>NW_024355008.1:9967178-10279335 GCF_902729225.1 Pteropus medius
CACACACACACACACACACACACACGTGCGCGCTCGCACACGCACACGCACAACTCAAGATGGAAGGTTTTTTTTAAATAACTTAATCTTGAAAGTGACACACTATCTCTTCTGTTATATACTATTGATTACTCTAGACCAACCTGGTAAATGTTTACAAGGGTGTGAATACCAGGAGGCAGAGATCATTAGGAGCTTTCTTTGAGGTTGGCCACCACTTTTCATCAATGGGCTTTCACGTCCTATGGGCTCTTCAGTTAAAATGCAGGTGTTTCCAGAGAGATTGGCATATTAACAAGCCATTAGTTGATTAACCAAGTAGCTGCCATTGTGAAAAGCAGAAAATAGACGAGCAAGTTGTGTATGGAGGGGGAGCAGAAGGTATGAGAAAAATTTCTCTGTGGGGCTTTAGGAAGGTCAATGTGGAAGGGTCTGCTATTTATGGGAGGAAATCTTAGGACAGTATGATAATAAAGACACCAAAAAGCAGGATTCCTATTTAAGAGGAGGACATAGTGTGAGAGTGGGGAATAGACATTCCATTTACTTTCTTTGCAAATATCACCTGCGGAGACTTTGGTGTTTTGCATCCATGGTGTCTGTGTAAAAATGGGAAAAAATCAGGTGCTGGGCCTCACTGCTGGTTAATTAAATGTTGCTTCCAAGGCAGCTGGTGGAGTATGTGTACTATGTACTATCTTCAGTTTTTCTTAAATTACACATTTTAATTAACCTTCAGGCCCTTTCTGGGGCTTTGAAAGAATTTAATTGGCCTGCAGGGATTGGAACACACAACAGCCAGAAAAAGGCTACATCTCAGTTGTTTTCACTTTGAGGACTTATAAAATTGAAACTATTGTTTTGTTTCATTCTTTGAAGCCCAGTGCTACATGTGGACTCCTATTTGGAACTGGCAGAAACATCTTTGAATGCTTAAGTGAGGGTGGCAGAAAGATATTTAAGCAGCAGTTACATGTATTTAATACTCAAATCTTTCATTCATCTTGTATCTTTGCATTTACAATAAGAGTTGAACTCTTAATGGCTTGCTTTAGCTATCTCGTTGAAGATGGGAAATATTTTGACTTAAATTTAATATTGAAACTTTCAGTCAGGGGGAAATGTTATCTTGAAATCAGGACCATTTAAGAAATTTCCGGTTGTTTTCTGTTTCATCAAACTAATGCTGATAATCACATCACAGTCAATGTGAATGTTTTATTTTCCATATGAAAAGCAACTCACAGATACTTATAGAAAACTAATGACATACGTAGATCAAGGCTTTGGGTAAACACTTATATGTCTTCAGGATAAGATAATTTTCACCGAAGGAATGAGACAGAGAGAGAAGCAGAGGGTCAGGAACCAATGTGCTGAAAATCTAGAGGAAAAGAAACTAGCAAAAATGATTGAGAAGGAGGAGACTGAGGTAAGCGGATGCCCGGGGAAGAGTAGTGAAGAAAATCAAAGAAGGCATTTCACACTGAGAGTGGTCAATAATCTCAGTTACAGAAATACAAGGAAGAAAGAGATAGAGAAAAGGCAACTAGGTATAATAAAAATAGGAAGTGGGAGTGGCAGGTTTTCTGTGTTTCACTTTTATTTTTTATCAAAAGCTTTTACCTAGTATGTCAGTTATTTATTGCTGGATAAGAAACCAAACCAGTGGTTTAAAACTATAACTTTGTATTTGGTCATAGTTCTGTGCATTGGCAATTTGGGCTCAATATTCTGTACTCAATTACAATACATGGACTTTTTTCCCCACACTACCAAGCAATACTTTTACACTACCTGAGTGTCCTATAATTCAACTCAATTCTGACACTATCTACCTAGAGAAACAATCAGGTCCCACAGGTGAAAGGCTCAGTTCTACAAGACTACCCCTCCCTATCGCCACTTCAGATGCCAATCACAAGTCTAGGTTGCCATTTATGCTTCTGACAGACTGGTTTTAGATAGGAGGTTCCAAACACTCCCTCCTTGGATTGGATTAATTTGCTAAAGCAGCTCACAGATCTCAGATAAATATTTTACTTACTAGATAACCTGTTTATTATAAAAGGATATAACTCAGAAACACTCAGACGGAAGAGATGCATAGGGCAAGATATGGGAAAGGAGTGTGGAGTTTCTGTACTCTCTGGGGTAGCACTCTCCCCAAATTTCTATGTGTTTACCAATCAGGAAGTTCTCCAAACTCTGTACTTTTGGGTTTTTATAGAGGCTTCATTTTGTAGACAGGACTGATTAAATCATTGGTCATTGGTGATTGAACTCATTCTCCAGCCCCTCTTCCGTCCCTGAAGGTCAAGGGGTGGGAAGGAAAGTTCCAATCCTCCAATTACTTGGTTAGTTTCCCTGGCAACCAACCCCCATCCTTAGGTTATCTAGGACTTTCCAAAAGTTGCCTTATTAACATAACAAAGATACTTTTATTGCTTTCATCACTTAGTAAATTCCAAGGGTTCTAGGAGCTCTGTTCCAGAAATGGGGACAAGACTCTCTCTATATATATAATTATAAATCACAATATTATAGGGCTGGACTCAGCTAGGAAATTCTCCTACTACCCTAGTATTAGCTGGGCTCATTCATTTTCTCATTTAGTTGGCTGATCAGCTTGTGGCTGGTTGGTCTTAGATGACCTCATTCCCATGTTCAGTTGTTGGTATTAAATCTTGGCTAGGCCTCTCATCTTTTAGAACAGTAGATCAGGTTTCTTTACTATGATAGGGAAAGTGTTCCAAGAGGACAAAGCAGAAGTTGTAAGGCATCTTCAGGCTTAGCTTTGGAAGTCAGTCACATATTATCACTTCACTACGTTCTATTGGTCCAGAAAGTCACAAGGCCAGCCCACATTCAAATTATGGGGAAATCAATTCTACTACTTGATAGGAGGAGTGGCAAATCACACTGCAAAGGGAAATGGACATGTGGAGATGGCAGTCATTGGAAGCCATTATTACAACAATCTATCATACACCACCAGCATGAACAACCAGAAACTTATAAAAGGATCTGAGTTTTCTGACTCTACTATCTCATGCATGTTATTATTAACATTTGTTTACATGTCAGAATATTTCCTACAATGATATGTTGCCTCTATTCAATTAGGAAAAAGTTAATGTGTAAGTAAAGGCATAATGAATAAATAACCAAAGGAACCTTGAACCTTGGCCTAAATGCAGATTCCTCTTTGACCCATAGCTACCACCTGCCTTTTCTCTTTCAAGGATACGATCACTTTACCACTAGCAAGTTTCTGAAATTTTAGTGGCTGAAACCAGGTTGGAACCAGAACTTTAAGCTTCTCTGCATCAGTCAGGGATTTTCATTTAAGGTTATAGAGGAGACCATTCACTTTGCAAGATTATGAGAATGAACCCATTGATCTATGAAGGGCCTCCTGTTAGTGGATTTGAGCTCTTCTCAAACCTCCATTCCCTTTATCTATCTCTCTCCTTAATATTCAAAAGAATGAATGTTAATGTTATGTGGATTGCAATTGATTCAGAAGAATTTACTTGTCAATAATAACCTGGAAATTGAATATCCAGACTTGTCAGGCATTAAACTGTCTTTCAGCATTGCTGTAAAAAGTCAGATTCTGTCCTTGAGGAAAATTTGAAAATCAAAAGCTGGGAGTAACACGGCTGAATAATAAGCCACAGTAACAAGAGAAACAAAAGGTATATGTCAAGGCAAGAAAGGATCTGACACTATCCTTAGCTTCCACTTTGAGCTAAGTGCTGAGGCAGGCAAAGAATCTACATGCTCTCACTTGGTTCCAGAGCTACCAGCAACACAGCTACTTTAACCCCAGTTTTACAGATGAAAAAAAACTGCAGCTCAAAGAGGTTAATAACTTTTCTAAAGTCCCACAGCAAATAATTGGTGCAGCTCGGATTTTGACTAAAGTTTGTCTGATTCCAATGTCTGCATTCTTTCTATTTCACCAGGATAATAATTCATCTTCACAAATAGTAAAATCTCATAAAGAAAACCATATTCACCATGCCATACAGGGTTCCTTTGTTCCCTACTTCATGGTTTAGTTCTTGTGTTCTGTGAATTCTGGAATCCATGATGGTTTAAAGTACAAAGAATGTCATAATATCCTCGACTCTACAAATGTTTAAATTTTATTTGCACCTGGAGTGTTTCTTTTCCTCCATTTTTATCAATTGGCGATCAGAGCAGAATAAACATGCAAATGCTGATCATTCTATTTGGTTACTAGTTAGCTACTTGGTAGAGAAAAAGACAAAAACAATCGCTAAAATAAATTTACATTGTGTTATCCCATCTACCACTACTCTGGAAAAGAAATGGTCCACATGTCCTGACTACCTTACAGCCACTCCTTGATTTTGAAAAGAATTCTCTTTAAAGAAAGCAGCATGAAAACCTGGGGAATTCATTTCATATAAATATGAAAATCTCAAAATTTCTTTCCCAGGAAAAGAAAAGGTCATCTGAGGAAAATTTTAATTGATTTTGCTTATTATTGCTAGCATTCTTAGCAGTTTGGGAAACTACCAAAGAATTATCTTTATTATTTTTGTGCCTTTGTTTAATCCTCTTTCAGGCTTCTGGTCAGGCTGTTTAATTGGTCCTTTGTTTTATTTAAAAAAAAAAAAAAGTGAAGCATAAACCTGGGCAGCGATTTTGTTTCTAGTTCATAAAATTGCTTAGTTTCATTATTAATGCATTTCTGTCTCATTATAAGTTATGTATCAGATATTCACACTAAATCTCTGCCCAGGTCCAATGTAAAAAAGAACAAGTCTTTGTATTTTTCTATCTTGTTATTTCTCCTGTGTCACTTAAATGGTGCTCACTGACTATGGATTGTGTTGAGAGAGGAGGTGTGCAATAATTAGAAATGGCATTCTGTGGAGTACTTACCATGCACCTGGCTCTGGGATAAATCTTTCTGTACCTTAATTCATTGAATACTTGCCACAAGCCTGTGGGATAGATGCCATTTTTAACCCTGTTTGACAAACAAGTGACTTCAGATTTAGGGAATTTAAGACTTTGGCCTAAGTCAAACAACTATTTATGATGGAATTGGAACTGGAAACTTGTTTCACCTAACAAAAATCAGTACTCTCAACTGACACACTTGCCTCTCTAGAGGTTTCTGAAATAAAACTTTTTAATTTTGAAATAATGATAGGTTCACATGCAATTATAAGAACTCATACAGAGACTATCCTGTGTACTTTTTATCCACTTCCCCAATAATACCTTGCAAAGTATAGTTCAGTGTCATGACCAGAATATCAGCATTGATAGAGCGAAGATACAAAACAGTTCCATTACAAGAATCCCTCCTGCCACCCTATGTTAGCCACAATCACTTCTATCTCATCTTCATCCCTAACTCCTGGAAATTACTAATCTGTTCCCCATTTGCATAATTTTGTCACTTTAAGGAGGCTATATAAATTGAATCATTCTCTATGTAACTTATGGGGACTGACTTTTTAAACTCACATTGAAAATGAAACTAGAATTCATTAGCAGAAGAAAAACTGGAAAATTCATGATTATATGGCAATTAAACTACATATTCTTAACCAATCAATGGGTCAAAAAAATTCACAAAGAATATTAGAAAACATTTTGAGACAAATGAAAATGAAAACACGACATACCAAAACTTATGGGTGCTGTGACACAGTACACAGAGATAAGTTTATAGTAGTAAATAAGTACATTAAAAGTGAAGAAAGATATCAAGTCAACAACATAACTTTACACCTCAGTAAACTAAAAAAGGATGAACTAAATTCAATTTTAGCAGAAGGAATGAAATAACAAGTATTAGAGTAGAAAGAAATAAACTAGAGAGCTGAAAAACAATTGAAAAAATTCACAAAACTGAGCTTTTTTTTAGAAAAATTAACAAAATTGACAAACCCTTAGTTAGATTCAGATAAAAAGGGAGAATACTCAAATAACTAAAATCAGAAATGAAAGAAGAACATTACAACAGAGAAAAAAAGATTATAAGAAACTATTATGAACAATTATGTGCCAATAAATTAGATAACTTAGAAGAAATGGATAAATTCCCAGAAATATACACCTACCAAGCCTGAATCATGAAGAAATAAAAAATCTGAACAGACTTAGAACCAGTAAGAATTCTGAATAGGTAATCAAAAACCTACCCCCCCAAAAAAAGCCCAGCATCAGATGGTTTCACTGGAGAATTCTACCAAAAATTTCAAGAAGAATTAACACTAATCTTCCTCAAACTTCCAAACATTTGGAAGGGAAGGAACACTTCCAAACTCGTTTTATGAAGCCAGCATTTCTCTGATCCTGATATCAAAGCCAGATAAAAATACTATAAGTAGAGAAAGCTATAGACCAATATTCTTGATGAATATTAATGCAAAACTCAATAAAATAACTGAATTCAACAGTACATAAAAAGTATTCTACACCATGATGAAGTGGGATTTAATTCTGGAATGCAAGAATATTTCAGCATACAAAATAATACACCACATTAACACAACGAAGGACAAAAACACATGATCGTTTTACTTGATGCAGAAAAAACATTTGATAAAAGTCAACACACTTTCATGATAAAAAACACTCAACAAACTAGAAATGGAAGGAAACTGCCTCAATATAATAAAACTCATATATGACAAGTCCACAGATAACATAATATTCAGTAGGGTAACACTGGAAGCTTTTCTTGAGATCAGGAGTAAGGCAGGGGCCCACTTTTGCCACTTCCATCTAAGATAGTACAGGAAGTCTTAACCAGAAAAATTAGACAAGAAAAGTAAATAAAAGGCATTCACATTGGAAAGGAAAAAGACAAATTATCTCTGCTGATGACATATTATATGTAGAAAACCCTAAAGATTCGACAAAAAACTATTAGAATTAATAAACAAATTAAGCACAGTTGCAAGATGCAAAATCAACATGCAAAAATAAGATGCATTTCTATGCACCAACAATGAACAATCCAAAAAGAAAATTAAGAAAACAATCCTATTTAAAATAGCATTAAAAATGCTTATGAAAAAAATTAACTGAGGTAAAAGACTCATATGCTGAAAACTGCAAAACGCTGTTGGAAGAAATTTTAAAAAATGCAACTAAATGAAAAGGCATCCTATAATATGTATTGAAACACTTAATATTGTTAAAATTTCTATATTACTCAAAGCAGTCTATAGATTCAATGCATATCCTATCAAAATCTTAATAGCAATGTTTTGCAGAAAGCCAAAACAATCTTGAAGAAACAATTTGAGGTCTCACATTTCCTTATTTTAAAACATAGTACAAAGCTATAGTAATTAAAATGAGACTGGCATACATATAGACCAATGAAACAGAATAGAGAGCCCTAAAACAAACCCTCATGCCTATGGTCAAATTATCTTCAACAAGGGTATTACAACTACGCAATGGGGAAGAGATAGTGTCTTCAACAAACTGATCATTTTGTTGATAAAACCAGATTTCTACATGAAAAAGAATGAAGTATCTTTACACTGTATACAAAAATTAACTCACTTCTGGTCAAGATAGCAGAAGAGAAAAATAAATACATGAATATTACATGAATATTCCTTCCATGAATACATGAAAATTACAACTAAACTATAGAACAACCACCTGTGAGAACCACCTGAAGTCTAGTTGAACAAAACTCTTATAACTCAATATATAAAGAAGAAGCCACATGAGACTAGAAAGAGGGGTGCTGATGAGAAACAGGCTGGTCCCACACCCACAGCAGGCAGTTAAGAATCAGGAGGAATATCTGGGCTTCACAGGTCCTCCTGAAGAACGATGGATCTTAGCTCCACACTGGGCTGCACAGCCTGGAGCATTAGTGCTGGGAGGAGGGATCTCCACAACATCTGGCAATGAAAATCAGCTGGGACTTCATGTGGATGAGACAAAGAGCTGCTCAAAACCCAGGCATTCTCTTAAAGGGCCCATGCACAGACTCCTGTACAAACACACTCTAAGCTCCAGCAAAGGAAAAGCAGCTCAAAAAGCACCAGGGACACATGAAAAGAAACTGAATTGTCTGGCTTCAAGGTGAGGGCTGGAAGGGCAGATCTCTCCAGGACTGAAGTATTGGCAGAAGCCATTGTTCCTTTGTTAAGCCCTCTCCTCATACAGCTGGCAGGCACAAGCAGGCACCAAATCTGATTCTCCATTAACCAGGTTAACACTGCTCTCATCCCACTCAACTCACATGCCCAGCCCAAACCTCTTTCAGTGGCTCTTCTACACAAAGAGCTGGCTGAGGCTCATGCCGCAGACTCCCTTAACATCTCTGTCACATCCACAAACCCCATATAAACAGAGGCTGGCATCAGAATGCCCTGTACCCTATGCCAAGAGGCTACAAACCTAGAACAAGTGGCAGCCAGCCTTCGTTCACAGCATAGCTTTTCCTAGAGGTCTCCAAGCCCAGCACAAGTGGCAACCATCTGCAAATCATTATGTAGCTCATAGCAGATGACTCTGGGCTGGAAACAGGCTGAGGCTGAACTGGGTCTTCACTGGAGACCTTCTCAAGAGGCCCCAGAACCAATACATTCTGTGGCCACCTTCAGACCACATCAGAGCACCCCAGATTAGCTCCACAAATGACATGCCCAGAAGGTGGACTTGGCAGGCACTAGAATCCTCCTAAAGTGAATCCTGCCTCATGGGTCAGCCCCCACACAGCAGCTTGTCAACTATAATCACGACCAGTCCTCATAGCCAATTAGACTGAGAGTCAATTCCACCTGCTGATATGCCAACAGGAATCAAGGCTCAACTACAACAGAGGGCAAACACAACTCACACAATGGACACTCCTAGAGCACCCAGCTCAGGTGACTGGGAAGACTGTGCCATTTGGTCCCTTAATGAACCTATTACATAAGGCCTCTCTGCCATGATTGGAAGACATAGCAGATTTATCTAATACATAGAAACAAACACTGGGAGGCAGCCAAAATGAGGAGACAAAGAAACATGTCCCAAATGAAAGAACAGAGTAAACACCAGAAAAAGAACTAAACAATGTGAAGACAAGCAATCTACTAGAGTTGAAAACTAAGGTTGTAAAAATATTCAGTGAAGTTAGTGGAAGAATAGATGAACTCAGTAAGAACATACACAAAGAGATAGAAACCATAAAAAAGAACTAGTCAGAAATGAAGAATATAATAACTGAAATGAAGACTACATTAGATGGAATCAATAGCAGATTAGATGAAGCAGAGGATCAAATCAGTGATTTGAAGACAAGGTAGTAGAAAACATCCAATCAGAACGGCAACAAGAGAAAAAGAATTTTAAAAAATGAGGATAGTTTATGGGCCCTCTAGGACAACATCAAATATAACAATATTCACATCAGAGGGGAACCATAAGGAGAAGAGAAAATCGACTTAAAGAACTAATGATGGAAAACTTCCCTAACCTGGTGAAGGAAATAGACATACAAGTGCAGGAAGTACAGAGAGTCTCAAATAAGATGAACCCAAACAGGCCCACACCAAGACACATCATAATAAAAATGCCAAAGGTTAAAGACAGAGAGAGAATATTAAAAGCAGCAAGAGGAAAGCAGTTTTCTACAAGGGAGTTCCCATAAGACTGTCAGCTGATTTCTCAATGGAAACTTTGCAAGCCAGAAGGGATTGGCAGAGAATATTCAAAGTGATGAAAAGCAAAGACCTACAATCAAGATTACTCTGTCCAGCAGGGTGATTATTTAGAATCAAAGGAGAGATACAGTTTCCCAGACAAGAAAAAGCTAAAGGAGTTCATCATCACCAAACCAGTATTATAAGAAATGTTAAAGGGTTTTGTTGAAAACAAGAAAAAGAAAAAGGAGAAGGAAGAAGGGCAGGAGAAGGAAGAGGAAGAGGAAAGATAAAAATATGAATAATAAAATGGCAATAACTATATACCTATCAATAATTGCTTTAAATGTAAATGAACTAAATTCTCCAATCAAAAGACGTAAGGTGGCTGAATGGATAAGAGAACAAAACCCACACATATGCTGCCGACAAGAGAACCACTTCAGACTGAAAAATCTACACAAACTGAAAGCTAAGGGATGGGAAAAGATAGTTTATACAAATGGAAATTTAAAAAAAGCTGTAGTATCAATACTTAGACAAAATAGACTTTAAAACAAAGGCTATAACAAAAAACAAAGCAAGATGTTTCATGATAAAGGGATCAGTCTAAGAAGAGAATATAACCCCATAAACATTTTTGTAGCCACTGTAGTAATACCTAAATATTTGAAGTGAATATTGATAAACATAAAAGAAGATATCAATAGTAAGACAGTCATAGTAGACTTTAACACCTTATTTACATCAATGGATAGATCATCCAGACAGAAAATCAACAAGGAAACTGTAGCCTTAAGTGACACATTAGATCAGATGGATTTAATCTGATATTTTTAGAACATTTAGAACATGCCTAGAAACATACACTTTTCCAAGAATGAATCAAGAAGAAATAGAAAATATAGCAGACCAATAACTGATAATGAATTTGAATCTGTAAACAAAAATTTCCTAGCAAACAAAGGTTCTTGGCCAGATGGCTTCACAGGTGAATTTTACAAACATTCAAAAAATTAACACCTATCCTTCTCAAACTTTTCCAAAAAAATTCAATAGTAGGGAAGGCTTCCGAGTTCATTTATATAAGCCAAAATTACCCCGATACCAAAACTAAGCAAAAGACACTACAAAAAAAATTATAGGCCAATATCTCTGATGAACACAGAGGCAAACATCGTGAACAAAATATTAGCAAACTGAACTCAAAAATACATTTAAAAAATCATACACCCTAATCAAGTGAGATTTACTTATTAAATGAATTAAAGGCCTAAGTTTAAGACCTAAAATGATGAAATATCTAGAAGAAAACATAGTGGGAAAGCTTCATGAGATTGGCCTTGGCAATGATTTTTTTCCCAGTTTTGTTGCTATATAATTGACAAAATTGTCAGCTCAAATGTTCTGGTTGAATAGTTTAAATTTAAAGCTCGGATGCTTTCTTTCTTTCTTTCTTTCTCTCTTTCTTTCTTTTTCTTTCTTTCTTTCTTTCTTTCTTTCTTTCTTTCTTTCTTTCTTTCTTTCTTTCTTTCTTTCTTTCTTTCTTTCTTTTTTCTTCTTTTTTCTTTCTTTCTTTCTTTTCTTTCTTTTCTTTCTTTCTTTCTTTCTTTCTTTCTTTCTTTCTTTCTTTCTTTCTTTCTTTCTTTCTTAAACAAAGACATTTACTTAATGTTAATTTTCCTCATCTCACTTTGAGGACTTTTGCAATAAGGAACATCGCAATGTTTTAGGACTGTTTTTTGTTTTCTTTTTTTTTTCAGCTTTATTGAGATGTAATTGACAAATAAAATTGTAAGATATTTTAAAGAGTGCGACACAATAATTCGATACATGTATATATGGATTTCCACAATTCAGTTGATTAACACATCCATCACCTCGTATACTTAGCCTTTTTTTTTTTTTGTAATATGTAAGTTCTACTCTCTTAGCAAATTTTAATTATACAATACATTCTTATCAACTATAATCATTACGTTTTACATTAGATCCTCAGTCCTTATTTGTCTTATGAGTGAAATTTTGTATCTTTTACCGCCTCTCCTTATTTCCCCAACCCCCAGTCCCTGAAACCACTTTTCTACTCTTTGTTTCTGAGTTCAACTTGTTTTATCTTTTTAGATTCCACATATAAGTAATACCATGCAGTATTCGTCTTCTTGCATTAATTAACATTTTCAGAAATTCAGACATTTTTACATACTTCTGTGTACTATCAGGATGTTTGGAAGTCTACATAAAAGTGGAAATTTTTTCTGTCAGGAACTTTTTAACTTATTAACCCAAATCCCCCACCCTGCAATTCAAATCATATTGTCATAAGTTTCCCTGCCTGTTAGCTTCGTGGCCTCCCATTATCTCCCCATTAACTTTCTGGCATTGCACCAAACAAGACTGGTAGACAAAGCCCTGTGATTGGGCAAAAATGTAAGTAGTTTTAACAATGGCTTGCTAGAGATCATATATTCACCATCAGCATCTTCCTCACAGTGTCGCAGCAATAAGAATTCGTCTAGGCGATGGGCCTGCTGTGGCTCCTCTCAGCAGAATCTCCACTTTCCTTCGTTGCTAAGGTAGGCCTCACCTTTGTCTTCCTAAATTGGGTGCAATTCTGTTGAATGGAGAAGCTAGGTTAAACAACTACTCAGCACTCATTCCAAGTCTATAAATCCATGATGTTTCTACTTATCAAATAGAAACACAATGATTCAAAAAATGTTTTCCTACAATGACCCTTAGGATGTCTTTGCTGTTTAGTGGTTTCAATAATTACCAGGCAGTGATCACTAATTTCTCCCTTTATCAATAGAGATATTACACTCAGCATCATTTGCTTTAAGAAGTAAAATGAATGACAACCATCTTTCCCTCTCTACTTTCCTTCTTTCCTCTTTTTTATGTTCAGCTAACATTGAGTAAGCACTAGACACTGGAGTGACAGAGAAGCAATCTTGGGTAATAAAGTGGGGTTAATACTATTTGTGTCTTTAAGAATTTACATTCTTTAATGAGAGATGTTCACAAAATAAGAGATAAAAAAGCAAAACCTCAGTGTCATAAAATTGATGAGTCTGTCTCCTAATATAAGGTAGACCCACAGATGCTTTACTATGTCATCTCTCTTATTCTCCCAACAACAGTACTGCAAAGTAGACTTATTTTGCAGGTAAGAAACCTAAGTTATTGTGGCCATAATTTCATAACTAATAATTGGAAGAGCTGGGGTTTAAAACTAGACTTGTCTAACTCCAAAGCCTGGGTCATTTTCACTATGCTGAGCCACCTTGATACTAAGTTTAGAGAAAGGGGAAATACATCTTTGTTGGGACAATCATAAAAGTGTTCATAGAAGGAGTAACCTATGACCTATGGCCAGGGTTCTTGGTAGATGGATAAAGCTAGATAAAGAGAGTAGAGACCATAAGAGTGTATTTTAGCAGTAGAAAAAGACAGAATTCTGGATAAGGCATACAAATTTGTCTTCAAGTTGAACCATGTGATTCTTTTTGCTATTGAAACATTTTTGTGGGACAGAAAAGGAAAGGTGATTTGAGATAAATATATAGAGAGAGCTATGAATGCCAGTCTAAGAAGTTTGTACTTTATTCAATGCTCAGTCTCAAGTGGGAGTTTTCGTATGTTGTTACATTAATAGCCCTGAGTGAATCATGACTTCTGGAATTTCATGACTTTGTGTGATTTCTCTCCCACAATGATTCTGGGTTTGGTGTTGTGACTTGTCATATGACTTTGTCCAGTGGAACCTCAATAAAATGATGCAAGCAGAGGCTTAAGATGTACTTGAGTATTGGAGTTTGCTTTTTTGGAAGACTGCTGCCTCTGCTTCCCACAGCAACATGGGAAGGTCATGTGAAAGAGAACCGAGGCACCCAGACCTAATTGAATAAGGCCATTGTAGACTATCCACCACTAGTCAAGTCACCATATGTGATCCTAGGCAAGATCAGCTGAACTGTGAATGAACCCAGTCCAAATTGCAGAATCATGAGCCCGTAAGTCATATTTGTTTTAAGTCCCTAAGTTTTGGAATAGTTTGTTAAACAGTAATAGATAACTTATTCACAGATATGAAAACTCTTTGAATACAGAGCTACATCTCCTGTGTCTAGATAGGCAACTTCATGGCTGAATCAATCCTCTGTAGCAACAAGAGCAGAGCTACAGTTACCTGGAAAAGATAGGAACACTTACACAGAGTCTGCGATTGTCTATGAGGGATGGATAGAGAGAGATGTCCTAATAAGTCCTTGAATTATAAAGGTGGGTCACTTAGAGAAAAAACTTACCTTGCCCCAAACAATAGATTGTTGGCTCATTCAAAATCCCTCTTAGTTCTATGATCACTCAGATACTGTTGAGCTTTTATCTTGCATATTATATCTTAATTTAAAAAATACATTTTCATTGAGAGAATGTAGCATTAAAATGAGCGACTTTATGATCCATTTCGTTTCGCTCCTTGCAGTCTGGTTAACAATCCATTTTAATAAGCAAGTGACTGTGGAACTACTGTTCACTTATGTAAATGAGAAAGTGCACTTATCTTTATTCTTCACTGTGATTACCTTTTACTTATTTTTGAAAGCTTCTTGGATTTCAGCTCATTGTTCAATTGGGAATCATATCTGCTCTATTCAGAACAGTATTTTAATTTTCACATTCTGAGCTGACAGTATTCCTGATTCATTTTGCTCTGCCTTTGCTTTGGTTTTACTAAATGTAACTTCTGCCACTTTTTTTCTGTGCCTGCTAGAAATCACTTTAACTATGAAGTCCTTGTCTTTCCCCTCTCCTCTTTTGCTTCCTACTCTAACTTCCAATAGAAAACATCTCTTGAACATGGATAAAATGGGAATTTTCTGGGGTAAATTTTTGCTTTATAATATTGTTATTTTCATGCATGATTACCTTGAGGCTTCGGTAATGGGTACAATTTATGAGCCAAAAAAAATTACAAACCAGATGAAATTACCAACAGCTGCTAGGACTATGAAGTGATGAGAGAACATTATCTTCCGTGATGTTTTCAAAATAACTTGGTATCCAGAACCATACAACATGTGTCAAGAATGACTCATTGAAATAGAATGGAGGAGCTTGAAAATGAATACATACCGCATAGTGTAAAATAGTGTGCTAATCCCCTTTTAAAAAATACTATGAATCATGTTCTAAACCAATGGTTTTCAAATGTCATCTAATCTTTCTTTCACAGTAATCATGACCTGCTCTGTCCTTCATTTGCCCTCACTGTCCCTCAGTCAGATGCGATCTATCCTCCTAGAATTCCAGCACATCCCAAAATAACAGGTGTGTGTGTGTGTATGTGTGTGTGTGTGTGTGCATGCACGTGTGTGTGTGGGAGTCTACAAATAGGTTTCCAAAAACTCCATGATCTGCTCTGTTCATGTGAAGTGGGACTTTCTAATATCACTCTGAACTCCTACTTATCAGGAGTATGAAACTGGGAGACGTTGTGTGTTAAACCAGCATCTTATAATGAAACAAAGTCAAGTTCCTAATCTGTGGTACTAAGTGCACTTAATTCTATATATGCATATACTTGCACTATGAACCACATAAGCCAAATGGAATTACGGTTAATTTATTTTAATCAGCTATCTGTCTTTTAATTATGCATAGAAGTGTATAAAACAACCTGTGTCATTGAAATTAGCCCATATAAAATTGAACTTAGGTGGGAGGAATTCAATTGCCAATGCTACATATGGCTATTGGTGTTATCTCAAATCTCATTCTGTAGCTTAACTGCTCTGTACACTTGGGATGTTTCTATTTCAATCCTCTTTAGTCAAGGCTATCTTATTTTTAAGGAGTAGAGACCTAGTCAGATCAGATCAAGTTAAGGTGGGAGGGCATTGCCAGTGTACAGAGCTCACATAGGATGTAAGGGTTGGAAGCACCGTAACTAGATACCCCATGACTTGGACCCGGAGTGGGCAGGGCCCTGAATGAATCATGACTACAGCGGGCATGGCGCTGTAGGCCATGGGGAAACAAAAGTCACCAGAAATCAAAGTTGCTTTCTCCATTATATAGGGCCTGATGATCTACCAGCTCAGTCCTTCTCTGTACATACTCTCTATTCTCCTTTATTTAGATATTCATTTTATCTTATTTATCAGCTTCCCAGTGACCCCTTAAGACATTCTCTAATCTTCATAATCTTCCTACTCTAACATTCACCATTGACTAACAGCATATCTATATTCTAGCTTAAATACTAAGAGATAGAATCTTATGGGACCAGTTCTTCTACATAAGCCAAAGTACTCAGGCCATGGACTGATGGCCTTTGGTTGGGATATCTATTCAGATCCAACCAGTTATAGCCTAGGATAGGGTAGAAGTACATAGTGCATAGCACTGAACTTTTAAGAACTGCAGGAAGAGCAAGCCCACAAAACATATGTATTAAGTTCCCACCAGAGGGGAAGAAGAGGAGTGTTAAGTCAATAGAGAAAAAATTACCATAATTATGCTATAAACACCATAAAAAGCAGTAGTGCTAAGAGCTTTCCATGTTGAAATGATATAGGTGCACCAAACGTCACAATGAGCAAAGGTGAACTTTTCACCCAAGGGATAATTAAAACGTCAGTGGTTCGAAATGAATGTTTTTTATTTATTATGCATGTCCTACATGCGTCAGAGGGTAGAAGAAAGAATTATAGCTTGAAGTTAGGCAAAAGTAAATTTTATAGAAAAGCATTATATAGAAAAACATTCTCACAGTTAGAGCATTTTACAAACTAGATGAGCTGTCTCATGTTAGTAGTAAGTTACCTGTCACTGGAAGTGTTCACATTCCAACACTGAGGGGGCATCTTCGATTAATATTCCAATGATCTGACTGTAACTTTGATCTAACCAACCTTTTAAAAAACAAATAAATGATTGATAAAGGGTTGATGCTTAACACTAAAGTGATGTTAAAACTGAAACCATTAATTTTTTCTCGATGTTGCTCAGTGTAGTAGATGAGCTAAATCATTCCATTGAACAGGGCAGCTCATTCTGGTTGTGGTACCAGAGGAGTTGGAGGTGTTAAGGCTAATACTCTGTAATAAACATTAGGGAATCCCACCTATATTTTATTTAGCAAAAATCCATCTCATGTCCACATTGAAACCTCAGAACTGCTATCAACTGACAACACAGATAATCAGCATTTTAGACAGGTTTAAAATGTCTTGGTCTTGAAGTGGCCCCTGTAAAGCATCCACTTAAAGTACAGCTGACAAATTATTGGTAAAAGAGACAGGCTAAGAAGTATCTATTAATTTCTCTAGGTTCTTTGAATGTTATCCTTGTATAAAATAAGACCACCAGGATTCTATACTGCAGGACTACTATCTTAACTTCCCGCAGAGCTACCTTCACATCGAACTTTATGCTTTTGGATTTTTATTAAATTTTGATATAAGAAAGCTCTATTTGAGGACTATTTCACGGTAACCTACAAAACTGTTATTTTTCATTGGTGCCTACTCTATTGTTTACTTTTCCTTACATGATGTAAAATTAAAAAAAAAACATTGTCCAGGAATTTAGTGCCAGGAAAATGTCTCCCCAAGGAAAATTGTGGGATGTCTTTTAACATAACTGTATAATTAATATTGCATTTAATCTTAGCCTTAACTACTATAAAGCTGTGTGATGAAATAATTGTTTAATTGTAGTAATGATTTCATCTTAAATATGGATAAAATTATTCTTTCTCCTCTAAACCGTTTTATTAACCTTTGTTTTAAGTATATGTATTTAAATCACATAGCATTCTCTTTAGAAGCAGATCAAATTTACATGAGTAAAAGTGGGGTAGTAAAGGAGACAGCTACCAAATCAGTTAATAGAATGAGAAATTCCAAAGAATCTTTGATATTTGAAATATGAGTGTTTTTGTGAGTCTGATCTAACTCCGTATTCCCTTGCTCTGCTGAATGTGACACGATAAATCACCAGCAACAAACTTCAAAGGGAATGTAACGTAGGAGAAAACATTCTCATAATCCTTAGGGTTATTATTGATAACAGATAAATATATTTATTTACCATTTAGAAAAAAATTTCCTTTCGATAGAATGATAACTTTAAAATGCAATCTGTGATGCATTGCCAGGAAGGCTGAAGTTGCCAACTAAAGTAAATATCTCCTTTACCTCAGTAAGAAATTTCATTCCACATAAGCTATTTTATTTATGCATTTACAACTAGAGTTCCTACATGTTTAGTCTTGCCAGGTTTTGTACTTTAGTCTCAGCATTGACTCATCTTCTTGCGGGGTGAGAAGTAGGGAAGGGTATATGGTGATACCTTAGACAGAGTCACCATATTTACTCTTTTATTGACCCTGGAGCATAGCCATCCCTAGAAGAATAAACAAACAAACAACAATAATAAAATGCACATACACAACTTTCAATAGTAGTGACCTTATATAAAATGGCATATTTTGCATCATACTCATAGTAGGAGTGATTACTTTTGATGCCTCGATCACTACTGTACCTTTGGTGCCTAAAATCTTCTAGTCTCAATAAATATTGTAACAGATGTGCTGACTGAAGTACTGATGAAAAGGCATATTTCAATTTGCAAGAGCAGAAGCTGGATAAGATGAAACAGTGGTTCCAGATGAAGGGAGAGCACGTTAAGTAATGGCGAGGGAATTTGTTTAGGTCAGAAGGAAGAAGTGCCAACCAGGGGTAGGTTCTTTCTTGCAGAAAGCTATTCATTATCTAATTTTTATATATCATAGGAATGGGGCATAAGTCCCCATTTGTCAGGCATAATCACACATACGTAGCTTTAATTGCAGTGGTGGTAACTTAGAAAACACTAGTATATTGTCTGTAGCTTTTAGGAAATTTGAGTCATTAAAATGTGCACTGATTAACTTCATTTGTGAGACTAGGAGATCTGTCATAACTCCTTCTTTCACCCCCTCCATCAATTTAAAAACAAGAATACTACAGGGTTTTGTTTGTTTGTTCGTTCGCTTATTTATTTGTTTTGAATAAGTAGAGATTTTGCTGCTGATAATTTCCAACTCCCTAATTCTTGGTTTGGGCTTATTATTTAGGGCCTGGAGACTTAGCCTCAGCTACATTTCCTACCTGAATTTCCTAGATGACTTTTTTTTTTTGGCCCATTATCCAGCCTCAAGTGCTGTCTTCTGAGCAGCCTGGTGGATCTAGTTCTTCTAAAATGTGAAAAATTTGGCTTCTTGACCCAGACCTCTTCCTTAAGAGGCATACAGTTTGATCCGACCACTTGTTATCTCTGAGACTTTCTTCACTTAGAGAGTACATAATGGTTAGAAGACCAAGTAAGCTAACATATGTGAAGCACACTGAGAATCAAAAAGAGCTAATACAGAGAAAGTTGTAGCTACGGAGGAGTGTAGCCATGTACCTGGTCACCTTGGAGATTCCAAGGAGGATATGGAACAGGGATCTTGTCCACATGAAGGTTTGTGAGGGTGCAGTGATGCTTTCTCTTTGGGAAAAGAGGCAGAATGTGATGCAATTTGGTGCACCATTGCCTGAATTACCGACCTGTCAGTGAGAAGGGCAATTGTAGTCTTATTGCTTCTTCCCTAGGCTTGTGAATGTGAGAAAACTCTCTATTACTATGGACTAACCAGTATTGATCACCCAATTTGTCCTGCCATTTACTGTGAACCAACTAAACAGCCTTAGACAAAAATAAATTAAGAGGAAGATGTATCAATGTTTCTCCAAAAGAAAAGATGGCAGCAGCCTGTGAGAAGATCTGAGTTTCTAGGAATGACAGACTATTTTTTTTCTCTTAGAGATTTTTATTGTTTATAAATACTTCTCAGAAGAAATGAGTTCCACAGAATGACTTCGTGGAGTTGTGATCACCTCCCACCACATCGTTCTTTCATGTTCCTTACTTCTACCAAAGTTGAATTGTACCTTCCCACGCTAGTGTTTTCTGTGCACTTACTTTGCAACTTAAATAATGAATGATTCATGATTTAAGATGACAATTGTTCTTTGAGTGCAAATCTTAAGAATAAGGGTGATAATTATCGAAAAGAATAGGCATAACAGAGCATACCAAGAGCACAGTATTCTTTTCATGCCATTTTCTCTCTTGCTGCTCTTTTTAAATTATATTTTATATTTTGTCTGAATCACAACTTCTTTCTTTAGTTGGGATCTTTGAAAATTACTAAAAAACAAGGAACCTCAGAAGATCCATAGAGATCTAAGAGAGGTTTTCTGTGTGAATAGTGGAGAAAAATGTTAGGGGATTCAGCTGTAAGATAAATTTATAGGGAATAAAATCTCCTCAAACTATTGGATAAAAGTTTATTTCAAAACTATGCCTTACTTTAATAATTTTTAAAATCAAATTATGTATTCTTAGGGCACACAGAGTATATTTTCTTTTATGTAAATCTAGCTCTTTCTACAAATGTTTGTTGAAAACTGCCAGGTTTTCATGCAGTGCTCTTCTTTCATTTACAAATTTTGGGAGAATGAAGGCCAGGCAGGCTATGGATACTCCTACTACTCCCTTGACATTCAGCAGGGTCAGCACCAGAGCAAGACTTGCATGCTTTCTCCTGGAGATTCATTTGTAATGAAATGGAGTCACTTTTCAAGTTGGAGAATCAGAGCACAAGTGTTGGTGTAAAAATGTAGGAAAGTAGACTATTTGTTAGAAGGAAATCTGCTCTGCCTCCTCATACTGCTTTTCCCCAGACAAATGCAGATATGCTATTTTTTAAAACAATTTTATGATCTCACAGACCACCTTCTTGCCTAACCCGCTTTCCCAGCTTTCATTCTCTTTCTCTCCCTATCCATTTCTCCTCTTTCTCTTCTCATCTCTCCCCTTCTCTCTCTGTCTCCTTCTGCCTGCTCCCTCTCCCTCCACTATGCAACATAATATATTTCCTTTTATCAATATGGAGTATCTTTAAAGCTAAGGTGAAACCAAAATCTGGCTTGGAGCCCAGACATCACTTTTTGAAGTGACGGGTTCTGGCAATAGGGGAGGGTTTGCAATTATACAGATCATTGCTTCGACCTGGTGCAAAGTCAACCAGTCTACAACGCAAGAACAAAAAGGCTTAATTTCTGCAGCTTCCAGAAGGGCTGTGAACAGTGGCTCAGTATTTATTCACTGACCCGCCTGCTGTGCTAGCCAGCGGGTTCGCTCTTCTTCGGTTGAAGCCTCTTAATAAACAGCTCAGCTCGTTTGCCGTTCCCCTTGTGATCTTTTGCCTCATAAAGTAAAAATTAATGTTCTTATTACATATGTCCCTTTCCTCACAATCTCCCCCAAAATGATTTGCACGAATGAAAAAGAAAAAAAAAAAAACCCTCTTAATGGCACAAGATATTCTAAATATCTGATTAACTGTACCTTTCGCATCTTAGCATGAGCTTTGATAGCATTCAAAAAGGCACTTTCTAATCTTTCTTTGAAATGAGATGTCTCCTTGCAGGCTAGCTTTGCATGTAATCTGTGTAGAATATGATGGGGGGCAATGCTTTGTTTCAAAATATATTAAGGCCTCCTAATCACTTTCAAAGTAAAATGAGGGCAGGAACTCAAATTACATGAGTGTGTTTGTCACCCAGATAAGGAGAATGCATGGTCTGTAATTAAACCCCTTAATACCATTCACTTTGACTTTCTCAATGAGGCTTATCTTGAAACATCTATTTTTTTTTTTTTTAAGCTTTGGGGAATAAGCAATTTAAATGAGATGTGGGAGAGGTGGGGGGAGCTCTCCAGTGAGACAATTACACATTTCTGGACTCAGCAGTCATGGGAGTGGGAGAGAGAGCTGTATTAGAGTCAAGAGAAAGGAATGAAAGCATCCTTCAAGCCACGAAGGAGAGGGTAGCTTGGCAGCTTGCAAAGTCTTCAAAAGTCAAAATGGGAATTATTGAATCATTTGCAGTTTTAGGATTTACTTAGAAGTTATTTATGACCTGATGAAATGTATTTCTTTTTATTTCTTGTTTGGCAGCTTCTAAGACAGAAAAAAAAAAAAAATTAAGAGAAACTTTTAAATTGTCTTCATCATTCTACGTGGACTATCCTTTCTTTATTCTATGTCTTGAGAATACAGATAATTGCACTTCGGCCTTGCAGTTGTACCATGCTGGGTTTCTCTTCTCAGCAGTAACATTACTAGTAGACGTGACTTGCAAATTTTCCTGTCTTCCTTCCATCCCTCTTTTACAGCTTGCATTAGAGCACATCTGTGTCTTCCACACACTAAGACTTCCTCATCATCCTCAGCTTCACTTTTATCTCATGTCCAAGGTAAAGAACAACAAAGCAATTCAAAGGTGACTTAGGTGCATTGAGACTTCAGATGATGTGCATGCTACTCCCAGTGTCTTTGTTCTTTAATTTAATTTCTTGTGGCTGTGCTCACGAAGTCACCCATTGCTGTGGAACAGTCCAAGAGTGGGAAGTCAGGAAGAGCTTTTTACCTTTGGTAACTGAGTCTTGATTTGGCAGAGATGAAAGTAAAACTAAGGTCACTGGCTTTTACAGAGAGATAGAAAAAAAGGAAAAAAAACACTGTAATTTCTAATTTGCCTCAAAAAAGGATGGATCTGTCCACATTGATCTTTTCAAGCAGGATATCATGATTAGTTAAATGTTAAGAGTACCTGCAGGTCAGATACTCTTTTAGGTACTAAGAATATAAGGGCTCTGTAAACAAGGGTAATGTATATGTGTGACAAGACAGCATCCCTTTATTATACAATCTACATTCTGTGAGGGAGAGATAGACAAAGAATATATGAATAAATAATATTTGGGTAATGCAAAGTGCCTTGAAGGTAATTAAATAGGGCAATATGAAAAACCATGTTACATGTCAGGGTTGTTGAAAAAGAGTGCTCAGGACAGCCTCTCTTGACCGAGGTAACATTTGAGTTGAATCCTCAATGATCTGGGAAAGAGCACGACCCACAGCGTCGTTAGCATGGCTTGATGTCTGCAGGTGTTTGACCTATTTGAAGGTCAAGTGAATATAAGATTTCCCACTTCCATGCATACTTGTCGAGCACAGGCTGTGAACTGGTTCTGGTAAGAAATCACTGCTGATTCTAACAGTTCTTAGTGGTAAGTACTCCCGTAGACTAAAACGTCCCAGTTCTATTCCAGGCAGTTAAATTTTGAGTAGATGAAATGCTGGTGTTGGGATTGTACCAAGACACTAAAAGTGCCCACAGTATCCATTTTTAAACAAAGTTTAAAACTAATCTTTAAATATCATTCTTTGTAAAGGGATGACATTTATAATACATGTAGAAAAAAACTAATACCGTAAAGAAAGCAGAAGCAAGTAAAAAATAGACGAGTGAACAGATACATACAGAATTTGACTGGATAGAGACTCCCAAGTGGCTTTAGGTAAATGTGATCAAACATTTTATATCTGTGTCTGATAATTTGGGTATCTGAATTCTTTGTAGGTTAGATTCTCTAATTAGGTGTTTTTGTTGTCACCTATTCTGCCTTACTCCTTGATTGTTAGTATCTCTTTTTTTTTTTTAATTGTGAGCTTATATTTCTAGAACTTTATCTGTGCTTTGTGTTTAAGTTTTCCTACCAATGAACATTAGTGTTTGCTTCTGCCAACCAGGGGTCACTTTAAACCAATGTTCAGCAAATTTTTTCTGTAAAAGTCTAGAGATAAATATTTTAAGATTTGCGAGCTATAGAGTCTCTGTCACAACTTCTCAACTGTGCCATTGTAGTGTGAAAGATCTATAGACAATATGTAAATGAATAAGCATGACCCTGCTCTGGTGAAACATTTTTGGACACTGACATTTAAATTTCATATACTTTTCATGTATTGCAAATATTTTCTTCTTTTGATTTTCTTTTCACCATTTAAATATGTAAAAACCATTTTAGCTCATAGACTATACAAAAGTAGATGGCAGACTGGATTTACCCATGAACATAGTTTGCCAATTCCTGCTTTAAGCTAATTTTTAGCATGTGGTTTTTTGAATCTTACAATCAATGTGAATTTTAGCCCTAAATTTGTGTGAGAGTAGAATTGTGGTCAAGATTTCAGAGCAATCATTTTCTTCATTCCCCTTTTCCCAGAGTCAATGCCAAGACAGATGAATATCCTACCACCTCTCTCTGTGAAGTTTTTATCCTACTTTACCCACATAGACTTTCAAGGGCCTGGTTTGATACAGAGGTCCCTGATCTAGACTCCCGTGATGCCCGCAGCTCAGATTGTCAGCTCATGGTCTACTGAAGCCAAGGTCTAGGCCATTAGGATTGAAAGGGAACAAATGCTATTTTTTCACTTCTGGATGGCAAATTCTGTTATCCTATTTTTGGATTTTAAATTTCTTTTTTATTCTGATCTCTAAGGACAACTCTTACCTTCTAGCCAGTTTAGCCAAACATTTTTTGAAAATGTTTTTACATATTGCCCAGAATTTTTGGATGTTCTGTACACTTAAAAATATTACTGAAAACAGAAGTCTCTTTGGAATCTATATCCTGTGCTTTTTCCAGTATTCCACTCTGGTATATGTTTCATACCACTTCAGGAGGTTGCTTGTGCTTAGGATACAACAAAGTTGTGAGAGAAAAGGGAACTTATGAATAACTTGTACATCGTAGAGGGGAAACAGGGATAGAGACACCAAGAGATAGAGTGCTAAAGAAGTGAGATACTTTTAGAGAAGAAAAAATTCTTGAAAAGTGGATGAGAACAAAGATGAAGTGATGAATACTAAAGTGGCTTAAGTTACTTTCCTACTGAAGGAGCCTTCGGAAGTAAAGAAACTATAATATTTGTTTGCAAAAAGAGGAAAGGTAATTTTGCATCCAAAAACAGAGCAACAAATTGTCTGGAGGTAAGAAGGAAGGCAGCAAATTCAAGACATGGTAAGCTAATGTGTAGTGGAAATGAAGCAGGGGGATATGGATACCTGCATGAAATAAGAACCATTTCGTGTTTGCAAACAGGCAAGTGATATGAGGAAAGTTATGACTTTGGAAAGATTACTCTTGTAGCACAATGCAAGATGGTTTGGGCCCTAAATAAATTGGTTGCAAAGAAGACCAACTCAGAGACTAATGAAATAATTGAGATGTACAACTTGAAGAATTTTGCATATCACAGTGGTGGTGGAAGTGAAAGGAATGGGCAGATCTGAGAAACATGGAAAAGGAAGCTCAGCAGAACGAGATAACCAACTAGAAAAGGGACCAAAAGTAAGAAGTTCAAGGTAGGAGCGAGCACATAGATCCTAACATGAGTTCTAAAGTTTCTTTGAGTTCTGATTCAACCTCTAACGGTAAAATTTTAAAGTTCATTCTGTGGGGAATCGAGTAGATTCCAAGATACAAGGGTCTCAAAGTTTTCTGTTTGAGTTTTATATTAGTTTTTCCTTCCAAGTTGACTTAGTTGAGAGTATGTTTTTTTTTTCCAGAACATTTCTGTCTTTATATCCTAGTGTTGACAATGGCATGAGCAGGCCGCCTATGTTGCTTTTCATAGTAACACAATAGCCAAGCTTCCTTGAAAGCCTTTGTGACAGCTGAGCCAGCTGATGGTCTGTACACTGCCTTCCCACCAGCACACTGATGGGTGAGTCAAAGGTGGCAGTTACTCACAGTGACACAGATAAGATGAGAAAAACTCATTTTGTATGAACCAAGGTCGAAAATTGAAAATGTTCCACCTTAACTGCTTTTCATGCTTGACTCAATTCAGAAGCTTTTCTCTCTGACAACATAATCAAGGTTAGTGGTGGGCTAAGTGTTTTGTTTTGCCTTCTTTATTATGAAGATGTAGTTGCAGTTTCTAAATGAATGGTCCCAAGAATAACCTTTCGGAGTAGCAATGTCATTTTTCAGAAGGAGGAAGAATGGCCTTCCCACTCTATGTTGTAGTACCTATCTGTGCCCTAGGTGTCAGTTACCTTTTCAGAGAAAAAAATTAATTTATGAAGTAGATGCTCTTCGAGGTAGAGGTACAAACTGTGGCTAACTGTATAGTTAAGAAGAAAATAGGCAAAAAATGAAAGGGGGGAGTTATACCAATGTAGTATTACTGCAGTGCAGTTAAAAACAACATGAGAAGCTTTGTTTCACCAGGGAAGTGACCCCCACACTTCATTCCACTTCTGCTGAGACATTTTGGAAGAGCCACCTTAGAGGAACAATCATTTCTTAACTTACTTCTTCATAGGAGTGAAGGAAGCACAATACAGAGGAAAGGAAACATATTTCTCTCTAGATCAAGAAGGCCTAGAATTTTGAGGGTAGAGCTCTAAAAACTGAAAAAGTTGTTCAGTATGATAAAAAGGAATGAACTTTGGACTGGAAGTCAGGACCTTTGGTTCTAGTCTGGGTTCTGTCTCTAATTGTAACAGTCACCATTTATCAAGTGCTCGTTGTGTCAGATACTGGGCTAAGTGCTTTTCGTGCATTATCTCATTTGATCCTTTTCACACTTCCAAGAGGAGAGTACTATTGTTATTTCTATTTTAATAGATGTGAGAGTTGATACTCAGGGAGGTTAAGTAGCTTGTGCAAGTTCTCACAACCAATAGGTGTTGATGCTGGTAGCTAAACCAGTCTGTATGATTGTAGAGCTGGAGCTGTCAGTCATTGCTTGCCCAAAGAGTATTGGGCCTTGGAAGATTCATTCAATCCCTTGGATTATCATTGGTATTAGAAAATCAAGAAATTAGCTTTGACTATTCATAAGGTTGCTTCCTGCTTCAAGACCTTATCCAACTCTGTCTTCTGAAGGATGGAGTATAAAGAGGTGACATGACATAAAAGATTAAGGATACTACCTTTTTTTTTTTTTTTAGAGAAAAGCCAGCAGCATTAGAGACCAGGCAAATTTCTTTTGAGAAAAAGAAAATAGCGTCAACAACAACTGAGTTGTTAAGTCCTAGGAGAATCTTGAGAAGATTTCTAGAATGTTGAATGTTGATATGTTTTGGAAACAGAAGGGTGAATCTTAATTTTGGAGAAGTGACTCATGAGAGATAAAAACACATTATGTGGTTTCCTTTCCTTCCTTAATAATTGGATACTCAGAAGACGTGCAAAAATACGGGAATTCGTTTTTGAGAGATTTCGTGATAATCTGTCTCAGTTCTGGGATCTTCAGCTTTCTGAAATCCTTTCAACTCATTTTTAGGTGGATTATTAAACAATTTCTTCTCCATACTGATTTGAAAACTAACCCCCAGATCATTAAGGCCTGTAAGCAAGAAAACTCAGAATTAAGTGAAAATTCGGTTGTACCTACCTAAACATGGCAGAAGTCTCAACGTGTGCTCAGTTAATCTTTATAGCATTTAAAGTCATTTTAGTCCTGAAGAAGTGCTGTGGGCAGGTATGCCAATTATGTTTCCTTTCTCCACCTTTCCCTCTATCTCCCCCACTTTTTTTTTTTTTGATCATAGACAATGTCATTGCCCTTTAAGTGCAAAAATCGATAAAGTAATGTTACCAGTCAACCTGATTACAGGTATCTTCCACTTCTCTTTCATCTTCTGATAGTGATATAAATATGGCTTCTCCACTCCAAAATGTTTCCATTCAAATTTTATCATTTGCATGATTTTTAAAAACCTTCCAGGCAATAAAGTTATTCTAGTGAGCCAATGGCTAATAGCGAAAAAGGGTAATTACAATTTAGCCATTATGAAAGATTGTTTAGAGGGAGATGACCTCCGTGCTCTTAGTAACTGCAGTTTAGGACCCAAGCAGCTGCTGTGATGCATGAAAAACATCTTAGTTCATTAAGATCAAAGGAGCTAGTCACTTGTTCACAGGGCTAATTTCTGCAGCTGAAAAAGCATTTCCATCACTTAACTTTTTAAGGTCCTCTGCTTGAATTGTTAACCTTCAAATGAGCTTTCTCTGGGGATTTCATTGATGATGCAATCACTTGTCTCAAAATTCAATTGCCTGATCTTTATTGAACTTGATGTGCAAACATTTAAATGATAATTGAAACACTAATTAAATACGGTGTCTGGGCACTAGAGTCAGGAATTCAGAAAGGTTGACTTACTGTGGACGATATTAGGAGGCAAAAGCTCAATGGGCTGCTAGTTTTCAGCTGGAGCAGTTTAGATCATGTTTGGGTTGCCCAGATGTCTACTGATAATGTGCAAGTCACTTCTAGTTGTGCCATTAAACACAGCACAGGGGATACGGCTTATAATCCTAACCATTCATCAGAAAGATTTACCATGAGTATTAATGACTTAATCTAGTCATGAGTGTCAATTCAGACTAGGCTGCAGAAGACTAAGTGAAATCTTATTATTAGGTCAGGCCATTGTTTAGATTTTTAGTTCTTTAATTTTCTTTCTTTAATGTCCAGGGTGTACATTTTCATTTTGAATTTAGAAATGTTGGATCTGTACCTGTTCACTTGCTTTTCATTCAGTGGCTTAAAGCAGGAGTTCTCAACTCTGACTACATATAGAAGTCAATTAGAAAATACAGATGCCAGGGCTGCATTTGATGCCAGTTGTATCAGAATCTCTGGTGACAAAGCCCCGGCATTGGCATTTTAAAGTAGCTCTGCAGGTGATATTAACGTGCAGTCAGGGTTAAGAACCACTGTACTGGATGTAAGTGCCCTTAGGGCAAAGACTATATCTATTTCATTCACCCCGTAGCACAGGGCTTGACACATAATAGATATTCAATAAATATTTTTGAATACATGTGCTCTGTAAGAATCCTAGGTAGAGCCGAACTGGCTGGGGCCTCCATGAGGTTTGCGGAGTATATCAGGTAAATTAAAAAAGGCAGGCAGTGTATTCCTACCCTGATTCTTCCTACCCTGATTGCTTCCTAACATAAGAAAACAATGATCCTGAAGCAAACCCTGGGAACTTGAATGCCTTCCAAGCTGCAGTCTTTCTCTCACTCCCCACCAGACACACTCCCTTCCTATGATTCCTGTGATGGTTCCCTCTTTGTTTTTTCACTGCACTCCAATTTCTTTCTGGCACTGGCACTTTGCCCTGAATCTAACCATGCACAGGACATGTCCCCTGCACAGGACATGTCCCCAGCCGCTGGGCATACTGCCCTCAGATACTTCTCAGCTAGCTATCAACCTCTTATCAGTAAGAGAATTGCTTTACCCGAGGTCACACCTCCTTTTGGGGCAGCCTATGCCTATTAACTGTGAGGGTGTAAAGGGTTACACTCTGCCCCAACTCAGGCCAACTCTGATGGACTATCTCTGCTCCAGAGCTCCTGTGGGATAAGCTGAAGCCTTGGTTGGATCTGTGTCATAGCTCAGCTTCTTCCTCTGCTAGCCCTTCTTCCTCCCCCTTTCTCCATAGGTATTGATAAGAACATTTCCTAATAAACTCCTTCACTCTAATCTTTGTATCAGAGTGTGCTTACCAAGCACCCAATGACAAGAGCATGACTTACTCGACCCCCACTATCTATGCCTCCTCAGACTAAATTTGGGCTGCTCACACCTCTGTTTGCCATGTGTCATACACTGAAGCAGTAAAAAATTCCTGCCCTCATTGAGCTTATGTTGTGGTGTGAGAAACGAGCAATAAATAAACAAATATATAAAGCTGGGTGATGACGAAAGCCATTTAGAAAAATAAAACACAGAGAGTGATGGAGAAGAGGTGGGATGGGAACAATGGTGTGCTGGTTCGTGGGAACCAACTGTTAAATTTCCAAGAATTTTGCAAGCCAGTTGTTAAGCAGAGCTATTATTAAAAATAAAATTATTTGAACTTAAATCATTAGAAACAAAAGTAAAAATACTCAAAACTCAGCACTTTCTCAGTTTACTACATTTTGCTACCACGCACGCTCTTGCGGTTATTTACATCTATTATATCTGTGCTATATCGTGGTGCACTACTGCACATCTCTTCCTAATTATACATTCATTCAGTGACATTGATGACTTTGAAATATATTCATTCGATTGCAAATGTAGGTTGGCTATGGATACGAGAGTATGGTGAAAATCAGCAAAAGCACTCTGAGCGAATCAATTGACTATATATAATTTATGATAAAGAATAATGAATTTGTTATTTTTATTTCTAAATTATGTGAAATACATGTTATATATCAGTAAAATTTACAATAAATGGATGTGCATATATACATGCATACATATTCCCCCTAGAGATCTGGTTGTGAACATTCAGCAGAACATCACTGGTTAGGGGGCTTCATTTCAGGTATGTTACACATCTGAGCTGATACCTTATTGACTCCAGGGAGCTTGTGTTTAACACCCCTTGTGAGAAAATAATGCTGCCCTAAATCCTTTGTGTTCTCATTTCTTATTCTCAGATGATGGTCTCTAAACAATTTTCTTAGCACTTTTCTCATATGGATGATTTATCTCCCTCAACCTCTATTGATTTCTTTTAGGATTTTGAAAACTTCTATTAGGTCACAGCTCAAGGTCTTATCTTTCCCAGTGAGGAGAAACTCAACTTGCTTGCTTCATTATCATTTACATTCTGGTAGCGCTTTTTGTTTGTAATTGCTTAGCTGAAAATATATTTAGTCATCCTTAATTGTTTATATGGTAATTACAAGTATTTTTTAAATAAATAATCACTCTCTTAATTACAAATTTTATCACTTCTGAAGGTTTAAGTACCTGAGTATTGAACTAATTTTTGTTAGCAACAGCTAAAATATATTGTAAGTACCAAAGTGAAGGAATTATTATAAAACAGGCATAGAATAGAATAAAAATGTTAATTGTCCCAAGCTACTTGCTGGCTGTATTACCGTGAACAGATCACATGACATCTTAAAACCTCAGTTTCCTAATCTGCACTATGGGAATTTAATTTGGCAAACATATTAATTGTGAAAACAATTAAGGCATGGTCCTTGCCCTCAAAGTATTAATAGTTAGCTCAAAAACTATTTCTAATTCGGTGTGATGAACACTAATAATAGCTGTAACATAAATACAGAATTATATGATAAATCAAAAGAAGTAATGTAAATCAGCATATTCTGTTAACTAAGAAAATAAGACACCATAATTATAATAAGATACAGTTTCTCATAGAGCTTCTGGTACCAGGTGCTGGGTGCTTTCTTGCACCTGGTACTGAAGAAATGAATAGTGTGCCAACAGGTTATTCAGTTGAAGACTACCGTGTCTTTAGGTTAATTCTAGTTCTGCTGCTGTATGGTTATGTTTAAGTTTCTTAATCAACACACACTGACATTAATCGAAAATAAATATGTGGTTACAAAATTTAGTCTAATTATAGTACAAGATGCTCGAGTAAACAAAATATTCTTTTAATAGAACCAAATCTTACTATTTTATTATTCTACAACTTTTCTAGGCATTTAATCATACCATTTACAATTGCTTCATATTGGTCTTTTCTAAAACCTTCTAAGTGATGACAAATACTCAGTCACTTCACGTTACAGGTGAAGCACCATGCAGGAAAGAAATCAGTTAGAGGCCAATATAAGTAGTTCTTTCATTGGTTATAAGAGAATGCTTACATATAATTGAGTTTTTTAAAGAAAGAAAAGAAAGCTTTTTTTCATTATACAAATTTTGTCTGTTCATTAAAAAATTTAGAAAATATTAAAAGGTAGAAATATAATCACCTGCTGTTCTATCACCCAATGACCAATACTTTTAGCCTTTTAGTATCTATTCCTCCAATTTTTATGTATGCATAGTTTTATGTGGCTGTAATAATCTTTGATGTATAATATATTCTATATTTTTCATTTAAAATTCTAACAAAAACATTTTCTAAACTATTAAAAATCTGTTCAAACATCCATTTAAATGACAGCATGTATTCCATTGTGAGAAAGTGTCATATTCTGGCTGGTCTTTGAACCACAATACCAAAACTTATTTGAAGAAATGAATCTTGACTCTGCTTTAATCATCTGGGAAAATTATATTTGTATATATTGGAAGAATGTGTTTCAATAACGTCACCATTCCTTAGATTACATTTGAAATGGCATTTTTGGAAACACCTACAAAAAAACTCAGAAAATTGATGCCATTATCAATATATAATTTTTTAAAAAACAGAAATGTAATTTTACCTATTATTTTCCTTCTAATTAACTAAGAGTGACATTCGACTATTTCTAACAATCAAATCCACCTTGAAGAAAAAGCATCTACTAACACCAAAGATATTCAAAAGAATTTTATGGAGGCTTTAATAGCAATCTCCAAAGAGGAGTTTGAAAGTGTTTTATGAAATGGCTGCATATTAGGATAAATTTTATTTTTTTACAGAGTGACTACTTGAGGTGAAAAAGGAAAACTAATTTGCATGAACTAGTTTCATTGTGTTTGTTAAAAATCAGGCCTTTTATGTTATACTCATCACCTCATCTCTGAAGACCCTCAAGAATTGATCATGCCCTGCCTCCAAAAAATAAAATAAAAGTTGATCATGCCCTAGTGTTAAGTTCCACTACCTGCTCTGTCCCTCTGGTGTGCCCTTGAGTTTCAAGAGTCCAAATTTGAACACGGCTATTACACCATCACTCTTAAAGATCTCTCTGCTCTGATGTTAGAAGAGATTCCTCCAGGGTCTCAAGGCAGAAGAGAAATCAGTTCTTAGTCAGGAAAAGAAAAGAAAAGAAAACAAAAACAAAAACAAAAACATTGCCCTAGGAAACTGGTGTCATTTGGAGTGTAGTTTGTTTAAGGAATGCGAAATACAAAGTCCTGTCTGAGCATCCAGATTTTGCCTTGAAGGGAAGAGTACCTGGGGTGATCTTTAGTAAATTGAATGTCAGTTTGCATAGAATGGTAGAAGAGCAGGTCTTAGTAGTCAGGGGCTTTAAATGCTAGTAAAAATGTTACCTCCACTTCTAACTTAGACAACTCTTCCTTTTTGCCTTAGTTTCTCCTTTTGTAAAATGATGGGAATGTGTAGAGGACTTTTTATGAGGTGATCTCCAGATTACCATTAAGCTCCATGACTCCTTAGCTCTGTAAATTTGGTCAAGAGTACAGGGAGAAATTAGGATGCTTTTAGCCAGTTTTGCTCTACTGATCCACAAAGACTCAGAGAGCTTGCAAAAACAGAGGCATGAAAAATATGTATCAGTGTTGTATGAAGAGGATAAAAATTCTTTCAAATGAATTGTCACATTCTTGACTTGGCTCCCTGAAGAATCAAATGGAATTTGAACTAATTTTGAAATGTTTTTCTACCCTGTGAAGAGAGAGTTTAAAATGTAGAGATTACCTTTACCTAGTTCTCTTTTCCACCAACTCAGTGAGGGGAAGATTATTCTGGGTTGGTATGGGTGGTCATAGCAAGGGCTGTGATCTCTCTGTGGGCCTGTTACAGGCAGCATTATGAGGGGTTCAAATGCTCAGAGAAAGCAAGGTTAGAATGGTTTGGGATGTGAGAGTGGGGAGGGAAATTTTAGTAGTTGTCTGAATAAAAAAAGAAGGTGAAAGTCTCAGGGAGAGTTTAATAACCTTTTTAAGATTAAAAGAAGTTTTTGGCAACTCTGGTTCAATCTGTGGTTGCCTGAATCCAAGGATGTGAGGAGCGGATTGGGACATGGCTTTAAATATGGACCATAGAGACCATGAGTATATCGCATGGTGGTACAGAATGTTGAGATGGGGCATATTAAAACAGGATTCTAGAATATGGAGCCAGTGGGAATAATGTTAGAAAGCAGTCCCTTATATCTTACTTCTGAGTAGTGGGCAGAATTCTCTCAGGGAACAGAGACTCTTGTTTTCTACTGTGTTTAAAAAGAAATGAGACTCATTGGCTCTGTATAGGGGTTTCTTATGCACTGTCGGAATACCAGAGAGCCAAACCAACCACACACTTAAGCCCTTGGAGCCAGGATAGACTAACATCCTGTGACTCCATTAACAGTGGGGTGGGTAGCATTGCCCAGCAGCTTGTAATGGTGCCAGGCAGAAGCATGGCAGCCAGCAGAGTTTGGTGAAGGTGGCGAGCACTTGGGATAAGGACTGAAACAACCTTTTTCAGCCTGACTTTGAGAAGATAGTAATGGAAGGGGGTGGATGAAGGGACATTCAAGGAGTAGAAGCTAAAACCTCTTTTACCCTCTTCTGTTGAACATCTCAAATGAGCAGATTTCCTTTCCTATCTGTCTGTGCCTCAGAAATTCACATTCTGTATGTGCATGAGGAAAGCCTCAGGATTTTTTGCATTAATAAGCCCCTTTAAAAATGTCAGATGAGAAGTGTTAAAGACCTTTTCACCAGTCACTTTTCAATCTTGTTATTTTAATACTTGCCACTACTCTAGGCTTCATAGAAATGTAAAAGGTAATGAAGTGTTTCACATGCTGTTTTCTGTCTTTTTATTCTAATTTAAATCTATCATTTAGTACGTGCTTTAAAAATGATGTTTATTTGTGTTGGAGTCTTATTCCATGCAGCCCAGAAATGCTCATCTGGGCTTGTATTTTAGACATATAATTTATGTTACCATTGTATACAACCAGCACAATGGGAAGAGAAATATATTTTTAAAGCTTTAGGTTTTAGTTTTAACCTGGAAATCTGTAGGTTTTCTGTATTGGCCCTCACCGGGGTCAAGTTTGACCTGCCGTCATTTAGTAAGCTACAGAGAAGGAACACATTCTCAGCATTCTGAGTGAGATACTCCTTTGCTTCATATCAAGACTGTGGTTTCCCTTCTTGGCTTTACATTTTTAGCTATAAGAGATGGAAAGAAAGGAATACTGATTTCTATATTATGTTGTGGGCTAGCTGAGAACTGCTTAATTAGTGTCAAAAGATTTCTAAATGATCATTTTAATTTACAGAGCATATTCTACATGTCTAATCGTACGAGGTGCCAGGGAGACCAAGTCTCTGCCCTCCAGCAGCTCTCGGTCTAATGCAGGAGTCCTCAACCCCTAGGCCATAGACCAGTACTGGTGTGTGGTCTGCTGGGAACCAGGCCATACAGCAGGAGGTAGCAATGAGTGAGCAAAACTTCATCTGTGCTTGCAGCTGCTCCCCAGTACTAGCATCACTGCCTCAGCTCCACCACTGATCATTACACATTAGATTCTCATAGGAAAACTGGTCCTTTGTGCCAAAAAGTTTGGGGACCACTGGTCTAATGAGACAGGCAGACTGATAAACAAACAAACAAACAAACAAACAAACAAAAACAACTCACAATGTGATAAAAGGCAAGCATGGAATAGAGAAATCTGTACAGTGAACTACTAGAAGTATTGGATATCACCCAGATATTCCAGGAAAAGAGAGGATATAATATGGTCTAGGTTGAAAAGAGAATAAACAACAAGGCTAGGACATTCCAGATAAAGGAAGGAGCACATGTACAGAAATTATTAGAAAAAGCTCAGCGTGTCTAGGGACCAGTGAGAAACAGAGTATGGCTAAAGCATCAAGTTCAGGGTAGGGGCAATGGCAGAGTCAAGGGTAGGCCTGTAAACAAGGTGAGATTCATTGAGAGTGCCTTTGATTGCTGTGATATGCATTCGGACTTATCCTTTAGTCATCTGAAAGCCAGCATAGAACTTAAATCTGGGAAGTAAAACAAGAACTTATGTGTTTTGAGGAAGTGATAAACTGACGTCAATGTGGATGAAAGGTGAGGGGACATGGAGATGATTACAACACGTTAGATGAAAAATGATGACAACATGAATTAAATGATAGTGGAGGTGGAGAGGAGGGGCTGCATCCAGGAAATATTTCTGAGGTAGAATTAATTGTATTTAGTAATATTTTTAGGCATGTGGTCACAGTAAGAACTGGCTTTAGGAAAAAAAATTGTGAAAATGGATAAATTTTTTTTCCATCATCTGGAATCCCCTTGGTGAGCTTTGTCTTCTCTCCATGGGATATTTAATCGAAATCTCCTATTGGTCCTTTAATTCACATTAATGTGAAATTAGTGATTACTGATTATAACTTGAACTACTACTCCTGAACAGTAGGGTTTATATTTTACTTTTTATTTTGACAATGATTTATATTTCTTATTTTATTATTTTTATTATACTTTGCTATGAACACAGAGATATTCATGAGTCTTTGTTTTATATAATGGAATCTTTGAAAAACAGCCTAACAGCAAATAATTTGTTGAAACTACAGTATTCCAAAGATGTTATCTATAGAACAGCCATCTAAAAATATGTAGAAACATACTTACTCACTTAGAAAGTTGTTTAAATACATTAAATGAAAAAAAGAATAGTACAAATAGTATATACAGTATAATCTCATTTTCTAAAAGTATATATATTAAAATGTGTTTCTCAGCAAAGTAAAAAGTTCGAATAAATACTTCTCTAAATGCTGACAGTGGTTACACTTGTGTGGGAAGTGAAATTATCAGTGACTTTTGTTTTCTTTATCATGTGATAACATACATTCCAAGTTTTCAATAAGTATATTAGAATGTTAAATTGATATTTTCATAGAAGCACCAAGATATAATGGGTATGACAGTCCAAAGTGAGATTCTAGACCAATTGCAATCTTTCAAAAGTAACTTCAGAAAAACAGTTTTACAAGTTTTTACCCCTCATCCACAGTGAGAGCATAAAGTGCCAGGTTGTTGAGGCTCAGTAGTGCAGGACTTCTGGAGGGATTTCTTTAAAAAGATTTGTACTGTCCTCATCAAAGAGGAGAGCTGGACAGATGCTTCTCTTTCGTCTCTAGCCAAGAAAATGAGGGCTTCAAGAGAAGGACTGGGAGAGTTTGATATGTATCCCCTGCAACTGCCAGAGAAAGAACTTGTTTCTGAGATAGACAGTCTAGATCCTGACAGATGAGCTCAATTGAAGGTGGCTGCTTTAGGATGACCCTACACTCTCAGAGTTGTAAAGACAAAAAGCTAATAATCATTTACTATGGTTCACAGTGGACCACACTCAAAAGAGGGCCGATGTGGGCTCCCATGGGGCCCTGTTCCACAGAGAGATGAAGGGACAAATAGAATTTCAATATATTTCTGGATTCCTAGAGACTATAAAAGGAGTAAGCATTGTGATCAGGAATAATAAATCACCTACTTCATGGGAACTACAGGTTAGAAATCCCTAACACTAGTGATTATGCCAAATGTTAGCTAGCTCACCTTGGGGGTAAGCCAAGAAAATTCCTGTTAGAGAACAGGTCTGGCTCAGAAACCATGAAGGCATCAGTACCAGTCCAGATAGAACATCCTCATGTCATCCTTCATCCCTCAGATTTGACTCCGTAGGGGTCAGAAGCCACAGTGAGAGGAGGAGAATAGATGAAAGCATAAGACGGGAAAAGAGAGAAGAGGACCATGCTCCCATTTCTCCAACTTCCTGCTTGCAACTGGAGAGAATATTTAACTTTAAGTCACATTTGGAATGTTATATCAGATTAGACATTTTTAATACAGCATCGGGATTAGGTTTAGTGATTTAGGATGAATGTTGGATGATTAAGAGTGACTGAGAAAGTCTATTTGACTTTTTAGAAACTATTTGAGTTTTCATCCATCGGCATGGAAAAGAATATTCTCCCACCTTATATATGAAAACATTTTAAGAACATAGTTGGATAAAAAGAGTTATTTTATAATTTTGTCAATTAAGTTATGCTTATTTATTGTTGGCTTTCAAATACATATTATTTTGCTGACTCTTTGTGTTAGCATACACAGACCTAGGAAAAAACCCTAAGACTAAAAATCTACCTCCATAAGTGATGGCCAGTGCAGTATAAAGAAAGAGGCTGGCCACTCTAGTCTGGTTATTAATAGAGTTTATTAAGGGAAACTTACAAATGAGGTGTGTCTTGGGTTGCTGTAAGACAAAATGGATCCCCGTGCCTGGTGGCAGGAGCCGAAGAATTATATAGGGTAAAGGTGGAAAAATAGTCATAGGTACTAGTATGTGAATACTACCAAGTATGGGAAATTACTTTACATGCTTGACCAGCTCAAGACAACTGCCTGTTCCAAGAACAAGCACATAGCAGGAAAGAAGGGAGGGGTGGTAAGTCATGTCAGAATGAATATCAATTATGATCAGACAGTTGCTAAGGAGAGCGGTTTGCAGAAACCAACCCTTGCTCTAGGCTGGGTCTAGCTCCAGCTTATGGGACAGAGAGCTGTCACATCATGGAACAGTCTCTCCTCCCACTTAGGTCAAGGGTTTTCTTTTAAAGGTAATCCCACTGGTTACCATTCTAATATCTTATCGTCATCTTTGTAGGGGAAAAATATCAACCATAGCTTATGTCTCAAGTGACTCTTCCAAAAGTCACTCGAGTACCTCTCTGTGCTCTCAATGATTGGAGGATCACTGACACTGATTCCTCTACAAACAGACCTCTCCTCTGCCCAGTTAAGGGATTTCTTTCACCTTCCTTTAAAGAACATGAGACAAATTTCCCCTGGAAAACTTAACTTATAACTTGAGAATAGACTACTATTCTTGGATTCACTTCTAGGAGGCACTGGTGAACATTGCAAATTAAGCACTCTTCTACAAAACGCACAAATAAATCCAACAATCACCAGGTGTTACAAATACTCTTGAGAAACTTGAATAAGAATTTTCTTAATGAAAAGGCAAGAAAACACTTTAAATCATTTTAAAATTTGAATTGGATCATTTGTAAATCGAAAATCATCCTGGGGGCAGGAAACATGTAAATGTAGAGTAATGATGTGTGTGTGTGTGTGTGTGTGTGTGTGTGTGTGTGTGTGTGTGTGTTTAGAGGAGTATTCCATAACATATCCCGAAGGTTGAACTACAAATGTAATCGGATCTGTTACATTCACCTAAGCTTTGCCTCTGCTGCTGCTACTGACTTTTATACTAAGAAAAACATTTAGTTAAAAGATGATTTTGGATTAGGAAATGATAAGAAAACCAAGATAGAAAATAAAATGCCGAAAGGTCAAGACTTAATAAGCCTCCCCTTGATGCTGACAATGGTACCGCAGTAACATTACCACTACTGAAAGAATAGAAGAGGCAAAAGAGGAGAGGAGACATTTCTCCTAAACAGGCTGACACATGGAAACCTATCATCGATTAGACATATGAGCTCTGGGCCACTGACCAGGCAGAAACTATGTCTCAGAATGGTCACTGCAAATTTTTAGCTCATGGATGAATCTTTTCCTGCTGTGGATACCCCACACTCCAGAAGGTGCACTCTATATGTTGGGGCTTGCTGAGGGGTGAGACGTGATGAGAACTTTTAGCTTCGATGCTTTGTTGAGTAAATGTTTTACACTTGGATTCCCGAACCACTGTTTCCAGGTCACTCAAAAGGAGGCATGGAAACCATCACTGTCCCTCCTGAGTATGTGTGTGTTGAGTAGGATGGGGAGGTCACTTCAGCAAATATCACAGAGAAGGAAATAGAGATCTCAATGACCTGTTTCTGTTTAACTTGTCCTTCAATGCACTCATCAGGCAGGACTAGACAAACAGCTACGCTTGCTTTTGGTATGTAGTTCCAAAAATAGATATATAAATGCTTAGAGTACCTTGTATATATTAAGAGCTTTATAACCATTGCTTATTATTATAGAAATAAGAAAAGAAACTAACACTTACTGAGCACTACCATGTACCAGAAACTGTGCTAAGTACTTTCACATTAACTCATTTCCTCCTCATAATGACACTATAAATTTAGAATCACTCAAATAGTTTAGTTTGATTAAATGACTTACCCAAGAACAAGCAGCTACTCCATGGCATCTTGGATTGATTTTTTATTTTTATTTTTTTAATTTTTAAACTTTTATTTTTTAATTTGTTTTTTAATGGTGACATTGGTTAATGAAATCCAAGTTTCAGATATATAATTTAACAGTAAGGCATATATATCATTGTGTGTTCACCGCCCATAGTTAGATTTCTTTCTGTCATCACATATTTATTCCATCTACCCCTCCCTCTCCCCCATCTTGGATTTAAAATCAAGCTTTCTTTATTTCACAATAGAATATTTCCTGTCCCGTGATTCAGAGTTTGATACACAGGAAGAAAAGGAAGAAAAGATGTTTGTTCCAGAAGTCCATGCCTCTGAGAGCTAATGAACTGTCAGGGTTCTCCTGCAATTGAAGATGCTCTAAGTATGAGTAGTTTCACCCTGTCTACCTGCATTAGTGAGAGGCTTGTTGCTGGAAGAAACAATGTGTAGATTTCAGTGGCTTTACATAGAAGCATATCGTGCTCACGTAAAGGCCAATTAGTGTTCATGGTTGGGGTGGGAGTGGAGCTTCTGCATTTACAGATTTAGGTACATGTCTTCTTGTCCTGATGTCCTACTGAATCCTCTGCCTGCAGCTAGCAAATGAAGAAAAAGGGTGAGTTTGGCACATTTGGACTACTTTTAGGCCAGGCTGGGAAGTAGACAGACACATCACTTCTGCCCATATTTCTAACCACCAGAACTCGAACTTGATCACATGCAAAAGAGTTAGGAAAACTAGTTTGGTTTCATGCACAGGAGGAAAATAGGTTCTGTGACTAGATAGTTTGTGCTACAGTCAGTCTATTCTTCTGGTCACTAAATATTAATTTAATCTTTCTTCCATATATAGAATCCATTGTTGCCCTGACCAAGGATATGTAACTCTAAGTCTCAGACAGTTCCTACATCCAGCTCAAAGTCTAGGATCTCTGGGCAATGCAAAGTTCTCCTCAGGCCTGGATGTGGAGCCTCTGATGACCTACGAAGTGAAAAAAATTAGTTATCAATTCCCACTTTCCACTCTTCTACACCACTTCTTTTCCCTCAGTCAAGCAATATACAGCTTAAAACACCTTTATTTGGTAAACGGCAGAATGGGAGGCACAAATAGGTCACGGTCCACAATACTTTTGAAATCCTTTTGGCCAGGCATTTTGAAGGGCCCTTCCCTGGCAGTGGAGTTGATGACTTGGTCAGATACAAAGTATGTGCCCTGTCCCTCATTCTCCATGACCCTTGATCTACCACTGAGTGTTTCTTCCTTCTCTGTTTTCCTCCATGGTTATACCTGAAATAGGCACAGGGGAATGAGTTCTCCTTGGGAGCTTTACAGCTTTGAGAGCCCACTTCCTTCTTATGCAAGTTTGGGAGCTCGAAAATTGCTTTAAGCTTTAAAAAATCAGAATTCTTGTTAGAGCAAGCTTATGATTAGTTTGGCAATATAATTTTCTTAAAGACTCAGTAGGCTTCTGCTCATTTACTTCTAATCAGTAATCACATTTCAAGTTCTTTCCTAGACATAATTCTCAAGACTGATTTCTTTCTTTCTTCTTTCATCTCCATGCATCCCTCTCTCAACTTTCTGGCAATGAACTTGAAGCTCACTGAAACAATAGGCTTGGATGCCAAGGTATCCCCCTTACTCTGATCTTTGCTAGAAAGTCGTGTGTCAGAAAAAGTCTTAGTGGGTCTTTGTAGCTCAAGACCTTTTCCAGTCTTAGCTCTCATTATTTGGAGTTCAACAGCAGTTGGCTCTTCCAAATTTTCAAGACTTGATCTTTGGACTTTTTCCATTCCCGTCAATCTCTGCATGAAAAACAATCCTTAGTTGTTTGAGCTCCTGTGCTCAAGGCATTTCAATATAATTAACATGATTTCATCTACCTCTTTCCAACCACTTTCCTCATAGCTTCAGGCTTAGAGGCACAAGGTCCTTTTCTTAAGTTATTACAGATCACACTGATAAGAAATGTCTGGCTGGAGAATATCAAGACTCTCTAACTCTCTAGCTTGCTGTATTTATTTCCTCACTGTCTGCTATCCGACCACTAAAACAATATCACACATTTTAGGCTTTGACCAACTCAGCATTCCAGTTTCTATACTGATTTCTGCATTAGACAGACAAAGCTAACTGTTAGAACTAATAACCCCAAATTATCAGTGGCTACCACATAATTTTTTCCTTATGTAAAGTCTAATTGGTGGCAGGAGTCAGGTACGGCTCCAGTCTACACACACTCAGGAACGAAGGCTTCACACTCTTAATGGCTCCGGCATCTCCTAGGCATCAGGTCCACTGTTGGATTTTCTATATCAGATTTCAGACTGCCTAAAAGTAACTTACATCACTCACATTCCATTGGCCAGACTCATCAAAGGCCGCACTGAATTGCAAGGCAAGTTAGAAAATGTAGTCTAGCTGTATCACCAGGGATAAGTCTATATGACTTGAATAAAGAATAAATCTGTCTCTTCCTCTGCCTTGAAGTGCTGAGGTGTCCTCACCTGTAGCATCTGAGAAAACATGAGATGGAGTGTAGCATGGTATAGGAAATACTCTTCCCTAAATGGACACAAGTCACTGTCCTTGAATTAACATATTAATTTTACTCCAGATTTTATATGAGTAAAATTTTTTAATATTGGAGGGTAACTAAGTGCAAGGTTCACTGTCATATTTTCAACATTCAACAATTGTTCAAGTCTTATTATGCCAAAATAGATATAATTGGTTTGGATTTCTAGGAGGGAACTGATTATTTGGCAGTAGTTCTTTATAAAGTTCCTTCTAGAAAATACCCTCTGCATATCCAAATCCCTCCCTGTTTTCTCTATGTCAGAATCTTTTACATAAAAGTCATTATTATCTCCTCATTGTTATAGATATTTATATTACAAGAGATGTAAGATTCTAAATAAAGTAAGATTATAACTCATCATCTCTATAAAATGATTTCAAACTGACTACGTAAGAATCAAATTATGTACTTTGATAAAATGCACATGCTTGGATTCACTTCTGAAGATGAGACTTGTTTAAAAAATACCCAGGATGATCTTAACGATTGATCTGGTTCAGGGATCATTGCTCAAGAAGACTAGGTTGGTTTTATCTGTCCAAATTTTAAGTTGGTAACTTTGGGTTGATATATAACACGAGACTTTGAGGATTCTCATGCTGTGGGAGCTTAGGTTTTTGTACCCGGTGTTTCTTACTGGAGCCAGGCAGGAGGACCCTCTCCATCCTTTTATCTGGTTGAATTACTGAATGGTTCCTTGTTATTCCCTTATCTATTACCTAAGCCTGTGAGTTCTCTGATAGCTAAGTGATTAAAGGCAACCTTCGAGTTTCCTAAAAAAAGAATAAAAGTTTCTTTGTGGCACTGGCCTATTTTTGAAAAATGAAACAGACTTCTAAGGTTTGAGGTTCTCTTTATGGGAGTACAAAGTAAAGAAGTGTAAGCAACTAGCATATTGGAGACAACTCACAAATTTGAGGAGTTATGCTAGTGTCACATTCTGGGCAAGAAAAATGGAAATGGCTGTGTTTGCAAGAAAACCTACTCCTTTCTCATCCAGTGCTATACAAGGGCCCATGCTGAGTCAATAGGACATTGATTAGTCAGCAGTGAGCCGGAAAGGTAGAGCAGAGATGTACACGGCCATTCCCCGCAGTTCCAGCAAAGGAAAAGGTTGGTCTCTGACCCTGCAGAATGTGAGAGTCAGATATGTTCTCCTATCCTTTGTTTCTCAGGTATGAAAATGAAATGCAAGCAACAATGGTTCTGGAGACTTATTGTGTGGTCTCTTGTCCCATCTGTAACAGTAGAAAGGACATTGGACTCTGAGTTGAAAGGCCTGAATTCTTGTTCTGGCTCTGTGTTTTGCTAGCTTGTGACCTTTGGCAACTTACTCAATGTCTCTGGGAATTTTCTCATTTGTAAAATGAAGAGGGAGGTTCTGGGAATTTCTCAGATATCTTGCAATTCTATTATTGTAAAGGCTGATGGTGACCTCTCCTGCCTCCAGGAAGTCCCAGCTGGATCTGGAACAATAGACTATCCTGTGGGGAACCACTACTTGGGTGATATTTTAACACATGTTTAAAGATGATAGTTTGGCAGAAATGGTTCTAGGCTCTTTTGGGGCATTTTTCAGAGGCGAAGACATGAGTATCCTGACTTCTTTAACCAAGAAGTTAAAGAGTTACATAAATACTAAATCAACATCAGAGATAACTGGGATTTTTCCTGCTGACCTGTGAAATAATATGTCTCTTTATTAGTGTTTCAGGGGACTTGGGGAAAGCAGGTGGGGGCATTTGTGATGCAAGGCAGTGAGATTGCTTTCAGAGGAGCAGCTACCTCTATTTTATCATTCATCCTCTTATCCTTTGGAAATTGTTAAGACCCCAGGCAGTCTTTCCTTCCACTAAGTAAGTAATGTTTCAAAGAGAACTGAGGAAATGTCCAGTAGCTCTTAGGTTTCTGATGTTGACTTAAAGGCAAAATAAACCCAGAACCCTGATTAAAAAAAAAAAATCTTGAAGTAGCACCTAGGTATGTATTTACAAATATGGAGCACATTCGAGGCTGTCAGAATTTCATCCAAAAATTAAGTTATTATGGATCATGCTGATATTTAAAAGTTATGTGTTTAATATGAGTATTAGTCTGAAAAATAGAGGCAAAGTCAATAAAGTTACTCAATCAACTGTTTGGGGATGGCTATGAATGGAGCGGGTCTGGGTTTCAGCCAGGTGTTTAACAAGGTCTTCTGGTTACCCATGAGGCAAGATTCAGTGCTGTGGGCCAGCAAGAATATAGGTGGATGACTTAGTAAGTGGTTGCATGAGATCAAAAGATTAACGAGTCAGTGTTGATCTAGTCCCTTGCCACACGGATTTATTCTTGACCTTGTCCTGTTTGTAATTTTTATTAATGACTTGAATTCTCGAGAATATTAAGTGGCAAACTGAAACTGTGGGTCAAATTCTGTGAGATGAAATTTAGCAGAGGTAAATGCAAAGCCCTACACTTGGAATCAGGACATTAGCTGCCTAAGCACAGCATAAAAGAAGCATCATTTAACAGCAGGATGTTAAACACTTTTACATCCTGTTACAGTTGGCTGTAAGCTCAGTCTGAATCAATAGTGTGATATGCCTGCCAAAAAGTCTAATGAGGTTCAGGATGCTACTAACAGAACCTCCACTCTGTGCTGAGCACAGCATACTTGAGGGACAGTGGGCCGTTTAGGGTCTCAGATTAAATAGCAGAATCTGGAGAACTAGGAATGCATGTGGACAGGCTGAAGGAATCAAGGGAATTTACGTTGGATTAGGAGAGGACTTCAGAGTAGATAAAATTCGCTCATCAAATCTGCAGTGCTCTCCTATGGAAGAACATTTTCAAACCTATTCTGGGTGGATCCAGAATATAGGACTAAAGCTAATAAAAAAAATAAAAAATAGTGTGGCAGATTTTAACCCAACACATGAGAGAACTGCCTAATAATCTACCTAAAAATTAAATGCACTAGTCTAGGAGATAGTAAATTTCACATCACTGAGATGTCCATACAGAAATAGATAAACACACTGTGAGCAAATTGGAGAAGGGAATTTAAGCAACTTATGGATAGATGATGTCTAATGTCTAAACTTGGCATTCAGTGTTCAATGGATAGGGTATAACAGTTGCAAAGAAGTTTACAGATAGTATAGTCTGAAACTAATTTTGAGCAACATCAACCTTCACTTGGTTTCAGTTTACCAGATAATCCTTGAATGGTATTATATTGATTCATGGACTGAGGCTAACAAAACCTTTAGAAGGTAAAGTTTTCTCTATTGTTAAGGCATAGGAAGAGCTCAGAATGAAAATTAAGAGGCAGGAGTGTGGTTTTTGGTGCCAGAACTGATCTCCAGTATATTCAGGCAAGTCACTATGACTCAGTGTCCTTAACTATGGAGCAGGATTCAACTTTTATTTATTCTTAGAAGTTTCGAATTACGTGTTTACTTCAAACAGCCTCAGGGCAGAGACATAGTAAATTATGAAAACACTTTGCAAGATTGTGGTGTGTATTACCAAGGAGGAGTTCCTTCTGAGCTTGAATTCCTTTGTTGAACACATCTCTGTATGAATACAAATAATAGTTAGAGAGACAGCTGGCTGCTGCTGTGCTTCACTGATAAAACACTCTTCACACATCTCTGTCTTTTCTTCCTGGGAATTTTGCCAGAAGGGCTGGGAGCAAGTGTATGTGTAAGCAAGTGGGGTCTGCTCTCTGCTTCTGTAAGGCCCCATGGGATGTATTGATTCTCCTACATCTGTAACATCAGGGTTGAACATGAGTCTAACAGACTGGGATAAACAGACTATGCAGGGCCAGCTCTCCCAAGCTGTCCTTATTGATAGGAAAACCAATGAGATAAAAGAGGCAAAGCCATTTGTACTGTCAAGAGTGGAAGTTTTCTGGGACTCCTGCCTATGAAGGCTATTGGGAGGAGCAGACATCAGAGAGACTGATGTAAGAGTCCAAAGTTTGTTCTTTGTTTTTATGCTACTACATCCACCCAGGAATCTCAGCCATTCTGATGATTTCAGCAGTCACCTATGAGTGAATTACCTCCATATCTCTATCTCCTGACCTATGCTTCAGACCTATGTAACCAAATTTCTATTTGACATCTTTATCCAAGTAGCACACAGGAAACTCCAACTCATCATGTTCGAAGACGAACTCACCATTCCTCTGAAATTACTTCTGCCTTTGCATTTTCTTTACAAGTGAATGACAACAATACAATTCGCCCAGTCATCCCAGAAGAATCTTCTACTCATTCACTCACTGATCTGAAAAAAAAAATCACTGCATGCTCTGTACTAGCAATGCTTCCTTGTTGTCAATACAGTTGATAAAAAAAACAAAATTTCTGTCCTTAAGACAGTGTTTTTTTAGTGGGAACGGATTGACCATACATGTGATAAAAATAATAGTAAAAATAAAACAAAATAGGCACATATATAAGAGAATTTTAGGTAATAATAAGATATAAAAAGAACAACAAATTAAATGGAAGGGTGAGGAGTTGGGGGATGGTCAGAAACTGCTCTAACCAGAGTGGTCTGAGAAGAAAGCTGAGAGGCTGACATGTGAGTGAATGATGAAAATAGGCTGCCATAGGAAGATTTGGAGGAACGTCAAATGCAAAGACCCTATACATGTGTGTGTTTGTGTTTGCAAATTCTATGTAGGAGTGTGTGTGTATACATACAAACATACATGTATATATAAATATATATTATATTACATATATGCATTTTATACCTGTATACATGTATGGATATGCTACATATACAAACATGTGTAGGTATGTGTATATATATGTATATATGTATCAACTATGTATGTATGTATGTATGCACGTATGGACTAGAATTTAAAAGTACTACATAAAGGATTAAATAAAATTGTAAAAAACTTATACAGGGTTAAGTAAACAACTATCAAAATAAGTGAGAAAAGATGAAAATAAACTATCAGTGATTTATATCTAAAAGTAAGAATAGCAACAATTTAAAACTATGGCCAATTCAAGACCACATTGGAAACCTATCTACCAATAAGAGTCCTTTCTGAAAAGTTCTAGAAGTCCAACCATCTGCCTGTGCACCTGAAGAGGAAGAGCTTTGTAGTTATGTGGTGCACCATACAGCTACCAGCTTTCTCAATAAATCACTAAGTCAAGGGACCTCAGGAGAGTCAAGGAACATGCTAGTTTTGTGTTGAGCATGTTTTAAAATGCTATGCTTATTAACACAATTAATGAGTTACAAGTAAAGTAGATCTTAGTGTTGTGCAAAAAGAGAAGTCTATAAGCTATGGGGTACACATACTTTCATTCAAGTAACGTTTACTGTGAGCCTAATACAGCAGGACTGGACTAAGTCCTGTGAAGTATATGAACACTAATCAGATACAGAGGTTTTCCTTAAGAAGCTCGGGATCCAGTGAAAGGGAGGAAAATCATATATAAGTGACTATGATTGAAGATAGAAAGAAATGAGTCTCTTAAGTCTTAAGCTCAGAGGAAGGGGAGATCAATTCCATCTGCAGGAGATGAGAAAAGATTTCAGGGCAACTCAATCTTCAGATGGCCTTTGAAGGGTTGGTGGCATTTGTACATATGAAGAAACAGAAGGAAATTTCTAGGAGGTAGAACAGTGAGAAGTAGCAAGAATGCGTGGGGATATAACCATGCAGGGTTCGTCATACATATTCTGGTTCTCATCTCCTGCTAGACACAAGGTAGGACTGAACATCCTGCACATTTAAAGTTTGTCATGGCCACATAGCTTGGTTTGGTCGATGAAATATGATCAGAAGGCAGAAAGTGCATACAAATCATCTAATTCCCTGACCTGCCACAGTGTTCATTGAAGCAATAGTCAAGGTGGAACTTCATCAACCTGGGTCACTGGGTGTTTAAAATTAGCAGAATCTTCCCACTTCCAACAAACCTGAACAAAAATATTCAATTTTTTGTGTGTTGAGCAACTGAAATATTGGCTTTGTTATCAGAGCATCAACTAGCCCAGCCTGACCACTGCAAGGAATGTGTGACATTTAATATGGCAGAAGTTTAAGATATATGCAAGGCAGTGCTGGAGGAGTAGGGACAGTTACATAATTATATAACTACAGCAAAATATAAGAAGTGCTCTAACCAAGGTTAACATTCTCAATAAAGAAAAACATAGGTCACAATAAAACCCTTAGACCACAATAGATAAGTGGACAAAGAATAGCCACAGATGTTGACAAATATAAGCATATATGAAAAGGTTAAACATTACTGATAATTACATAAAATTAAACATAAATAATGAGATAATATTAAGTCCCTTCGAATTTGGCAGAAATATTAGATATAATCAAATCCTCCCATGTGTTTACTGATGGGAATGCAAATTCTAGAAATTTCTGGGGGTAATGAGGCAATATGCATGAATGACCTTAAGTTTGCTTTCACCAAGTAATATCTCTTCAAGATATTACTGTGCATTTCATACTAATTAAGATTCTTTTGTTGAAAGTTACTAAAACCAACTAAAGATGGTGTGTCAAGCAAAAGTATTTATTGGGAGGATACTGGTGAATCTGGAGCCACAATAAATGTTTGAAAAGCCAGGCTTTGGGAAAAATAAGAAACTTTGGGGATCAGCTTTGGGGATTTCATCAATAAGAGACTATGTTTTTCTCTCTAGAATACTGCCAATCATGTGACATAGCTAGGAATAACACTCGTTTCTATGTCTCTCAGGTTAAAATTTCAAATTCCAAAAATAAATAGATCAGTTTGGTTCTGGTATACAACACTGCACCAATTAGTTATGGTCAGAAGGCAGGATTCCATAGCTTAAATATAGTAAATATAGGAGACACTTGTGGGTGGGGCAGGTGGTGCCCAGAGAAAAGATATGTATGGGCAACCTGATATGTGTCCTAAGGGAATAATCAGAAATGGGAACAAAGATTTACAAGATGCTCACCCTAGCACTATTTATAGCAGTAGAGGAGAAATCCCAACATCTAGTGTGAAGGAAATGTTTCTGTAAGTTATGATCAACTATTATCAAGCCAGTTAAAGCTGTGTTTATGAAGAACTCAATTATGTGAGAAAAGTGCAAATGACATAATAATCAAGTGCAGCAAACTTTATAAAAATTTTTAAAATACCACAAAAAAAATCAAAATATTAATTAAGGTTTAATGTAGGTCATAGTGAAGATTATAGAATTAATTTTGATTTTAATATTTTCTTGATTTGTATAAATTCCCTACAAGGGTCATGTATGACTTTTATAATCAGCAAATTAGGCTATTTTAAGAAAGACATACTTAACAGAGGCAGTATTTTGTAGTGTCAAAACTCCAATGTTAAGCATTCCATGTTTGTATTTCAGTTCTGCCTTAACTAGCTGAGCAATCTTGGTCAAATGAATTGACTTCTTCTAGCCTGAGTTTTACATTTGCAAAATAGAGAATGAATAATTCTTACTGCCTAGGGCTTCGAGAACATTAAATGCATGCAAAACACTTAGCCTGCTACTGCATCTAACATCTGATGAACGGTAACTATGGTTGTAATAACCTAGAAGCACAGATAAAGGACAGCTAATCCTGACCGGGAGAGCAAAAGAATGTGACACTTAAACTGGATCTTGTTTCATTCAGATTTATTTCTTGAAATAAAGTGCTACTGAGAATTGAAATTTTTTGAAAGAAAAAGTTGGAGTCAAGTCAAATTCATTAATACGAACATTCCCATAATGTATGGATCTTCACTTTAAAAATGCGCCAGGTAGTTTCTGAGCTGTGCTCATATGGGAAGGTCCAAAGGTCCAAGCAATGTAACTAACAGGCCTAATTCTCGTCCTTTGAGCCTTCGGCATCTGCAGTGGAGCAAGCTAGACCAGCTTTGATAAAGAGTCAGAACGATGTGACCTCTAGCTATTAGTCTTTCTAACACTTGACATGGGATTGGCCTAGAGACCACAAGGCCAGGACCAACTGGTGACTGCCATCTGTTTAGAAGCAGCGGGATAATGGATTTGGGAGCTAATGGAGGTGTCCCATCCTCAGCTCTATTTCTGCGTCCATGCTTCTCTTCTTGCCTGTCCCTCCATATCTATACCTAGAAATGCAAACAGGGTTCAGAATCTGTAGCACTCTCATAAATATCTTTTTTTGAGTAGGCAAATAGTTCTAATACATTTTTCACATAAGCTTTACTATCTCATTCTGCTAAATTTCCCAAGCCTCAAAGGTACTTCGGATTATTTGTGGATAAAGGGAAAAGCAGAGCCATATTATATTTATTTATTTTTAAAATATTTTATGGTGATATTGGTTAATGAAATCCAGTAAGTATCAGCTGTGCACTTTAACAGTAAGGCATATCATATTAATAATTTAGAGGCTATAGCATAGAAAAAAGTAATAGTGCCCATTCTCTAATACTTATTTTTTTAAAAATCCTAATCCTTGAAAAATTATATTTCAAAGTAACATAAAACTTTTATGCAAGCTGAAATTAAAAGAGCTTTTTTTTTCACACTTTTCTGACTTTAAAAAACCTACTTTATTGCGATATGATTAATATACAAAATATTGTATGTATTTAATGTATACAATTTGATGAATTTGAAAATAGGTATATACCCATGAAATCATCACCAAGTTGGATCTTGTTTTTTATACTTTCAGCCACTTTATATATATATTTTTAAAAATTTTATTGGGGTGACAATGGTTAATACAATTATATAATTTTCAGGTGTACATTATAATTTGACATCTATATATTCTATTGCGTGATTACCACTCAGAGTCAGTTTCCTTCAGCTATGATATATTTGATCCCCTTTACCTACTTCACCTTCCCCCAACCCCCTTATATTTGATGCCCTTTACCATGTCTATCATTTCCCTCCTCCCCCACCCTCATCTCTCTGGTAACCACTAGTCCATTGCCCATGTCCCCGAGTCTCTGTTTGTCCTGTTTATTTGTTGCTTTTAGGTTTATATCACAAATATAAGTGATATCATGTGATTTTCAACTTTTTCAATCTGGCTTATTTTGCTTAGCATGATTATCTCGAGGTCCATTCATGTTGTCGCAAATGGCAGTATTTAATCTCTTCTTATGCCTGAGTAATATTCCATTGTATATATGTACCACTATTTCTTTAGCCAGTCATCTATCGTAGGACACTTCAGTTGCTTCCATGTCCTGGACACTGTGAACAATGCTGCTATAAACATCGGTGTGCAAATATCTTTTCAGATATGGGTTTTCAAGTCTTTGGGGTAAATACCCAGTAGAAGGATTGCTGGATCATATGGTAGATCAATTCTTAGTTTTTTGAGGAATCTCCATACTGTTTTCCATAGTGGCTGTATCAATTTGTAGTCCCACCAGCAGTGTATGAGGGCTCCTTTTTTTCTGCATCCTCTCCATCATTTGTTATTACTTGTCCTGTTGATTATAGCTATTCTAACAGATGTGAGATGGTATCATTGTGGTTTTGATTTTCATTTCCCCAATAGCTAGGGATGTTGAGCATCTTTTCATATATTTGTTGGCCACTTATATATCCTCTAGGAAGAAGTGTCTGTTCGGGTCCTCTGCCCATTTTTTGATTGGATCGTTTGTTTTTTGTTGTTATTGAGTTGTATGAGTTCTTTGTATATTTTGGATATTAGGCCCTTATCAGAGGCGTTACTTGCAAATCTATTTTTCCATTCGGATGGTTGTTTCTTTACCTTGTTGAAGATTTCTTTTGCTGAGCAGAAACTTTTTATTTTGATGTGGTCCCATTCATTTATTTTTGCTTTTACTTTCCTTATCTTTGAGGTCAAATTCATAAAATCTTCTTTAAGTCCAAGGTCCTTGAGTTTAGTTCCTATGTTTTCTTCTATAGTTTCTTCTATAGTTTCAGAAACTATAGCATTTTATAGTTTCAGATCTTATATTCAGGTCCTTAATCCATTTTGAGTAATTTGGTGTGTGGTGATAGACACCAGTCTAGTTGCATTCGTTTGCAGGCGGCTTTCCAGTTTTCCCAGCACCATTTATTGAAGAGGCTTTCCTTTATCCATTGTATGTTTTTGGTTTTTTTTGTCAAAAATTATTTGCCCATATAAATATGAGTTTACTTCTGGACTCTCATTTCTGTTCCACTCGTCCATGAGTCTGTTTTGCTGCTAATAGCATACCGTTTTGATTACTGTCGCTTTGTAGTATAATTTGAAGTTGGGCAGAGTGATGCCTCCAGCCTCGTTCTTTTTTCTCAGGATGGCTTTGACAATTCGGGGTCATTTGTGCTTCCATGCAAATCTGATGATTTTTTGTTCTATTTCTTTAAAAAATGCCAATGGGATTTTGATGAGGATTGCATTAAATCTGTATAATGCTTTAGATAATAAGGTCATTTTAACTATGTTGATTCTTCCAATCCAAGAACACAGAATATCTTTCCATTTCTTTGTATCTTCTTCGATTTCTTTTAATAGGGTCTTGTAGTTTTCGTTATATAAGTCCTTTACATGTTTCATTAAATTTATTATTTTTATTCGTAGGTATTTTATTCTTTTTGTTGCAATTGCAAAAGGAATTATTTTTTCCACTTCTTTTTCTGACACTTCATTATTAGAATATAGGAACGCTACGGATTTTTGAACGTTGATTTGTATCCAGAAACTTTACTGTATTTGCTTATTGTTTCTAGTAGTGTTCTTGTGGAGTCTTCAGGGTTTTCTATATAGAGAATCATGTCATCCATAAATAGTGACAGTTTGACTTCTTCATTTCCTACTTGGATGCCTTTTATACCTTTCTCTTGCCTGACTGCTCTCGCTAGGACCTCCAATGTTATATTGAATAACGGTGGCAGCAGGGGCAGCCTTGCCTTGTTCCTGATCTTAGAGGGAAGGTTTTTAGTTTTTCACCATTAAGTATAATGTTGGCTGAGGGTTTGTCATAGATGGCCTTTTTTATGTTAAGGTACTTTCCTTCTATGCCGATTTTGTTAAGTGTTTTGATCTTAAATGGATGCTGTATCTTGTCAAAGGCTTTTTCTGCATCTATTGATATGATCACATGATTCTTATTTTTTAATTTGTTTACGTGGTGTATCACATTAATCGATTTGCGTATGTTGAACCATCCCTGTGGCCCTGGGATGAAGCCCACTTGATCATGGTGTATAATCTTTTTAATATGTAGCTGTATTCAGTTTGCTAGTATCTTATTTAGGAGTTTTGCATCTTTGTTCATGAGAGATATTGGTCTGTAGTTTTCTTTTTTTTGTGTTATCTTTACCAGGTTTTAGTATCAGAGAAATATTGGCCTTATAAAATGCATTAGGAAGTACTGCCACCTCTTCAAGTTTTTGGAAGAGTTTGAGAAGAATAGATATTAAATCTTCTTTGAATGTTTGGTAGAATTCACTGGTGAAGCCATCTGATTCTGGATTCTTACTTTTTGGTAGGTTTTGGATGATTGCTTCAATTTCCATACTGCTGATCGATCTATTTATATTTTCTAGTTCTTGTTTCAGTCTAGGAAGATTGTATTTTTTAAGTACTGGTCCATTTCTTTTAGGTTATTAAATTTGCTATTATATACTTCTTTTCGTAGTATTCTTGCATGATCCTTTGTATTTCTGTGATGTCAGTCATAATTTCCCCTCTTTCATCCCTGATTTTGTTTATTTATGTTCTTTCTCTTTTTTCTTTAGTGAGTCTAGCCAGAGGTTTGTCAATTTTATTAACCTTCTCAAAGAATCAGCTCCCTGTTGTATTTATTTTTCTATTTTTTTTTGTTTTCAATTTCATTTATTTCTGCTCTAATTTTGATGATTTCTTACCTTCTGCTGACTTTAGCCCTCAATTGTTCTTCTGTTTCTAGTTTTCTAAGATGAAGCATTACGTTGTTTATTTGGGCTCATCGGTTTTTGGAGGTAGGCCTGTAATGATATAAACCTTCCTCTTATGATCGCTTTTGCCATGTCTCAAAAGTTTTGATATGTTGTATTATCATTATCATTCATTTCTATGTACTTCTTGATCTCTCTTTTTATTTCTTCTCTGATCCAGTTATTCTCAGTAGCATGTTGTTTAATCTCCATGTATGTGTAATTCTTCCTGCTTTCTTTTTCCAGTTGATCTCTAGTTTCAAAGCATTATGATCAGAGAATATGATTGGTATAATTTCAACCCTCTTATATTTGTTGAGACTATCTCTGTGTCCCAGTATGTGGTCGATTCTTGAGAATGTTCCATGTGCACTAGAGAAGAATGTATGAGCAGCTGTTTTGGGATAGAAGGCTCTGTATATGTCGATTATGTCCAGTTGATCTAATATGTCATTTAAGGGTGTTATTTCCTTATTGATTTTCTATTTGGATGATCTGTCCATATCCAACAGTGAGATATTTAGGTCCTTACTACAATAATGTTTTGATCTGTTTCTCCTTTTAATTCTTTTAGTTAGTGTTTTACATATTTCGGGGCTCCCTGATTAGGAGCATAGATATTAATAAGTGTTATGTCTTCTTGGTGCATGATTCTCTTTTTCATTATGAAGTGTCCCTCAGTATCTTTCTTTACCTTTTTTATTTTGAAGTCTCTTTCTTCTGATATTAGTACCACTACTCCCATTTTCCTCTGAATGCCATTTGCTTGAAATATCACTTTCCACCCTTTCACTTTGAGTCTATATTTGTCTTTGGAGCTGAGATGTGTCTCCTGGATGCAGCATATCATTGGGTTTTGTTTTTTGATCCATTCTGCAACTCTGTGCCTTTTTATTCATGAGTTCAGTCCTTTTACATTTAGGGTGATTATTGAAATATGAAGTCTTCTTATAGCCATTTTATCTTTTGGTTTCTGGTAGCGTGGTATTTCCATTGCTTCCTTGTCCATGTGTTTCTGTTTTCTTTATTTTGGTTGGATTTTGTAGGTTTTGCCTCTGGGTCTTGTTTTATGTTATATACTTCAGTTCTGAATCTTTGGTGTGTGGTTACTATTATGACTATGAAAAGGATAATTATATATATACAGTCTTCCATTTTCTTCTGCATGTGCCTTATCTCCTTTGCCCTTTGCAAATCCTCCCCTTGTCAGTCATTGTTATCTCAATTTGTCCCTATGTATGCTGAACGTTCATTACTATCTTGCTATAGCAATTCTCTTATTATTTAAGCTTATAATGCCATGTTCTTAGTTAGGGTTGCACTCCTCTGCTTCTATTTGCCTGATAGTCATTTTACTCCTAATTATGTTTTTGTTGTTGTTGCTGTTATTTTGTTTTAGATGAGCTGACCCCTTTCAGTATTTCCTGTAGTGCAGGCCTCGTAGTGGAGAATTCCCTCAATTTTTATATGTCTGAAAAGGTCTTAATTTCTTTTTCATATCTAAAGGAGAGCTTAGCTGGATAAACTATTCTAGGCTGGTAGCTCCTTTCACTTAATAGTTTAAATATTTGATTCCAGTCCTTTTTGGCTTGTAAGGTTTGTGTTGAGAAGTCCGATGATAATCTAATGGGTTTTCCTTTATAAGTTACCATCTTCTTTTCCCTGGCTACCCTGAGAATTTTCTTTGTCATTGATTTTTGATAACTTTAATACGATGTGTCTTGGTGAAGGCCTTTTTGGGTTGTGATAATTGGGTGTTCTGTTGACTTCTTGAATTGCAAGCTCCAGCTCATTCCTTAGATTTGGGAAATTCTCATCCACTTTTTGTCTAAAAATACTTTCTAGTCCCTGTTCCTTTTCCTCGCCTTCGGTAATGCCCATTATTCTTATGTTTCCTCTCCTGATGGTATCAGCTAGTTCTTGAATTTTTCTTTCATTATTTTTCATACTTCAGTTTCTCTCTTCTTCCTTCTGATTTATTTCTAGATTTGTCTTCAATGTCACTGATCCTTTCCTCCATTTGGTCGACTCTATTTCCCAAGATTGCTATTACATTTTTCAACTCTTGTAGTGTGTTCTTCATCTCCAGAAGTTCTATTTGGTTCTTTTTGAGGGTTTCAATCTCCTTGCTATACTCATCTAGTTGTTCTCTCAATTCTTGAAATTGTTGATTTGAGTTATTTTGGATCTCATTGAATTTTTTCAGAAGTACAATCTCCTGAATTCTCTGTCATTTAAGTTGCATATTTCTATGTCTGTAAGCTTATTTTCTGGAGATTTTTCTCTTTCTTTCTGAGATTCCTTGTCCCCTTGGTTGTTCATGGTGTTTAATGGAGTATTTCTTTGCCTGAGCGTTAATGGAAGTGTATTTTGTTGTTTTTCCAGAAAGAAGATTTATTATATAAAGGTCTCTCTTTAGTCTGCTGCAAAGAAGGCGCTTTTCCTTTGGTTTCCAGTAGGTGGCATCTAAGCCTCTTGGATCCCTGCTTTATATAAATCCTAAAATCTTTTTAATTTTCTTGTAGATATTTAATCACACTTGCTACTCTCAGTGTCAGTCTCTGTCAGTATTAGCAACAGTTTTTTTAGTGTTTGCTCAGATTTTCCTGGGGCTCCGCGGTGATTGGTCTTGGAAGGTTGGGAGTTGGGGCCTGCGGCTCATCCTCGGTTTTGCAGCTGGGGCAGTAAAAATCACCTGTTGTTTCTCTGTGGTCCTGTCCTGCTTCTCTGCTTTCTGCCCTGATTACTGGGCTCTGCTGCCAGCTGTTAGAAGTTTCGGCACTTCCAGGCAGGCTGTTCAGGAAGTCGCCTCACCTTCACCCCTCGCCCTCCTCCTGCAAGGAGCTTCAGTGGCTGTGAGAGGCAGCTTCTTTATTTCTCCCAGTCCACCACTCGACACCCAGGGTTCTGACCTGTGGTAGCTCTTATGCTCATATCCTAAGCTCAGATGTGCTGGTGCACAGTTTGGGTGTTTTTTTGTTGAGTTTTAGATGTTCAGCTTATTGTTGTTTCAAAGGGAGAGAACTGAGGACATCTCTCACTGCACCATGTTTCCCAGAGTCCTCCCAGCAGACAATTTTTTTTTAAATTGTTTTTTAGGAATAATTTTAGGAAAATGAAAAATTCAAAGTTCACATATGAAAACAAGTTAACCAAATATGCCAAGAAAAAAATATTCCCCTTTCCAATAAATTATAGAGAATTAACTTCTTGAGTGAATTTTGGTTTAGTCATCAATTGAAATGGAGACTGCAGCAAAGAAATCAAGAGAAATTTGAGACTTGGAAGTGCAGCAATAGAAGAATTCTTGCCCATGTGCTATGCTCTGTCCACCTGAAGAGTTCAGTGGTAGCTGTCTCTGAAGACCAGGGTCAAAGATAAGTGAAGCTGCCATGAGGTTTCCTTGGTAACATCCCTGGAAACAAGGTCAAAAGGCCACTTTATATCTTTTGAATGATGAATTTAATTCATTTACATTTAAAATGATTATCGATTGGTAAGGACTTACTATTACCATTGTATTTTGTTCATTGCTTTCATTCTTTTTTATAGTTCTTTGCTCCTTTTTTTCTCTCTTGCTAGCTTCTTTTGTGATTTGATGTTTATCTTCTTAGTAATACACTTTGATTCTTCTTTTCTCTCTATCTCTTTTGTATCTATAGGTTTTTCTGTGTTTTTATCATGAGGCTTGAATAAAACATAGTGATCTATTTTAAGTTAATAACTTTAATTGCATGCAAAACTCTACTCTTAGTTCTTCATTCACCCTTTCGTTATTGGTATCAGATTTTACTCCTTTTTATAGTGTATATCCATTAACGCAATTTTGTGATTATGGTTATTTTAATATTTTTGTCTTTTAACATTCATAGCAGGGTTAAAATTGATTATGTACCACCATTACAGTATTACATTATTCTGTATTTGTCTATATTTTTACCATTAGAGATGAGATTTACATACTTTCCTGTTGCCATTTAGTGTCCTTTTATTTTAACTTAAAGAACTCCTTTTAACACTCCTTGCAAGGCAATTCTAGCAGTGACAAATTCCCTAAGTTTTTGTCTTGGAAAGTCTATCTCTCCTTTATTTTTTAAAGGGACGTTTTGCTGGGTATAGTATTCTTGGCTGGCAGTCTTCTTTTAGCACTTTAAATATGTCATCCCACTTTTTAATGGCCTGCAAAGCTTCTACTGAGCAATCTGCTAATAATCTTTCGGGTTCTCTTTTATGTTATGAGTTGCTCTTGCTGCTTTCAATTTTTCTCTTTATCTTTTTTTGACAATTTAATTCTACTATGTCTTGGTGTCTGTGATGGATACCATAAGTGAGCAAATTTTTTACAAAGCATCACAAATTTGCCAGTGTTCTGGTTCCTGCCTTTTTTTTCTGAGAACAATATTCCCTGCTTTTTCCTCCTGGGTTCTTGAGTGAGAGACATATGCAACAGAGCTGCAGCCTAGAACAGAGCTGCAGCTAATCACAATCTGCTTATAGTGTGAACAAGAAATTAATGATTGTTGAAAGCAAATGGTGCTTTCGGATGATTATAGCAGCTAAATTGGCTAATATCATTATAATGAATAAAACGCTGTCTTTGTCTTCAAGGGTTCTGAATATAGCAGAGAATCTCCAGTTCACAAATATTTGTCTCTGGACATTTTCAATTTTTTTCCCCCAGTGTGTCTCACATTCAACAGAATTCAATTCATCCTCTAGATTCAACATCCATGTTACCAAGTCCTTTTCATGATTTTCCATCCTCTCAACTATTGCAACAGCCCCTATTAAGCTTTCTCATCCTTAACTGCTCTCTTGACTCATTTTTTTTCTGATGAACTATTGCCACTTTTTGTATTGGTTATGAATCCATGTTGCAAGTGATTGAAATCTCAATTCAAACTGACTTAACCAATGGAGAGATTCATCTAGTTCATATAACTGAAAGTATTAAGGTAGCAATAAATCTTCCAAAGCCCATTCTAGTGAGTTAAACAATGCCAAGAACTTGTTTTCTTTTCGTCTTTTCTTTCTGACTTAAAAAAGAAGAAACAGTTTTATTAAGATATAATTCACATACTATAAAATATACCTGTTGAAAATATACAATTAAATGGTTTTTAGTATATTTACAGAGTTGGGCATCCATTCTCACAATCAATTTTAAAATATTTTCCATCACCTCAAAAAATAACCTCTATACCTTTTAGCTGTTACCCTGAGATTCTCCATACCCTCTTCCTAAGCAATATATATTCCTAAGCAACCACTAATTACTTTCTGCATCTCTAAATTTTCCTATTTTAGATATTTTATATAAATAAAATCATGTAATATGTGGTCTCTTTTGAGTGGCTTTTTTTCATTTAGGATATTCTTAAGGTTTATCCATTGTAGCATATCAGTCCTTCATTGCTTTTATGACTAAATGATATTTCATTATATGGATATATCATATTTTGTTTGTCTATTTATTAGTTGACAGACATTTGGATTGTTTATATCTTTTGGCTATTATGGATAATGCTGCTGTGAATATTTATGTATATGGTTTTGTGTGGACAAATGTTCTCCGTTCTCTTGGGTATATATCTAATAGTGGAATTACTGGGTCATATGGTAACTATATGCATAACTTTTTGAGGAAATTCCAGATTGTTTCTAAAGTAGCTGCATCATTTTGCTTTCCTACAAGCAGAGTAAGAGGGTTTCAATTTTTCCACACTCTCACCAAAAGTTATTGTATGTGTTTTTGATCATAGCCATCTTAGTGAGTGCAAAATGATATTTCATTATGGTTTTGTTTTGCATTTCCCTAATGGCTAATGATATGAGCATTTTTCATGGCTTGATGGTTATTTTTATATCTTTGTAGATAATCTATTCAGCTCATTTGTGAATTTCTAAATCAAGTTGTAATTTTATTATTGAACCATAAGAGTTCTTTATATATCTTGTATACAGATTCTCTATCAGATATATGATTTGCAAATATCTTCTCCCATTATGTTGATTGTCTTTTAATTTCTTTGATAGTGTTTTTTGAAGCACAAAGTTTTTAAATTTTTATGAAATCTAATTTATCTATTTTTTTTTCTTTGTCACTTGTGCTTTTGGCATCATATCTAAGTATCTGTTGTCAAATCTAAAGGTCATAAAGACGTATCTCTGTTTTCTTCTAAGAGTTTTATAGTTTCAGCTCTAACATTTAGGTATTTGATCTATTTTGAGTTGATTTTTATATATCATGTGAAGTAGGAGTCTGATTTGATTCTTTTGCATGTGGCTATCACTTATCCAAACATTATTTTTTGAAAAAACTAATCTTTGCCCATTGAATGGTTTTCACATTGCATTGAAACTGTAGACCAATTTGAGAGTCGAAATAATAGTAATTTTTTTACTCTATTAACATAGAATTGTTTGTATGAAATTAACATAGGACTTTCCATTTATTCAGATCTTTTAGAATTTCTTTCAATAATGTTTTATAGTGTTCAGCATAAATAGTTTGTATTTATATAATTTATTTCTAAGTATTTTATTCTATTCTTTTTGATACTGTTGCAAGAGGAATTGTTTTATTTTCAATTTCTGATTATTTTTTTCTAGCAAATAAATATATAATTGATATTTTGTATATTGACTTTGTATCCTGCAATATTGCTGAACTCATTTATTAATTCTAGTAGTTTTTTCTTCATGATAGATTTTTAGGATTTTCTAAATAGCAGATAATGTCATCAAAAATAGTGATAGTTTTACTTTTTTTAATGGATTTTTTCCTTCTCTTTTCTTCCTTTTTCCTTTATTCTCCTTTTCTTTTTCTCTTTCTCCCTTCCTTCCTTCCTTCCTTCCTTCCTTCCTTCCTTCCTTCCTATTCCTTCCTTTCCTTTCTTTCCTTCCTTCCTTTCCTTCCTTCCTTCCTTCCTATTTTTCTTTCCTTCCTTCCTTCCTTCCTTCCTTCATTCCTTCCTTCCTTCCTTCCTTCCTTCCTTCCTTCCTTCCTTCCTTCTTTCTTTTCTTTCATTCTTTCCCAAAATGATTTACTTTCAATCTCTTAGCATAATGTTAAATAGAAGTAACTAGAGTGGACCTCCTGTCTTGTTCTTGATCTTAGAGGGTAAAGTTTTCAGTCTTTCTCCATTAAGCATGATATTAACTGTGGGTTTTTGCAGATGTCCTTTATCAGGCTGAGGAAGCTTCCTTCTATTCCTAGTTTTGTCATTGTTTCTGTTTTTAATTATGAAATTGTGTTATATTTTGCCAACTCTCATACATTACTGGTGGGATGTAAAATGGTATAGTCACTTTTGAAAATAGCCTGCCACTTCCTTAAAATCTTAAACGCAGAATTTTCATATTACCCAGAAATTCTACTCTTAGGTATATAGTCAAGGTAATTAAAAACATATGTCTATACAAAACCTTATAAACAAATATTCACAGCAACATTATTCATAATAGCCAAAAGTGAAAACAATCATAATGTCTATACTGATAAATGGATTAACAAAATCTGGTATATCCATCCAAGGGAATATTATTCATTCATAAAAAGCAATAAAGTACTAATACATGCTACGATATGGAAAAATTTTGAAAACATTACGCAAAGTGAAAGAAATTAGACACCAAAGACCACATATTGCATGATATATGTGTATGAAATATCTGGCATAGGCACATAAGAAAAGACATAAAGTAAATTAATGGTTGCCAGAGTCTGAGGAGAAGCATAATAGGGAGTGACTCTTAATGGGTAAGGGATTATGTTCTAGAATTAAATAGTAATGATTGGAAAACTCTGTAAATATACTAAAAGTTACTGAATTATACATTTTAAGAGGGCAAATTTTATGGTATATGAATTGTATTTTAATAAAAATTTCTACCTATTCTTTAAACTTTATTGATCTACCTCAGCATCCACTCCAATGTGATATGTTCAATTCTTTGAACTTATCTTTTAGGCAGGACTCTTTTATAGGAATCTCTGTGGCCTTGTCATACAGTTATTTGCATGGCTTTTAAAGGTTTAAAGGCTGTATTATTAAAAGGGATATCACCTATGAAGGCTGGTTTGTTATCCACACAGTTACTGTATGGGTAACATTATAGTAGAAAATTTGCTGTGGACCAATCAGTAATTCCAGCCTCACTATCCAGAAATTCTATCTTGTCAGTGTTCTAGAGTCAATCAAACCTGCTCAACTCCTAAACTCATAAGAGTATAAACATGAGCCCAGAATGCCATTATGTTCATTTTGATTGAGATCAACTGTCTAGTGAACTGGTCATATCAAGGAATGTTCTTCCTACGAGTATATACCAATAGAGATAGCAAAAGCCACAAATTTGCTTGATGGGCCCATAATCAAAGTAATGCTATGATTCAAAAGCTTGGTACAAAAGGCACTGGAGTCAAAAGCGGCTTCACAGCTGCGCTAAACCAGACAACAGAATTGAATAGTGTTTATCTCAATGGCTCTTCTTTATCTAAGAATCACTTGCTTCTTGTTCATCTTGCATCAAGACCAAGAAACATTTTATTTCTCAGCTTCCTTTTTACAGACTTTCAATCATTTCTTATGCATTGATTTTATAGTTTAAATCCTAGAGATCAGCCTTGCAGTAGCCCCAACCAATGCTCAGAGAAAGTGTAAGTTTCATAAGGCAAAGACTGACTACTTCATCTTTATATCTCTTACAGCATCTAGCATAGACTTGCATGTTATAAGTATATGTTATAAATATGACAGAAATGAACTATAACTTGATGTAATTTATTATCTTTAATAGTACATATTGGTAGTTACAAAATAGTCATGGAGATGAGTATGGCATAGAGAATATAGTCAGTAATATTGTAATAACTATGTAGAGTGCCAGGTGGGTACTAGACTAATCACAAGATCACTTTGTGAATTATATAAATGTCTAACCATTATGCTGTATGCCTGAAACTAATATAAAATAATATTGAATGCCAACTGTAATTGAAAAATAAAAAAAAAATTAATTAAATTTTAGGGGGAAAAAGACTAGTAAAATAAACAAATAAATAAATGAAATACAATCCTAACTGTAATTGTCAAAAAAAACAAACAAACCTACAATGATTGGTAATGTTCTTTTCCTTCATAGTGTTGTGTATGACAATAGCAGAAATTTAAAAATCTGTCAGTGTGGTTAATGTCCATTTCTGAAACTATATAGCTGCTCTATTTGTATATTGAGTAGATTTACTCTGAGTATTATCTGCATTGTTTTATTAGAAGTTACTCAAATAATGATGCCTCAAAAAATGTTATCTCAAGTTCATTACCTTTTATTTCAGCAGTTCTCAAATTTAAAAGGGCTCGCAAACACACAAATTGCTAGGCCCCGATCCTAGAGCTTCTTATTCAGTAGGTCTGGGATGGGGACTCAGAATTTGCATTTCTAACAGGCTTGTTCTCATGTGATACTGATATTGCTAGTCTAGAACTAACCACTCTTTTGGAATCATCCTTGGTCTTCATTGTTTGAACTGAAGCCCCAAAGTGTGGTCTGTGGATCAGAGCATTAGCAGTACTTGAGAGCTTTTAAGAAATCAAGGATCTCAGGCCCCATCTGTGACTTTTGAGTCAGAATCTGCATTGTAACATGATCTCTCAGGTACTTAGTATGCAGTCATTAAAATTAGAGAAGCACTGACTCAACATTGAGACAAGTCACCTGCCTAAGAGGCCAGAGAGGTGTTAAGTAAAAGATGTTCTAATGAAATGTAATAGGAAACTATAAGTGTGCTAGATTGTGCATCTTTGAACTAAGCTGAGAAAGATAGAAAACAGTGACTAAGTCAGTCAGGGTCTTGGCAGGACACAGATGGGACCACCCAAAGAAGATATTAATACAATTTTAATGAACACATTGTTTGCAAAGGTGTGGGTAGGATCCAGTTAACCTATAATGCATGGTGAAACATTTAGATATTAATAACAGTAAAAAGCTATTACCACCCTTAGGTCTGACGAAGAGGCAAGCAGAGGAGCTGTAGGGGGTAAAAGGTAGATAAATATCCAGACTTCTTTTTCTCTTCATCTTTTGGTGTCTTCAGTGTGCTACCCTTTGGCCAAACCCACCTAGATGTAGAGTTCAAGGAAGCTTAGCTCATACAGTTCCTAGAAGTCAGCCTCCTGAGGGCACAGAAGAAAGTACAGAAGACTAGAGATCTCCCCTTTTAGAGGGTCATTTGTTGCTCATGTATTAATCAGAATAGTTCAGGCCAAAAGTTATACCTTTCTTTTTTTCTCCAAATGAAAGTATATGAGGAAAGAGTCAATTATCTTGACACAGAAAATTCAAATAGTCCCTTTCTACCTACAACCTGAGAACACTTTAATGACGGCCACAGAAAGAGAAAGTATACAAGGCAACATGTAGTGATAAGTTAGTGAGCAGTGGGTAAATGTGCTGACCAAGTTTGTCTGCAGAGGTTATGTGGTAAGTTGAGGCCCTGCAATAAAATAGTAAATAGGCAGCCAATCATATCTGTGATTCTGAAAACTGTACAAAGGCTGGGGGATCTTTATTGGTATAAGCACAATGATAGATGGTTTAAGCTAGAACCTATGTGGGAACAAGAGTGAATGAGGAAATTATTCTCTTGAGTAATTTTTTAAATGCCTCAGTGTGGATTCTCTCCCTCTTTTTAAACAGTTTTATTGAGGTAATATTGATATACAAAGAACTGCACATGTTTAATGTGTATACTTTAATGAATTTGGACACATGCAAACACTCATGATACTATCACCACAATCAAGGTAACATATCCGACATCTCCCAAAGTTTTCTTATGTTATTTTGTTGTTTTGTGTGTGTGTGCATATGTGTGTTAAGAACATTTAGTATGAGATCTACCCTTTTAACAAATTTTTGAAGCGTATAACTCTGTGTTGCTAGCTATAGGCACTGTGTTGCACAGCAGATCTCTGGAACTTATTCATCTAACATAACTAAGACTTTGTATTTATTAAATTCCAATTCTGCATTTTCCCACTCATAGCCCCTGGAAAATACTATTGTATTCTCTGCTCCTCTGAGTTTGACTGTTTTAGATAACTCATGTAAATGAAAGCATGTAGTGTTTATCCTTCTGTGACTAGCTTATTTCACTTAGCATAAAGTTCTCCAGGTTCATTCATGTTGTCACAAAATGGCAGTATTTCCTTCATTTTTAGGCTGAATATTTCATTGTATTTACATATCACATTTTCTTTATCCATTTCGTCTGTTGATACACTTGGGTTGTTTGTGTATCTTGGCTTTTGTAAATTAGTGTGCATTCTCTTGAAAGCTGATGCTCCATTTGTTGTTTACCTGAAGTCAAAGTTTCTCAAAATTTAATAAATGCATATAAATTGCCTGAGGATCTGGTGAAAATACAGATGCTTTTTCAGTAGGTCTGGGGTAGGACCTGAGATTTTGTTTCTTTAACAAGCTCCCAGATGATGCCATGCCGCTGATCTTAGGAACGTGCTTTGAGTACCACTAGGTACCGGAAGATTTCCTAAGGCACAGAAAACCAAGAACAATCCAGATTCCACTAAATTGGAATTTTGCTGTCTTGGGCCTTTGGAAAATTGGCAGTAAATTAGAGAAGATACATGGAAAGAGGTGAGGATAGCTCATGGAGGAAATAAAACATTAGTTTCTCATAGCTTATAAGTCATTCTCTTCTTTCTCCGACCGGAACAAAGATATAGAATTTGTTATCTTTATCTTCAACTTTCCACGTCTTAGCCATAAACGTTAATTTCGTACATATTTACCCTATCAACAATTCCTTCAATTTTAAGTGAACTTGGTTTTATCCTAATCAACAGATGTTGATGCAAGAATCACAGTTCTATTTAGTTTGTGTTTCATACTTCCTTGAAATAGGTTTTGCATGTACATAAATCTCATATAAGGCAAAGAAAAATGTAAATTCAATTCCACTATGTTGATGTAAAGCATATTCTTAGCCCTGTGAGCAGAAGGCATAATGAGTCTATGAAATGGCATACCCAACATTTCCATGGACATAGACTCTTTGGGAGCCAGTCATCACCACTGCCTGATAGCACAGGTAAAAAGCAAAAAACTGCCTAAAGGAGAAGTCAGAAGTCTACACTGCCTCCTTGAAAAAGTTGCAGATCCATTGGCAGTGAATCAATCAACAAACACTCACTGAACACTTACTTCATGCCTTGTATTGTGGTAGATATTGTGACAATATCGAGAAAACAAGGACTCTGGAGCTAGAAGATGATAACATCAGAGAGAAGACAAAATCAATATATGAAACCACAAAGTGTGATTGGTTAAGGAAGATTTTACATACAAAAAGGACATGCCAGCACTGATTCACAATTGCAGACATGAATCACTCACCTTTCAAAACTAATTCCATCTGGTCTTATTTATCAATCTTACAACTTATTCTGGTCTTCCTTTGCTGTTTGACATAGTCGTGAGTTATCGCCCCCATTTCAACTTTAGATTAATCTGTACTCCTTTCAACCCTTTTGATTCTCTACACACCTGTACTGCCTCAGGCTACCTTGACTAATATAACACCTGTCCCTGACCACCAGCCCATCTCATGGTCAGGGCTCCTACAAGCTAGATCCAAGGTCCATGGGAACATTAAAAAAGTGATATTTGAAGTATGTTTTGAGAAATAGAGTTTTCTAAGTAAAAACATTGGGAGAAATGTTTATGGTGGTGGTAGATATGATTTCTAAGCGGTGACAATGATAAGGAATATGGAGTAAAGACATGTAATAATATCAGTTATATGCCATGAAAGAATGGGAAATAAAGTTGAAAAGCTATTCACAAAGGGCCATGATGTGACCCTTCTAGAGTAGAATGAAACCAATTGCTCTTCTGTAAGTTTCAAAGCCATCAAGTATAATTCAATTCCAGTGACTCTCAATGCGATTTGAAACCTTGATCTTACTGATACCAGATTCTGCTTTGAAGCACATATGACTCTGACTTTATGTCCTGAGGATTCGCAACAATGGGAAAGTCCTAGTTATTTCCAAGCCTAAGAATTTCCCTAGGCCATCTATAAGACACATTGGTCTTAAGATAGTATTAATTGTATTTGGAACAGATAAGCAGGTATTGACAAAAATTGATTAAACTGCTTCATATATATTTTACTAAAATATAATTTTGGTCACTCATCTCTCATGTGCTTTTTGACCTTTGTTTGTTTTCTCAAAACACCACTAAGACTACCACCACTGTCAGGGAAAGAGATTAATAATCTAGCGATAACATTCAAATTTAGAATGAAACACTACTAAAATGTCATGTTGTCCAATACACTGAGGCAAAGTAAACTCAGAACATTTGGTTCATATGGAAACCAAAAAACAGAGAGAAATCCATGCAATGACCCATGGAGAGTTGACACATGTGCTGATGCTCTGCATTCATCATTTTGAGGAGAACTCCCAGGTTGATCCTATACATAGCTACATCAGAAGCCACATCTGTTCCTTTCACCAAGATGTGACTGTGCTCTGGCTTGATCAGCTGTCTCAAGATTTTAAGGCCCCTTGGTCCTTTCCCTATATAAATAGCAAGGCCAGGCCTTTTGACTTCACTTTGGAACACTATCAAAACTCAACAGGTGTCGGCCTTTGCCGTCCTCTGGGGGCCTTTCCCCTTTTAGGGAGGGGACCATCTACCCTTCCCGACAGGGGTAGCCCCACAACCCGACACTGCAGGATGACAGCTGGTCTCCTCTCACAACACATGCCAGCAAGGAGGAAAGCTCAGAAGCAACAGCCAAGAATACATGGCACCAGCCACTCTTCCTCATAAACCACACATTAGAATGAAAAAACAAAAACAAAACTGCTGAGAATCTCATGTTTCCTATGAATGCCATTATCACAAATGTAAAAGATTTGGGGACTTACAGGTTGCCATCAGGAAGACCCAATTACTTAGAAATAAAAGTAATGCCTTTGGAACATAGTAAATGAAAATGCAAATCGAACTTTATGTTTCTTATAGAAAAGGACTGAAGATAGTAATGCTGCCTGGATTTTTTCTTTCTTTCTTTCCTTTTTTTTTTTTCTATGAAATATTGGTCACCATATTAGGGTTGCCAGATTATGCAAGTAAAAATATAGGATGCCCAGTTAAATTTTAGTTTCAGGTGAAAAAAAATTGTATAAATATATTCCAGGCAATATTTCAGATATACTTATACTAAAAATGTATTTGTTGTAAACCTGAAATGCAAATTTAACTTGGTGTTTTGTATTTTTTTCTGATCATTTGACTCTAAATCCAGCAATCTGCTTCCCTTTCTGATTCCTGATTGTTCACGTTCTGAGACCATTATTGGCACTCCCATGCCAAACACAACTTTATTCCAAGCTTTCGATAGGAATGGAAACAGCCATATGCCTTCAATTGGGTCTGACTGGACGTAACTGGGTTTTATTCTCTGTATAATGTTGCTCACTTCTTTCTGCTCACTGTAATTTTAATATACATTTAAATAATCCATCCTTTGTTTCAGAATACCTTAATAACCACTTTGTCAGAGTAACTGACAAGTATATTAAATGCAATTTAATTTAATTTGATTAATATTTGTCCCACACTGAGTCAGGCATGATCTGGGAGGAGAGGGTCTGGTGAATGGTGTGTCAAAAATTTTCTGCTTATTCTGCTTCTGATGGGCTGTGGAATTGCATGCAATACAAAAAAAAAAAATCTATGTGGCTTACCATTCAGCACAGTTAAATAAATACTCAGTGCTCACTACGTACCATCTACTGGACTACATGCTGATGGCATAGAAATAGATAAACTATTACTCCACGATGGTGACTCTCTGTAGGAGATATAGAATGAAAAAAAGAAGAAATTTATTTGGTAGTATCAGGGAAGGCTCCACAGAAGAGGTGATAGAAACAGCAAATGTATTGTCTTAGAGAAAGTGTATCAGGGACCAATTCTTGGAAAGTAATATAGGTAGCCTATTTTCATGAGATTTCTGTAGCCTTTATAGTCATTCCATGTGCTTTTTGGGATTACTTGCTTCATTCCTGTATATCAGTTGCATTTATTGGTAGATTTTAGAAATTTAACTATGGGTTGGGGAATCATACATAGCATTAGAGGTTTACAAAATTATATATAAAAATTTATATGTACAGATAATTTTAATTTTTCTAGAGAAGTGAGATATATAGTTTTTTTTTTAAAAATCTCGGTGTTCTATAACCTCCCCAAAGTTAAAACTCAGTAACAGAGAAATTAAATAGAATATTCATCCAAAATAGCATAGCTTATTATAATCAATAAATATATATTGAGAAGCTACTTCTTGCAGAGCTATTATTAAAAGCTTTGGAGAAAAATAAAAAACAAGAAGAGGCACTATGCTCGCATAAAAATAATCTCAAGCTTTGAGGCTAAAAATAAGAACATGTGATAAAACTGCTGTACTTATTATAGAGTCATACTACAGAAGGAGCACTGAGAGATTGTCTATGCCATTAGAAATGATCTTTCATTCACCATTGAGGATCTCCCTGGCTCCACGATCTCCAGGTAGATTTCACAGCTGTGTCAACATTTCCTACCTTTGTAATATTCATACTTATAAACATTGGCTCATGAAACCAATGCTTAATAAAATTCAGAGTAGCCCCCGAAATATACTCAAATCAATCTTTTCTTTTTCTTTTAATTTTTTATAATTTTCTTCATAATCTGTTTCTGAGAGGAGAATATTTATTGACTATTTTGTCATTATGACAACTCTATGAGGCATTTTTTTTTTCTTTTTAATTTCCACTTTACATACGAAGATACTGAAATTCAACAAAATTAAGTTACTTACCTATGGCTGGAAAGCTAGAAAAGAGATCTTGCATATTGGTTGCCAAAAGAGAATGGAAACAGATAAGTATACAAGAAAGTGGAAGGATCCAGGACGAACAGAGGAGTTGCAGAAAATCATGTTGCATTTGATGATGCCACTTACCTGCTCTCTGTTTTCACAGGTCTTTTTACAAGCCTGAGATTATCCCATGATACACTGATTGGAAATTTGACTTTTTTTTTTTCTTTTCTCCCTTTGAAATAATTTTTTTAAATTTGTTTATTTTTAATTCTTTAATGTCACCACGTATTTGACCCCTTTTACCCCATCTACCTCCTCCCTACCTCCTCCCCCTTACCCTCTGGGTAGGAGAAGTGCTTTCTATTTTATATAAAAATGTTATTAAATGCAGACGTTATAATTAAACACAATATAATTTTATGTACAACGCAATAATGAACATATTATCATGCTGTTTCCTGGGTTTTGGATAATGTAATTTAGATTAAAGCAAAACAGATAAAGATAAAACTAAGCACTATCCAATAGATACTGAAATTTGTTAGTTTATTCTAGTCCAACATTAGATCCTTTGGCAGAGGCCACTAATGCTCACCAATTTCTATGTGCTTCTCTGCATTTCCCAACCTCCTTTGCAGTTAAATTGGGGCTATATGCCTGCCTATGTCATGCGTTGCTTCCAAATCAAGACATTTAAAACCATGGGGACACCTCCATCTCTTTCATCTCGTATTCTGCTAACTTTGGGGGCCAAAAGTTCCAAATCACATAGCTATGAGATTGAGGAAGGTCAGCCTATCCACACTTGGCTTTCTGTGAGTGAGAAATAAACATTTAGTGTTTCCAGCCATTGAAAATTTGGGGGTTAGTTTATTACAGCTGCCTTCAAAGTATAGTTACAGACCATTAGTACCAGCCTCTCCTGGAAGCTTGCTAGAAATGCAGTCTCTCTCTCTACCCCATGATGCTAACCAGAATCTACATTTTAACAAGATCCCTGGATGACTGATATACATATTAATTTGAGAAACTCTGTTGTAAACTATATCTGAAATTCTGGTAATTTGGACTACTAATAGTGATATTCAGGTCTAGAAATGTCAAATCTGATTTAACGTCAAAGTCAATAGTGTGAATTTTTTAAAAACACAGAGCTGTGAGACCTACTAGATAGAAATCTCTAGCGATGAGCCCAGGAATCTCTATTTGTTAAAACTTCCCAGTGATTCTGATAACCTGCTAAGTTTAGAATTTTCTCAGTGCTAATTGGGAATATAAATTAACGTACACCACCTGCTTAAATTTTGCTACTTCATAATATTTATCTTTAAAATTTAATAAACATATATTCTATAAGGAGGTCTTAGTACTTGTATCTTGAGTTGATGGAATTAATAGTTTTTGTTGCTTGTTATCTGATCCCGAGATACAATGTGACTTTCCTTTTTAGTTAGCCTCAGAAACTTTGGGGAACAAAGCAGCTGAGCAGTGGAGAGGACACAGAATGCGTGTCCTAGGTTGGCACTGCCCGTTCCAAATAACTGGCTTGCTTCAAGCTCTTTCTGGGCTAAACATGTCTCTGAGTTTAAAAAGACCCTGCAGCTGTCTTCATTTAGCGGCTTCCTTATCAGAATGAGGCAGCTCCATTTCCCTTTGTGTACAGACATCAAAATACTGGCTCTTCCCTTCTTTATTTTTGTTTCTCTTCCTCAAAACTGCACTAAAAAATAATCATTGTAATCCAGTAAGCTCACTACCAAAGAACAGGAGAGAGCCTGGTTGCTTTCTGAAACAACCAGTTAGAGTCCTTCTTTTAGGTTTCTCACTGGGATGGTTGTTATTTTGCATATAGTTTCTAAAACCTCCTCCCTGTCCCCTTGAGCTAGTTCTGGAGTCTTCAGCAACCTTTGTGTCTGCTCTTGGCTCCTAGCTTTTTATTTCTGAATGCTCTTTTATTTTGTAACCAACAGGAAGATCTTTAAATATGGTTTTGCATGACAACACCAATTTAAATTTAAAAATGCTCATCTTTTCGTAATCTGGTACTTTAAAGGCACATCCAAGATGGATGACACAGCTGAGTGGACATTTGCCTGATTTCACCGAGGCTCCTAGCCATGTTTGGAACAGAATGTTCTCTACAAAGACATAGGCTACAGAAGCTAATGAAGATATTCCATTGATTTCAAGGACTTAGAGATGTGGAACATGGTTGGAGAAAAGGAGAAAGCAGAAGTCAGTAGGTTCCGTAGCAGCTTTGGACTCAAGGGAAGGGGAAAGAGGAATAAAAAGGGTAGGATGTCGGAGGTGAAAGGAACAGATCCTGAGATGGGAAGGAGAGCATAAAGGGCAGAGATGAATATATAACGATTTGTTTTTCATGGATTAAGTAGCAAATCCTCCTCATGAAACACAAAACCAAAAACAATCTGTGATTTGTTTTTCAGTATCTATAGAGTAGATACACACAAAGCAAATTGGATTGATGATAAATAAAAATGTTCAGTTCAAACAATTATTTACTAATTGGTTAGTATGTGTGTGGGGTGGTGATATTAACAGGTTTATATGTAGATAGCACCTTAAATGATCATTCATTCCTCCTACAAAGGATAATCAGACCGATTGAACATGTGAAATATTGCATGAAGGCAGAGTTGTGAAGTAATGTTAGATTTTTTTTTAATGCCTCACAAATTATAGTTTACCATACATTTCTCCTTGACTTCTCCCTCTCTCACGACTTTGAGTTTTATCACCATTTCAACTCAGACTCTTTCTCGCCCTGAGGTCACTCTAAATTGAGGCTGCCTTCAACTCTCTTTTCTTCTCTTTCTTTAAACTGCTTTCTCTTATTCTTCCTTGCCCCCTAGGCTGTGCTTTCTCTTCATATTATCTGTTCCTCCCTAGAGACAATATTTTTTTGCCTTCTTTGTGCTTTAAACAGCTAATTCAGAGCTGCCACCTAGTGCTTCTTTGAAAAGCCTTACAAGGAAGGGCCTAATAGTTTTGCAAGAGAAAATGTGCATCTAGATTCCCATCATATGCAGTGCTAAGTTCCTTGAAACTCACTGTGGAATGGACAGTAAGTCCTATAGACATTCACAAGTAGATACAAATAGTTCTTCCCACACAGAGAGATACCTGGGTGAGAAGCTCCAAAACAGGATTCCTCAAAGCCTGAACAATATCATTATTTAAAAAAACCATGAGGCTGAGACCCCAGAGAGCTTGATTCTCAGAATGAAGGATGATGAGACATTTGTAAGAAAGCCAGCAAGTTAACCAGGAGATGAAAATGGACATGCATTACTGACCACCCTTATGGCCTTAGCTAAAATGGGTTACAGGAGTCTTGATTTCCAGTTCTTTGAATAGAGGGAGGGGACAAAGGAAGGAAAGAACAGAGAGGAAATAAACAAAATGAAAAGACATGACAACCTAACTGCAGAAAAAGTTAGCATAGGAAGCCTAAGACTGTTGTCCTGTGAAAGACCTGCTTACAAGTTTGGCTCTTGGGTAGAGACTATAAACAGATTTTGGAAGATTTTCATAATTTTCTGATAAGAAAGACTTACTATACTAAAACGTTTATGGGAATGGTGTGGTTTATATCGAATGCCTGTGTGCCTTCTGGGAGTCTGGAATTTGGTACATGCTCAGTAGAGGGTGCCTACGTGATCAGCCCCTGGTACAAACCTTGGGCGCTGAATTTCTAATGAGCTACCCTGATAGAAAGCACTTCACATGTGTTTTCACAATTTGCTGTTGGAGGAATTGCGTAATACTGCATTGGGAGAGAATTCTCAGAAGCTTGAACCTGGTTTTCTCTGAACTTCTTTTTCCCTTTTCTAATTTTTGTTTTGTATCCTTTTGCTGTAATAAGTCATAGCTGCAAGTACAGCTATATGCTGAATCCCATGAGTCCTAGCAAATCACTGGACTTGGCAGTGGTCTTGAAATTATTACCTTTCTGCTATCATTTAATTACTTCAATTTTTTAAACTATGTGTTGACTTTATAAACTGCCTGAGAGAAATTTTGATTCACTTTTTCTATACCCACTAATTTCAAGTTTGTTTGAAAAATTAGACCAAAATGAATAGTCTTTTGAAATGTTTGCAAGGTGAAACCAATGGGGAATGTTAATTTTTTTTAGATAAAGTACAACTAACTCAACAATTTGCAACCAAAATGTTGGCAGCATAGTGCTGAGTGAGAAGCAGATCAGAACAGTCAGAAATTTAAGTGGTAGGCCTGGCTCCACCCCTTAATTGTTCAGGGACTTTGTACAAGTTAATTTTTCTGAGCTTGAGTTTTTGTTTTTTTTTAAATCTGTAAAAAGGAATGGTAGTACCCACTGTGGGTGTAGTTTGGGGAGTTAACTTGAGATAATTTATGTAATACACTTAATGTAGTGCCTGGCGCATTCTAAGTGCTTGACCAGTGGTGTATATAGATGTTGTTCATGAACAATACAATAGAACCAATTCAGATTCTGTCACGATCACTTCTAGGGCAGTCTGCGAAGCAGAAGCCTACAACTGACTGAAACTTTGAGGCTCCAGTCACATGTAGAGCAACCTCAAGAGGTGTCATTTTAAGACCCTTATAGCTTAATCAGAGGTGAACCCACACCTCATAGACTTCGACTAAGTGCTCCCTGCACCCACTCCCAGTCTCTGCCTCATGACTTCAGTCCCTTATATCTACCTGCAGGGGAAAGGAGACATAGGGGGTTTCCCGAAGTCTCTTCCCCTGAGCTTCAGTAATTCAGATAGCTGAGAGTGATTGAGGTAGGAAGACACATGGCCCTGTCTCTATTTGTTTCACCCCACATGACCCTGGGAAAGTCACTTCTCTAAACCTCAGTATGTCTCACTGTAAAATAGATGAATTAAAAATAACTATTCTCTGCCAGCTCACTTGACACTTTTTGAGAAAGGAAACTTAAGCTAACATTGGCAAAAGTACTTCGGACATTGCAAAATACTCTACAGAGACTGCTCTGGGTTTTCTTCTAGGGTGGCCATAAAGACTATTATCCATGGTTGTTTGGGTGTTCTGGCAGAGGAAAGTTACAGGACCTAGGACTTAGTGACAAAGGAGATATCCTGCTATGACATTATTCTTAAACATATAAATTGAGTCCTTGGTATTTATTTAGATGCCACAAAGTCTGACAAAAATCAGATCGGATCATCCTCCAGCTTGAACTAAAGTAGTAGGCAATGAAACCACTGCTTTGTTATTTAATTGCAATAACTGATATCATCCCACTTTTTTCGGTACAATTATTTAGCACGATTATTTGGGATTGATTTATTGCTTTGTTGTGAAGACTTGTTTTTCATTGATTTTTTTCCCCTCTCAGCTCTCCTCTTCACTAATTGATTGATTTGATTGCAAGAGCTTTGCCTCCATCTCTGAAGATGGATTGGAATAATTATTGCAGCCTGCTGTTTAATCATTCTGCCACACAATTACTGCTGCTATTGTACTCTGCACCAGCACTTTATTAGCTGTAGTAATTGTAGTCAAGTTTAACAATTTAATAACACACTTGGAGGTGATAACTTGATCATTATTCAGGGTCACTTCTGTGGAACCTTCAGGCTCTTGGGCAAGCGAGAGGCTTGGCACCTATTTCTCTTGTTTTGTGACCCTTTAAGAAATACTTGAACATTCTACCTTCCAGACATCTATGGCCATAAATGCCCAACTTGGAGAAGTAAAGTGGGATATTCCAGAGCTCAGGGAACACTAGTTGTTTAGAAATCAGAGCCTGCAGGTCGTAACACCTTTCTTCCTTGAGTGCCACTGTTCCCAACCTTTGGGATATTATGTGGATGTGCTACACAGGAAAAACATAATACTGCTCTTTATTAATCGTGTCTCATGATACTTTTTGATAAGCATGTAAAGCTCCTTCCCCAAGGTTCTTTCTTTTCTGAAATCATAATAAGGAGAACAGGGTAATCTTCAGAAGTAAAATGTAACAGTTTAACAGCGTGAGGTGAAGCATCTTTTTTTCCTACCTTCATCTTGTTGCACGGATTTGGATGAATTCTCTCTACCACTCCTGTGACCCCGCACGGAACTTGCCCTGTCAACCTCCCTGTGAAAAGAGATTAGCACAAGTGCCAGAAGCTGCTCTGTGTTGATCTAACTTTAGTCCAAAACTCAGGGTGGAGACCCAGTCCTGATTCAACTGCACATAGCCATGTACTAAATTATTTGCTTAGTGTTTTGCTTCCCACATAATGAAGACAGTCACACTTGTTTGCAAAGATATTTGAGATTCTCATAAAAGAGCATTGTTTAGTGTTAAGTTGCATTAATATTATGCTGTATCAGTGTTGCCCAGATTGGAAGCAAAACACTTGGGAAGCTAATTCTGATTTCCTCCTTTGTTTTCTACTTTAATCACAATTATAATATTCACTAAATCAGTTGAGAAGAAAAGAGTTTTTAAAAAACATTTGTTCTTTATTAACCCATAATACTTCCCTCCCTCCTGTTTCCCTTTCTCTCTCTCTCTCCCTCTCTCTCTTTCTCTCTCACACACACACACACACACACACACACACACACCCCACACGTGCACACACGTCACTGGCTTTATTATTCCTATTATTTCTCCTGCCAATATCCCTGATTTTGGAGCTTATAATTTGGACCTAAATGATAACCTAAAACCAACGAGGAACTAAACTGTTCAGACTTGCTTTGATGTTTAGAACTAGACGGTTTCACTCCTTGTTTTATTTATTTATTTTTCCACATCGAGGTATAAGAAAAAAATGAAATATAAACATCTTTATGTAAGACCATCTTGAATGACTTATGCTTAGAAGAAATTCAGTTTGCAGAATGTTTTGCAATTACAGTTTTTTAAATTGATTTTTGTGGAGCTTAAGAATTTTTTCTTAATCCAACTGCATCTCTGTCAAGCAAGGCATGCTGGTCGGAGAGCAAATTGCTGGATTTGCAAACAAATGCCCTACATGGAGGCCTGGCAACAATCCTTAATTCGACAGCGAGACTTTTATGTTTCTTTCTGTAGAGTGCGTTGACAAGTTAAGGAGAGTCACCTAGGTCTGAAAAAAACCTAATGTTTTTCATTTTCACCTCAAAGGCAACTTCAGGTACAGATAGATCTTGCTGTGACATTTCACCTTGGAAGAGAGAAAGGATGTGACCATTTGACCATGTCAGATATAGAATCAATAACAGATAAAGTGAACTACCATCTTCTGGCCTTCCTGGGCACTCCTGCTAATTTCCGGAAAACATGTCTAACTTAATTTATTTCTAGGAAACCGTAAAAGATTCTTTCTCTTGTTAGTTCGGTGAGAGAAAGCTAGGATCCTACAGCCATTTTTTATTAAGTGTATATAACTTTAGTAGATGCTTGAAACATAAGAATTTCTTGATCAGTTGTACTAAATTATAAGTACTATGCATTTTGCACTTTGTGTATTTAGTTTGTATAGAATTGTCATTTCTCTATAACACTTTATTAATTTCAGTAATAATAGTGGTGTGGTAGGCTAAATAATGTCTCCACTAATCATTCAGGTTCGAATCCCTGCAACTGTAAATGTTACTTTCTATAGCAAAAGAGACTTTTCAGATGTGTTTAAGTTAAGGATTCTGAGATTGGGAGGTTATTTTGGATTATTTTGAGATTGGAGATTATTTGGTGGACCCCAAATGCCAACACAAGTATCCTTATAAGAAGCAGGCAGAGGAAGATTTGACACATAAGGAAGGAAGCAGAGAGACGCTAATGAGATCTCTCTACGTTCTGGTGAGATTCACGAACAAGGCTCAGCAGATCTACGTACATTTGTAAGAAGCTGCTATTGCTCTGTAATCTTAATAAGGAGAATTGGAAATGAACATTAATAGAAAACTTTACATCAACTCACCCACAAATCCCTGCCTAAACTCTTCAAGAAAGTATGGTTTTGAATGATCATATTCCTTCACGATGACTTTATTTTGTCCTATATCTAGCTACTGGAGTTATATCAGCTTGGTTAAATTCTTAAATGTCCAGATCTTGGTCCTCTTTTTAGTCCTCTTTTAATAAATGTTAATATAAAGGTGTTTTCTTCTATCTAGTATATAAGATACAGTGACATAAGATGCCAAGGACTAATTTTGGAATTCTTAAATATTAGAGGTAAAATTAGACTCATCAAGATGAAGGGAAAAATTTCTCTTCTCCTCTCTTTTCCTCACATGCCTCTACTCCTTCAGCACCTGAGCCATAGGGATTGGGGTAATTATGGCAATGGATTGGAAAATGAGATGGGGTTTCTGAGAGATGATATAAGAACTTACTGTAAATTTTAGAGCTCATTAAATATTGTTTAAGCACCTCTCAGTTTAGATTTGATTGGGTCATTTTTATTTACTCTTGATGCCAATAAAATACCATGATGTCAAAAAAAACCTCCTAAGATCCTGCAACTCAGTAGTCTTCCTTTTAATGTATGATAGTCCAGGATAGTATGAAGCATACCAACAGGGGATGCATCCTTGTCTCTGAAACAGCCATGCAATTTGAAGGACAGATTGGGTGAATTTAAAAGCCCTTTCTTAGGCTTGGTATGTCAGGTTATCCTTCATCATTGCAGCATCTAATGAAGATATGTTTGTAATTTTAAATGTAAAAACGGTTGTCAAATGGTATAGGAGGTCAGTACCCTGAAATGAAGGCATTAACATGTGGTTCCTTTAAAACTATAGACGAGTTCGATGAAAAAAGTGGATTTGCTTCACATGATGGCACTTTGTGACATCTCTTGCTTGTGGTGTTGTTCACTGTTATATTCTTTCACCCCTAAAGTATTTGAAATTCGAAATTAGTAGTAATTCTTTGTGCATTACATTTGACTGATTTCTCACAATTCTACTTTGCAAAAGCTTAAGAAATGTTGCCTACTGCTTTTCTACGTGCTCCCCAAGCTATAGTCAGAGAGAAATATGTGGTAGTTCCTTAAATATGTTCTCTCACATAATGTATTTGTGTCTTTTAAAACAGTTTAGGGAAATTCTTGGCTAACAATCAGAAAAAGCTTTCTTTCTAGGCTCTAAAGTAATTATTACTATTATTATTATTTGTATATGTAAGGGAGTGAGTAAAGAAGACAGCACTCCAAAACTCAGGCAATAGAAAGATATTTAATAAGCTCCTTATTTTCTATACAAAGCACTAAGTTAAAAAAAAAATCAGAGACTATCCATGTTATCTCAGCCCTTTGCTACTGAGGTGTCTTTTGCTTCAGTAATTTTTACAGTGAAGACGTTCTCTATTTTAAGAGAGAAAAAAAAAGTAGATCTTTTATTATTCAGATCTTTGGAGCCCACCTGCTTACAGTGAACTTGGGCTGAGTAACTTCTTTTTATACACAAAATGGTTAACAGTGATCATATTGAATTATAACATTTTATTTTTCACTTGGGGCATGAGGAAGTGGGCTTCTGCTGGTCTTTAGCAGAAATATTACAAAATAACAACCATATAAAAATTTTTACAACATAAAAATTAAAAACTGCATATCATCTCATATTATTATTGTCTCATATTGTAACTATCTTGAACATGGAATAGCCTAAGTTCTCCTAGTTTATCTATGTCCAAGGTGTTATAGTTAAATTATGTCCCCCTAAAAGTATATTAAAGTCCTAACTCCAGGTATCTGTGCATGTGACCCTATTTAGAAATAAGGTCTTTGCAGTTTTAATTGAGTTAAGATAAGGTCATTAGGGTAAACCCTAATCCAATATGACAGAAATCCTTATAGGAAGAGGAAAATGCCATGTGAAGACAGCAACACACAGGGAGAATGTCATTGATGGCAGAAGCAGAGCCTAAAGTGGTAGAACTGCAAGCTAAGGAACGCCAACAATTAATGGCCACCACCAGAAGCCAGGAAGAGGCAAGGAAGAGCCTCAGCAGGTGCATGGCCCTCTTAGTATCTTGATTTGGACTTCAGGCTTCCAGACTGTGAGAAAATACATTTCTGTTTTTGTAAGCCACTCAATTTTTAGCACTTTGTTATGGCAGCCCTAGGAAACTAATATGCCACGGGAAGGAAAAGTTATCACTTAACAAAAAGCTAGGAAGTCAAGATGCAGGATATTTCAGGGATCTCTTAAAACATTCTACCCTTCAATTCTTCCTATTTCTTGGGAAACAATGTGTGCAATACCCTTTATGGCATCGTAAAACCTTGTATTAGACCATTATCCAAGGCAACAACATGAAAGGAGGCGGCTGGTATTTATATGAGTCGGAACAGCCTGGGATTGTTAAAATGATAATATTCAGTGTGATATAGACCAGTGTCCATAGCTTCTAGCTAAGAATGCTTTTATTCTAAGAGCTTGGAGCCTACCATGTAAAAGTTTAATGGATTTTAAATTTATATAATATATTACCTTTATTGCTGGGTTGGCTTAATTTCTGAAGATAAGACCTCTTCACTCTAAATTAATTTTTTATGTAGTGTCAGATAAGATTGCTTCCTTTCAGTGTGATCCACATCAAAGTAACTAGTCCCAGTCCATCTCAACTCGTTGGAACTAAGGATGATAATCTGGCTTCTTAAGTTTTTACCCAAATATACTTTCTGAATATAATAATTTCTTTCACCTTTGGCTTTGAGGACAGGGCCCTTATATGAGTACTAACAGTAATATTAATTGAAGTTAAAGTAACACATGTAATTTATCAACCAGCATTAGATATGTCTAAGCTTTTTTTTCAAGTGTCAGAGAACATTTTTAATAACTTGTAATAAATAGAACTCCAGGGCTAAGTCGGAAAAAAGAATACATCTGGTATAGTGATAGCTAGAAATGGAACAATTGCAAATGTAATACAATCAGTCGAAGAATAGAAGTGAACCTTCACTTTGGACATTGTATTGAAGAACTTCCAGTCTCAAGTCTTTATATAATTTAGAGTCTGTTAAAAAATTACGCCATGTAGTTGAACACACATTTTTTTTGTAGTCATAATTTTATTTTATTTTATTATTTTATATAAAAACTACTTTTTTGAGGTTATGATTGACACATAAAAAGCTGTACATATTTAATGTATATACTCAACGAGTTTGGGAATAAATACACATCTGTGAAACCATCATCATAATCAAGACCAAAGACATATCCATCACCTCCCAAAGTTTCCTCCTGCCTCTTAATTAATTAGTTAATTAATTTTGTGGTAAGAACACAACATAATATCTACCCTTTTAGAAAATTTTAAGTGTATAATACAGTATTTTTGCTACAGGCTATAGGCTGTTGCAGATCTCCAGAACTCATTTATCTTGTATAACTGAACCTTTCTGCCCTGTGACTATTACCTCCTCATTTGCCTCCTCCCTCTATTCCCTGGTAATCACCAGTTTACTCTCTGCTGTTATGATTTTGACTATTTAGATTCCACATTTAAGTGAGTTTATACAGTATTTGTCTTGTTGGGTCTGGCTTATTTTATTTAGCACAGTGTCCTCCAGGTCTGCCCATATCATTGCAAATAACAGGATTTCCTTCTTTTTTAAAGGCTGAATAATATTTGTATGTATATACCTCATTTTCTTGATCCATCCATCCATTGACAGACACTTAGGTTATTTTCATATCTTTGCTAGTGTGAATGATCCCATGTTGCACATGACAGTGCAAGTATTTCTTCAAGATCCTGATTTCAGTTCCTTTGGATAAACACTCAGAAGTGGGATTGCTAGATCATATGAAAGTTCTGTTTTTAATTTTTTGATGAACCTCCAATTTTCTATAATGACTGTACCAATTTTAGTTTCACCAGGGTTCTCTTTTATTCCACATCCTTGGCAACTCAGTTTTTCTTTTTTTTCTCTTCTCTTCTCTTCTCTTCTCTTTTCTCTTCTCTTCTCTCTTTTTATAATAATCATCTTTTGGTGTTCTCGTATAACTTTGGTATCAGAATAATGATGGCCTTGTAAAATGTGTTTAAAAGGGTTACCTCCTCTTTAACTTTTTGGAATAGATTGAGAAGGATCCGTGGGGGCCAGCCTAGTGCTGGGGTGAGCTGGATGTTTGGGTTTTATTCCTTTATCTTGACCTGACTGAATGCACAACTCTAATCTATTATTACCTCTTTAGTAACAATTCTTTCCATATAGACTTCAAAATTGTATGCCATAACTCATGCATTCTATTTTCCTAAGCAAATTTTTAAATTTCGGCAAGAATTTCTACTAAATATTCAACTTTAGTTTTTGAGCAGTTGCAGCTCAGTAGATGCCTGCTTTCTACTGTGCCTTGTTCTTGTGCACTGTGTGCCCCAGCTTCAGAAATGTCATTAAAGTTTGGATAGTCTCTGAGCATTTTGGTCTAGCCAACCAAATGAGCTATTTAGATTTAAGCAGAAACTTAATGTGATCCATCTTTCCACTTTATACTTTCATAGTTCTTTTGCTAAAAAGGCTCAAAAGACTGTACTTTAGTCCATAGAGTTTTCCAATTAAATTAGATTCATAGTTCTGAACTCGAAGTATGAAAAAATAATTTATTTGATGCCTGTATCCCCCAGGCTAACAGTGAACTGAATAGACTGCCTGAATACTATATAAAGACTTATTTTATACTCTATTTTGCTAGAGGTGCTCTATTATACTTTGTATATACTGCAATCCATATCTTATGTGGATTATATCTGCACGACAATCCTCTAGACTGGCTTAGGGAAGGTACACACAAATTATTATTAGCTTTGTTTTAATGTATTGATAGCCTTCTCTGACTAGTATAATTGGGCATTTGATCTCCTCTGTAGTTGTATATATTCTATATAGCTTCTTTCCACAAATATTGTCAAGATGCATATTTTAGTCATTTTGGTACACACTGCACCAAGGCATAGGGAGATTAGCACTTGCTTCAAGAGACTCTGGGTGAGATTTTTTTTTTAATAGACTGGATAGCCTCATTAATACCATAAATTTAATTATATTACCAATTTTTGTGAGGATGGAATAACAAATTATGATTTAAGTAAGATTTCTACAAGCCTTTCTCAAAAGTATACATTTTGCAGAATCACAGCAAATAGAACATGTAATGCTTAAATTCCTATGATTCATTTATCTAAAAATATATGAAAACTTGTGATTTAATATCCTGTGAAAGAAAAAAGCAAGAGAGAGAGAGAGAGGTAGAGAGAGAGAGAGAGAGAGAGAGAGAGAGAGAGAGAGAAAGGGAGCTGTTTCTCCTATCTAAAATGAAACAATAGATTAGTGTGAATATCATTAGTGTGAAAGTCATCACGGCCAATCGTACCTGCCCTCAGATAAGTTATACTGAGGGTCAATGCAATGTATTTCTCCCTTTGGAGAACATATCTGGTTTTGAGAAAACTGTGTAGCTACTTCTCATAAAGTTTGGAGGTCCTCCTCTGTTCCAATATATAAAAGAGGTAGCTGTATACTGAGTAGAATGCTGGTGCCAAAGTGCTAATATCTGAATATAGGGTAATGTTGTTAAAAATTAAGACTAAAAGGGAGTAGAATAACACTGAACTAGTCTCTAATTCTCTTGGTAACTTAAAATGTCTGCCTCATAGCTTATTTAAAAAATAAAGGAAAACAAAAGTTAAGTCTGAGGGAAGCCATCCCTAAATGGCACGTGTTTACACACATAAACATAGCAGCATCTCTCCTGGTATGTCCTTCCTTTAATTTTCAGAGCATGGCTAATTTTTTCAAGACTCCAGTTAAACATCACCCTCAACATGAGACATTTCCAAAGTTAAAATGTTTCCCATCAGAGTTCTCATTAGAAAAGTGGTCATGGAACAAAATATAAATAAATATTTTGTTCCTGCATGAATCTTTCCAATAACTTTGATTACATTGTTTTCATTACAGTGGCTTAACAAATGTGGTAAATAAATGAGTCAATCTTATCAAGTACACCTCGAACACTATGTGATTGGATGGGTGGTATGGGGGCCACTTAACTTTAGAATCTCTTAACATTATCAGTTGATAAATCAAATTATAAAATATTTCAGAGCTTAAAAAGATACTATCGCTTTCAGTAAAAGTGAGAATCAAGAAGGCGAAATCTACCATAGGCTCTGTAGGTAGAGAATAGGAAAAAAATCATTTCTTCACAAGCATGAAGAATTTATTTGAGATGACTATGATTACTTTTTCTGTTCATCTATATAACATAGTGTTTGAGCTGCATGCTTTCCAATGGACCTTGACGCTGGCTTATCTGTGTCTCTGTGTAATATGGTCTCCCTCCAGGTCAAATTATCTGTTGCACGGATGCTCTCATGCTCTTTCAATCTTTATGGCAGTATTTGCATTTTTTTTTTCATTTCCATAGAAACATCTTCACTGACTCAGAACTGCCTCTGTCCTCTTTCAAACAGTGGGATATGTGTGACATAAGACAGACGGGAAGTACTTTCCCTGCAATCCTCATCTTATAAGACTCTCCTCTTTAAAGAAATTTATAACGATCTGTCTTTAGGTTTTTTATTTATATTTTGTCCCATGACCGCTTTTCCAGTAATGAGTTTAAATATAAGCAGCAAAAACCCATCTGGAAATAAAATTATGCACTAGCTTCATGACAAAAGATAATTACATTATAATCAAGCTGTCATTTTTGGAGATAGTAGGAGATGAAGCATGCTATAAACTGACATGTAAAGTGTATAGATTGTTCTCATGAATATCCCCCACAGTGGCTGGGAGCACAAAAATTCCTAGAGCATAATATCAGACTTTGTAACTGGAAATTTTCTGGGAGGGACCAAACATCTCGTTCTGAGAGTAATGCCTGCTAATACCCAGAGGACTAAAGGCTAGAATCAGAATTTCTGCTCTCTGGCTTAGACCTCAGCTTAGCTACACTAAAAACACTTGAATGGTGTCCAATTTCAGAGCATGAGTCTTCATTTTTATCATTCTGTAAACTTTTCTTCATTCTTAGGTTATTGCTTTACTTAGGTCGGTAGGAGCTGGGCACTGAAATCCTTCTGACATGTTTAGGCAGAATGTGGAGACTTGTCTAACATGGCAGAAACTGAGATTTTTAGGAAAAAAGAAAAGACTGAAGTTAGTTTTCATCACTCTGAGCTGTTTTCTCTTGCAGCAATGATATGGGTCACTGTTTTATTTTTAAGACTGGGAGAATGTTTTCTCTTCTCTGAGCTCAAAATAGCTACTACGAAAAAGAAGATGGTTTACCTCCAGACACTTGGCTAGAGCAACAAAAAAGGGAGATTGGCATAACTGCGATAGAAACAGGACAGAAGACTTCCAGAAAAGAAACTGCTAATATTTGTTCTCTATCACAGCTTCCTCCACAGAGGAGTATTTGTCACCTTGGAATAATATACTAGCCAAGGAGTCACAAAAAAACAAGCTTGTGTTGCCCCCTTTCCTTTACACCGTCATTGCCCAAAGGGATCAGAGGATGCCTGTACTAGGGCAGCATGGCCCCATAGTCCTCCTAGGACTCTGTGTCCCTCGGCTGCTACTAACTGCACAGTCACTGACTATACGTCACTCCTCTGTGTTCCCCAGCTTCTCTACAATCTAAGCACCGATTTCTTCAATCTGCACTCATCGCCCTCACCCCTAACCCTCATTCTTATTCCTTGGCAAATCCCAAACAAGGCAAGCAGAACCTCGTTGTTCAAAGTGTGGCCCTCAGACCATCAGTATTAGCATCATCTGGGAGTTTGTTAGACATGCAGAACATGAACCCAGCCCCACATTTTCCCAGAATCAGAATCTGCATTTTAACAATATCTCCAAATGACTTATAAATATATTAAAGTTTGAGATGCACTGTGTTTAGCAGGTTCAAAGTACTAACTGATGTGATTTAGCTTTTGTCTTGCTACATCTCACCCCCAACAGGCTGAGAATCAGGTACACATGGTATATGCTACAGTTTATGGGCCACATTTCTGTACCCTGAATTTCTTTTCAGGATTTAAACTTTTACTGAATCTGGAACCCTACCCAAATGCCCAAACTGTGTGGCTAGCATCCGACCTGCTTGGTTCCTACCACCATCTCTGGTATTGGGTTTGGTAGTCAAAGGCTGAATTCTGTCTCTAGTCCCTGATGGTGGTTCTTCTTTCAATAGCCAGGTGATTAGAAACTATGAGTACTACTAACCTGACTTCCACTAGCTCTTGCCATCTGTCCTGTTCCATGGCCATCTCCACATTGGACTGCCTTGTGTATTGATTATGGCACTTCAAACTAAGACTAACTGCATCATTTTCATAATACAACAGAAGTACTAAGAAGGCCACTACTTCTCGTCAACCTATGTTAATGGCTATGTTAGCATCCTCTAAATATATTGTATCATCCATGTTGTCTTTGCTTTTCCTAGAGCCCAGTCAATTGAGTCCTAGCAGATCTCACAATTATTTTCAGCTGAGTTTTGGCAGCTAACCAAAAAGGCACTTTTCTTCAAATGTGGGGTAAGAAGACCTCAAGCCTTAAGCAGATTGACATATATTTATTCCCTTCTGTCTTGGAAGGATAAGCTTCTAATCACCTATTGTGCAAAATATTTGACTCATTGATTCTGGAAACACAGTCTATGCATAATCAATCTGTAGTCCCTGTAAGGATTAATGATGAATAATATATAAAAGCTTAGTTGAAAAAAACATTAGAATGAATAATAATGACTGTGAAGAGTATGATTGCCTTGTGATTTCTTCATAATGAGATACAAACCAGGATCTGTCAGAAAATCAGGGTTGACTCCAAAAGGAAATATCTCTTCCAAAATGAAAAATTTCTACAAACATCATAGGGAAAAAGTCACATGTAGGACATGTGATTCTTCTAAAGAGCAGAAGTGAGTCTGTGTTGGACTCTGCTAAGGGAATTACCTAATATATTAATGTATTATGGGAATCTTTCTTTAAAGTGGCTCCATACTTTGACCTTAAACATGATTTCCATAGTTAAAATGGGCACAAATGACAGAGACACACATGCTTGCTCTCCTCCAGGGAAGCTACCAGAATTAAGTTGATTCCTTTCTTAGCACAGAAAGGGAGCAACATTGCTGAAAATTTTGACAACTTTTTGGTCTTCATTAATTTTTCTTCCTACTTCAGTAACCTATATCGAGGTTTGGGTTATGATGAAAACTAAACTAGAATAATTAAAAAGAGAAAGAGAGAGGCAATGTTGAGTGAAGAAAGAATGTGAGATTTAAAAGCAAACTCATTTAGACTGAAGGAAGTACAAAGGAAAACTCAATAATCACACACACACACACACACACACACACACACCTGTAAAAATGGATTGTGTGTTAACCGCATGCCTCGGATCATGAAACACATAGTTGAATTCTTGGGCAAGTGTCCTGACTGCAGCATTAGTGCCTCATCTAGATTTCTATTCTTTTAGACAATTCTCCATCTTAAGAATATTATAGAATAATAATAATATCTGATATTAATTGTACACTTACTATATTTCAGGCCTTGTTTTAAACACTTTATATGTATTAAATCATTTATATACAACTACAAGAGAGACTTCAGAACCCATAGTTTTAACTACTAATTTGTACAGCTGGTCTGGATATGCTGCATTAAAATATATTATGAGATTTGTTAGGGGTCATGGTTACAGAGGAGGAACAAGAGGCACTGTAAGGAGTATAATATACTAAGCTGAATTCTTAATAAGGTAGAGCCTACTCCCCTGGCTTTGTCATGCCAAAATCCAATTAAAAACTGACTAGAGGGACTTTGAAAATAACTCTGTCTCTGCTTTATTCTTATTAAGGCCCGGGGAAGCCACCTCTACATGGATGGGTTCAACAATAGTCAAGCTGGAACTAAATGGGTAGGGTAGTTGTTAAAGGAAATAAATCAGACCTAGGTTCAGGGCTATCTCTTTCATTGACTGCCAACGGGGCTCCCCTGCCTCAGTTTCCTCATGCAGTATCCATGTGATAAAATTGTTGTAAAGATTAAGTTGGTTTCTATTTGATTCTTGAACATGGCAAGTACTTAATAAGTGTTAGCTATTAGTATATTAAATATTGTTATTATAAAAAATTATACAAAGCAGTAAATATGCCAAATTTATGTTTGAATTTGAATATGGGTTATTTTTAGTTTTGGACATAAATCTTAGCTCTACCTCTTACCCACCATGTGAACAAGTTACTTAGCCCTCTGGACTTTAGCATTCTCATCTTCTAAATGTTGATAATAATACCTACTCCATGAGGTAGAAATAAAATGAAATAACTTATAAATTACCTGGCACAGAAGTGAGGACTAAAATATTATAAAAAATCAAGGCATACAACAATAGCAAATATTCTTCATGTGTCAGCTCCTGGTACTCAGCTAATTAGATAAGACACTTATCAGGGTAATTGAATAAATTTTATTTTTGGACCTCATTAAACTAAAAGTTCCTTTCTATCTTAAAAATTGAACTTTTAGAAGATGATGCATTTGAATTGCAATTAAATAGCAGTCATCTAAATAATTAAACAATAGAGTATCTATGTATAGCCATTATTAGACAGTTTTTCTCTATTTTAAAGACTTGTGGGTGCATGCTATGCAAATGGATTTTCAGGGATTTTTATGAGCATAAATAGACTGTGAAATTTAAGCAACTCAGGCAGCACAGACAGTATGAGTCATAGTATTTTCATTTTTTTTCTCGAGTGCCTTGAGTTCTATGACATCCACGTTTCAGGAACCTGGTAACAGTGAGGCTTTGTGAAGGATCCGGGAGATCTGAAAACACCTGTGCCTGGTGTGGTTACCTCAGTTACGTGGATGTGCCCTGAGATACACCTTCTCCACCCACAGAGTTTAATGGAGATAAGACACCTTTCCCCATTCTGCATGATACATAGAGCAACAGGTTTCTCAGATGGGCTGGTAACTGTTCCTTCCTTGCTACCAAGTAAGAGGTATGTTTGCTTAATTGACCGATATTTCATAGTATTTCTCATTGCAGAGTTAAAATCATAAGTGTGGTCGGGATTAGAGGTCATAATCCAAGAACAAATGACTTTTAAGATAAAATCAAAATATCAAATGAACTAGAAGTATATCTACTTCACACTATTTAGTCCTGTGCACCTTCTCAAACAAACTGCAATGAAATATTTGATGTATGTGCTATGAATGCTATGAACTTATTTAGAGAGGCAAATTCTCAAATTCTGACATTATTACCCTTAAACTTTTTTTTTTTGTCTTCCTAAAAATCGAGATAGGAGAAAAACCATAGAATCTTGAGCTGGATTATTTTTATTCTGGTTGACAGCAGCTGTAAGGATAAGTCTTCTCAAAACTTTTCTCTCTCTCTCTCTCTCTATCTCTCCTCTCTCTCTCTCTCTCTCTCTCTCTCACTCTCCACTCTCACTCTCACTCTCACTCTCACTCTCACTCTCACTCTCCCTACTCCTCGCCCCTGCCTACATCCCTCTACTCTGACCCGAAGTCTCCACATGTCCACATGGATGGCCTATGTCGTACACACAGAGCTTTAACTCTTTGTCACCTGTCTTCCAGTGAGCTGACCCCCAGTCGACTCTAGCAAAGGCATGGACTATCACACCTTGAAACTGATCTTCAGGACTAAGTTTGTGAACTCAAGTATCTAACATTTGAAGCTTCATCTCTTCGATTGACTTCTGTCCCTCCTCTTTTCTCACTCTTGTTGTCTTTTAATTTACCAGCCAGTGAAGAGTAGTGGAAAGTGTGTGGATTATATTATCAGATCCAGGTGTGAATGCTGGCCCCATACTTCTGCAATTGTGCGCAAGTTACCCAAATTCTCCATACCTCTGCTCATTCCACTGTAAAATACTGATAATGTTTTCCACGTTAGAATGAGCATGCAATACATATTAACTGTCCCCTGCTTTTCCCAGCACTTTGTCCCTTGCCTTCCCTTGTGTTTCCCCCCACAAAATCTCAGAGCTTCCTTCACTTCCCTTTTGTCTTTTAGTAATTTCTAGGTTACTGTTCCTCTCAATGTGGCCTGGACTCCATGGTTCACATTTTAATTCTTCACATACCAGCTCTCAAGATTATGTCCCTCAAATGTCTCCCATATAAATTTTTATAATCTCTAGCCTTAGATAAATCCAAATATCCATTTACTCTGGATTATTAAGTGTCGATGGCACAAATCACATGGCAATCATTTATACTGATGTTTTTAGTGATGATTTCAGAGTATGATGTATCATAACAGTCTCTTTTATTGCAGGTAAGCCTTGACACAATTTGGCCAAAGTAAAAAATTAGCATTCCCTTCTTCAACCAGTTGGAAATATGACACAGTTGACATTAGACTAGAAAAGGACATAGGAGGCACAGGAAAAATGAGAGTTTTACAGTTTATCAGGTATTTCATAGCAGAACTCTATTTTTTAACAAAATATCTATTGACCATACTAATGGCCCCAAATTATTTTTCTCTAACTTCAGTAGAGCCCTAAAAGTTGCTCGACAATTCTTTTCTTCTTCCTTTGCTGGCCAACTTCTTATTTCATTCATCAGTTCAGCAGCTCTTCTAATCTCTTACTCCTTCATAAGGAGCCAACTCCACTCCGAACTGCTTTCCTTAATTTGATCTATTCTAATAGGTTTGTAAATGATACTTGTATCAGTTTATGAAGGCTGCCATAAGAAAATGCCAAAGACTGGATGACTTAAAAAACAGAAATTTATTTTCTCATAGTTCTAGAGGCTAGATGTCCAACATGAATGTGCCAGCAGGTTTGGGTTTTTCTGAAGCCCCTCTCCTTGACTTGGAGGTAACCACTTTCTTGCTGTTGCTTCATATGGCTGTCCCTCTTTGCACATGCACCCCTGGTGTCTCTCTGTATGCCCTAATCACCTGTTCTTATAACACTGGTCATATTGGATTAGGGCCTCTCCTAACAGCTCACCTTAACTCAATCACCTTTGTAAAGGCCCTATCTCCAAATACAGTCACATCCTGTGAGACTGGGGGTTAAGGCTTCAACATATGAATTTTGAGAGTGGGGGACACAATTCAACCAATAAAGTGCTTTATTTTTTTTGGTTTTATTTTGGAGCACAATTTTCCATGGGTCTTTCATGTTTTTTAACCTTTTGCAAGCAGAGGAACTGCTTGCCATTTTATTTTGGACTATCTTTTGAAGGATGTTTGCATAGTGAATAGCCTTGGGCTATAGAGTCTCTCCTGGGCTGTGGTGCTTACTTTTCAGTATAAAAGATATAAGTTCCATAAGCTAAGAGTTCCTCAGTTATAATTCAAAGAAACTGCGTGTGGCATGTTTTTGATCTTAGGAGAGTATCATTTGGTCTTTCACCATTAAGTATGAGGTTAGTTGTAGGCTTTTTATAGGTGACCTTTATTTGGTTGAAAAATATTTCTTCTATTCCTGATTTGATGAGAGGTTTTTTGTTTTTTGGTTTTATTTCATTTTGTTTTTAAATCAGGAATGGACTTTGAATATGTCAAAAAAGTTTTCTACATCTATTGAGATGATCACTAGATTTTTCTTTTTTAGTCTGTTAATATGATGAACTGCGTTGATTGATAATCAAATGTTACAGTAATCTTGCATTTCTGCAATAAACCCCATTCGATCATGTTCTACGATCTTTTCTTTATGTTGTACAGTCAGATAGGCTAAAATGTTTTTAAAGATTTGTACCTATGCTAATAAGGAATATTATTTTTCTTGTCATGGCTTAGTCTCGTTTTGGTATTAAAGTGGTGTTGGCTTCATAGAGTCAATGGAAAATACTCCCTCTTCTTCAGTATTCTCTAAGAGTTTGTGTAAACTTGGTATTACTTCTCAAATTCACAGCTGAATTCAAAGTAAAGTTCTCTGAGCCTGGATTTTTCCTTTAGTAAAATTTTTAACTGTAAATGTAGTGCTTTTAATTGATAAAAAGCTACTCAAGTTATCTATTTATTCTTGAATAAGCATGAATAGATTTTGTCTTTCAAGAAATTTATCCATTTCATTTGTTATCAAATTTATTGGCATAAAGTTGTTCATTATATTCTTTTATTATTTTTAATATTTGTAGACTCTGTATTGATGTCGCTTCATGTACTGATATTGGTAATTTGTGTCTTGCTTTTTTCCTGATCATTCTGGTTAAAAGTTGATTAATTTTATTGATCTTAAAGAATCAGCTTTTAGTTTTATTTAATTTATAAGTGTTCTCTCAATATTACTTTATCTGCGTCCCACAAATTTCTATGTTGTTTTTATTTCCTTCTAGTTAGAAGCACTTTCTGAATTTCCTTTCAATGTCTTATTTGTCTCATGTGTTATTTAGAAGCATGCCAGATAGTTTCTGAATATTTGGGGGGGTGGATTGGGGTGGTTCCAGATATCAGTCAGTTGTTAATTTCTAATTTAATATATTGTGGTCAGAGAATGTACATCATATAAATTACATTCTTTCAAATTTATTGGGATCCGTTTTATGGCTCAAAATATGATCTAGCTTGGTAAATGTTTTCTGTTTGAAAAGAATGTGTATTCTTGATGTTTTTGTGTGACATGTTCTATAAATGGCAATTAGTTCATGTTGATAGATAGCACACTTGAAGTCTATATCCTTACTGTTGTTCTATAACTTAATAAAAGAGGGATGTTAATAGTTTCTTACTATAATTGTTGATTTGTTTATTTTTCTTGCAGTCTTTCAGTTTGGGCTTCATGTATTCTGAACTTCTGTTCAGGATCATTATGTCATTTTCATGAAATGACCATGTATCAATAGAAAATAACCTTCTTTATCCTAGTATTATTCTATGCTCTGATATATATTTTGCTTGATATTAATATATACATTCCATTTCTCTTGATTCTTGTGAGCATAGGATATCTTTTTTTATATTTCCACTTTTAACCTATTTGTGTCTTCATATTTAAAGTGGATTTCTCATAAACAATATATTGTTGATTCTTGCTTTTTTATTCAATCACTGGCATATAATGTGATTACTGAAATGTTTTGATTTAAATCTATCATCCTGCTATTTGTTTTCTATTTGTCCTATCTGTTCCTTGCACCTCTTTTCCTTTTTTTCTGCCTTGTTTTTGGGATTAAGTGATCATACCTTATAACATAATTTTATTTCTTTTGTTATTGGCTATAAATCTTTCTATGATATTTTTGTGGTTTTTTTTTAAGGTTTATAGTATACCCCTTTAAAATATTATATTCTGCCTTTGAAAAGTAGTTATACCATTCTACATAAATTATAGCAACTCAGAAGTATACTTCTATTTCTCCTTTCACAGCATTTGTGGTATTATCGTCATACATTTTACTCCTATATATGTTATAAACTCTAAAATAGAACTTTTATTTTAAACAGTAATTTTTGAAAAGTGTGCAATAATTATAAAAACATTTTATATTTACTCATGTACTTCCTATTCTTTTGTTTATATCCAAATTTCCATCTGGCATCATTTTCATTATGTTTCTTTAATTTTCCTTGTGGTTGAAGAATTTCCTTTAATATTTCCTTTAGTGCAGTTCTGCTGGTGATGAATTCTTTTAGCTTTTGTATGTCTGAAAAACTATTTCACCTTTGGTTTTGAAAGGTATTTTTAGTGAGTATAGAATTTGAGATGACAGCTCTTTTTTTATTTTCCCCTTAGTACTTCAAAGATGCTCCTTCGTCCACTGTCTTCTCACTTACATTTCTTTCGAGGGAAAATCTGTCATCCTTTTCTTTCTCCCTTTGTACATAACATGTACTCTGGATGCTTTTAAGGCTTTCTCTTTTAACCGGTTTTAAGCAAACTTGAAAAATTTTTGGCCATGATTGTTTCAACCAATTCTTTTTGTCCCCCATCCCTCTTCTTCTTCATTGGTTCCAAATACATGTATATTAGGCAGCTTGATGTTATTCCACAGGTCACTGACATTGTGTTTTCTTCTTTTTCAGTCTTTTCCTCCTTCTTCTTTTAAATTTGGGGTAATTTATATTGCTATGTCTACAAGTTCACTAATCTTTTCTTCTGCAACATTTAATCTGTAATTAATTCCACCCACTGAAACATTGTGTTTTTATCTATAATTTCAATTTTTATCTTTATTATGTCTTCCATGTTTTTGCTTAATAGTTTTATGATTTAGTCTAGCTTCCAGAACATATAAAATACAGTTGTAGAAACATTTTTATATCTTGTCTGATAATTTTATCATTTTTTGTCATTTCTATGTCAGTTTTGATTTATCGATTTTTCTTTCTCTTGAGCAGTTTCCTCACACAAATGCCCTGACCAGAAGACAAGAGGAGATGCTCTAAACATCTCTGAAGTTCTTTTTCTGTGAGGCTCTTTTGGGTAATTTTCTGTATTAACTTTTGTTGCCCTGATCTTCCTGGACTCCTAGCTCCATCTACTCAACTCATAGGGACTGCTGGGCTCCACTTGTGTTTCCCTCCCTGCACTATGGCACAAAATCTCTCTGTTAACAAGCCATACTCTTACAGTTCATTGTTACAAACAAACAACAAAATACGTATTGAGAACTTATGTTCTGTCAGAAAGGGCATAAAATATTGGTGACAAGAAAATAAAGAACTCGGGCTCATCCTTTGAAATTCTCAGAATTTGTTCTCTTTTAGTATGGATGAATTCCCACAAAACAGTATGGGTAAACCATTTTTAGAACCCACACAGGATTATGTTCCCTTTCAAAAACTTATAATGTTGACATCAAATATTAAGCTTATTATCTTTCTCATGGTATACAAGTTCTTGTATAAACTGGGTTTCTAAATAACCATTTCAGCTTTTTCTCCCATGGTAGATTATAATATCTCTAGCTTATTTGTTATTATAAATTCTTCAGTATCTAGCTGAGGATCTATCCAGAATAGATATCTAATAAATGTTTGAGTAAAAAAATTTCCCATTACAAGAAATATAACAATAAGAAGAATTACATGATCAATATAACAATAAGAAGAAATCGATTATTTTTAAATAAAAGAAAATCCACTATGAATTAAAGAATAAGATGGTGTTTGGGGAAAAAATGAAATGGACAAAAGGGGAATTAGTAATTGGGTAGGTCGAATAGTCTTAGGAGGACTGAGGACATATTTGTAGCAGAGAAAGTGGACTGGGATGGTGTGATGAGGATGAGATAGGAGAGCATACCCAGAGTTTACCAAGTACCACCTCTCAACAACAAACAAAAGCCCACACACAGAAAAACAGAACACTGTAAACAAAGGATGGGAAATTTGAGGCAATAAAGGCAGAGAAAACAAAGAGCCATATAATGTGATGATAGGGTAAGGAGAAAAATGAATAAAAGTTTTATTTGTAATAATTTCTCTAATATTGACATGTAATAGCTGTTATGTGTAATTTAGTGGGCTTACCAGAATTACTGCCACTTTATTCTTCAGTGTCCCGGTTATATAAAACAAGAGTAACAATAATTATGTCTTTATTCCTAAGAGTTTAGGCAGAGTAAGTATTTTCTGTAGCTCATGCAGTAAAAGCCAGGAAATGATTCATATTTCACAACTCACTATCTGGTTGATTTTCTGAAATTCAAATGTCTCTTCCATTTTTCTTTTTAAAAAATGAAGTTTAGTTGAACAAGATTTAGCCTTTGCCTTTTACCCAAAGACTTGAGAATAAGAGCTGTGTTTAAATTCACGATATGGTTATTTATAGTAAAGGCATGACTTGATGACTGAGCTCACTAAAACATTAAGAGTTGAAGCAATAAGAAGCACAATGTGAGCGGAGCACAATGAGAAGCAAATTAAAAATTGCTTGAAGACCTAATAGTGTGTGATTCTGAGAATGAAATACCTCAAGAAATGTTCTAGCTGTTATTAATTTTGGCATTGGAATAGTACAGACACTCTACATGGGAAAAATGGATTTTCACAGTAAAAAAAAATCTGAGAATAAATAGGGATGTTTGGAGAATTGCCCTATGGTAGGGCAATTCTGGTTTCCATTTTGATTCTGAAGAAATCCAACTTTCTCTGTATGGGAAGATAAGTTCATAGCAATGGATAAAATAATGTCTTTTGTGAATCACCTGGGCCAGTTATGATCTCAGCTGTTTGCCCCAATAATACCCTCCTTCAAATGAGCAGGCATATTGCCTAAGCAGGAGAGATAATGCAGATGAGCCTTGGTCCTGAGCCTGCAAGTCAAGCCAAGATCTCCAAATTTTCCTGGAACTCCTTGGGAGTTGAAGCTGTTCTCTATTTAACCATAGACACTGCATTCTCTTTAAAGAATGACCTGGATCTTAGTGGAGCTCAAGTGGCCCTTGGTGACCTGGCTGAAACCTACTCACTACCCCTTCCTTGTATTACGGGCTCCAGCAACACTCAATTACTGCAGTTACTGTATAGATCACACATACTCTTTCAGACTTCCAAAACTGCATTGTCTGTGTTCCCTGCTAAGAAGTCCCTTCCCTATCCTTTTCCGTTATTAGACAGACAAACTTTTATTTGTCCTTTAAGACATCTTAAATACCACTTCCTTTGTGAGGACTTTCTTCATCTAAGCCTCAGCTGCTCCCTACCCTTTTCCTTAGATACCTCCACCAAGCAGGGCTCAATTAAGATTCGTGAGACTCAACCAATAAAACAATTATGCAGCCTCCCTTATGTGTAATGGAAATTAAATATTACTAAATCTTAAAATAAATACAAGAGGATTTTTAAAAGTTCTGAGTTTTCCCAGATAATCTGAATTTATATATATCATGTTCCCCTGTGGAGACCATGTCTTATTTGTCTTTATGTCTTATATGTTTAAGTGACTATCATACAGTAGGTGTTCAACAAAGGCTTCTAGAGTAAAAGAACAAATGTGTGACACCACAGATTTTTAAAATAGGAGTCTGGAGTGCTCTGATTCTACTCCAACCTTCAGACTCTATGCTTGGTGGTCCTATTGTTTCTCCCTGGGTATGAAATATTGTAATAATAAAGACTAATATCTATTAGGGCCTTATTATGTGCCAGGGAGTATTGTAGGAATTTACTTACACTAGCTTATTTAATTTTCATTTAAAAAACCTTATGGGATAGGAAGTATTACATTTCCCATTTGACAGATGAGGAAGCAAGTATAATAGGTGTAAATCTAGGCAGGCGGGCTCTAGAGCCTTCACTTATTTAACCTCTATATTATTACCTCTGTGTTTTTTTAAGTGGGAGCTGAAAAAGGCCATAAAGACCACATAACCCAACCCCCTTCCTTGTACAGGCCAGAAGTGAAGTCTGGAAAGGTTAAATGGTTTATATGAGATCACCTGGTTAGTGAGGGGTAGAGCCGGGTTTGAATCCAAGCAATCTATATGGTAGCCCTTGCCCACACCTGTGCAGTACCTGACAATACACACTTGACCATTAGCACTGTGTAGACGGGTATAGGAAGACCAGCCAAGAATAAACATTTTAAGCTATAAAAGACCAAACAAAGTTCAAGGCCGGAGTAGAGTTCAGATCTCCTCACCCCCAGTCAAACTTTCTTTCAACTACACAACTCTGCCTCTTCTGTACGACCCATTCATATTCCATCTCAATTCTAGCTCTTGGGATTTTTTTTACTGATTCCAAAATCTTTGTAAAATTCTACTGAAGAGGAAAGCCATGAAAGAATACTACCTAAAGATATGCAGTCATGTACTGGATGAACTGGGACTTGAACCCAAGACCATGATCCTCATGGCAGATAATCAGAAGCAAAGACAAGTCAAGAAAATTATTGCAAGCATTTGAAAGTCAGATTATTTAACATACACTTAAATCACATTAAATAGAACTAGATGATTGACATTAATGCTACAGTCATCCTTTGATTTATAGTCAAGGAACTGAAATCTAGTTCCTCAAAGTCCTCAAATGGAACATGGCAATGGATTGTTACACTCAAGGCTAAGGAAATTTTACCACGATGACTGGGCTGCCAGAAGGGGTGAGCATTGTATCACTTAGAAAATGGTATGTAGTCTCCCTGAGCCAGAGCTATACACGAAGATGGGGTTTGCCTGTGGAAGGAGAGCCAGACATACCACTGACCACAGAAGCTAAGTGTATGAGAACCTGAGACATGCAAAACAGAGCACAAAACCACTAGTTCGTATTTATCAGTTTTCAACAGGAAGTGAAAAACCTGTGCTGCTTTGGCCAGCTCTGTCAAAGTGGCTGAGGTTCAAAAATATTTCCCAGTATCTGCTTCTTATGGCCAAAATGTACAGGTTTTTAGAAAAGTTTTCTTTCTGTCTTTTCTGTCAGGACTATAAAAAAGTCTTGAAAAGTAAAATCTCTTCAGTAGAAAATTATATGTAACTTTTATATTGTAGTAATAGAAATATACTCGTTTTGTTATAGTTCATAGAGAATGTAGTGAGTTAGCTGAAACTGAAGTTTGCATAGTCCATGTATGTCAAATAGGAGAGCTCCATGAGTGTGAGTGGAAGAACTTGTAGAACTCTGCATTTAAAAGCAGATGAGCTATTTGATGAACTGTGTTGATATAGCATTGAGTGTTTCCTGAGCCTTTCTATTGTCCAGACACTGGACTAGTTTCTGTGATAGGGAAAAAGATGATCAAAATGCCTTCCCTACTCTTGAGGGGTTAATGGTCTAACAGGAGGAGGATCAAGTCATGATGTGAGTTTTCTCTACCCAACAGAGGACTTAGTATTAAAGGAGTTCAAGGGAGGGACAACTAAGCTCAAATAGGCATAAATTAACATTTGAGCTACATCTAGAATGAGTGGTAGAATCTTGGTGGATAAAATGGGATGTAAGCATTTCAGGAACAGGAAACAATCTTAGGATTTCTTAATAAATAGTTATGTTATCTGTTGATTAAGACAGCTTTACCTTTTGTTTCTGAATTTGGATAACTTTTATTTCTTGTTCTTGAATTTTGCACTGAATAGAACTTCCAATACTATATTGAATGGAAGTGGTAAGATACTTTTCATTTTTTTCTGATCCTGGGGGTGAAGCATACAGTCTTTCACCTATTAAGAATGATGTTCACTGTAATTTTTTCTAATATCCCCTTTATCAGGTTGGGAAAGTTACCTTCTATTTCTAGTTAGCTGAGAGTTTTTATCAGAAATAGAGTATTATGCTGTCAAATGCTTTTTTGTGTACCTTAGAGAGTATCACATGGATTTCCTTTTTTTCAGTCTGTTAATATGGTGAATTACATTGATTAAATTATGAATTGAAGTTTATATTCCTAGAATAAATCCTGTTTTTGATGTATTGTTCTTTTATATATTGGTGGTTTCAATTTATTAAAATTACATTGATAATTTTAGCACCTATGTGGATGAGAAATACAACTTTTTTCTCGTTTTTTGGTAATATTTTTGATTTTGATATAAGGCTAATATTGGTGTCATAATAAAATAAGTTGGAGATTATTCATATTTGATTTTCTGGAAGTATATGTATAGAATTGGTATTACATATGTCCCTTAAACATTTGGTAGAATTCATCACTCGGTCAGTCATCTGAACATTGAGTATAATTTTCTTTGTAATAGGATGTTTAATTGCAAATTCTATTGCTTTGATATCCCTTCCACTTCTCTCTCTATAAATATATAGAGATAGATCTTTAGATAGTGATAGATAGATAGATAGATAGACAGAAAGACAGAGAGATAGATCTATATACAGATTATCTATCTATCTATCTATCTATCTATCTATCTATCTATCATCTATCTATCATCTATCTATTCTCTATCTCGTCTATCTATATGCTATTAGGTTATCTATTTCTTCTTAAATGAGTTTTGAAGTTTGTGTCTTTCAAGGAATTTGTCCATTTCATCTAAACTTTCAAATTTATTGGCATAAAGTTCTTCATCTTAAATGTTTATGTACCCAATAACAGCTTCAGAATCCCAAACTAATATAATTGCAAGAAGAAAGAATAATCTATAATAGTAGTCAAAATTCTTCTCTCAATAATTAAAAGAACAAGTAATAATGTCAACTAGGTCCAGTTGGTTGATAATGTTCTTCAAGTCTTCTATAACCTTACTTGTTCTATCAATTGTACAAATATATTTGTTATTGATTATAAGTTAATTTCATTGTGATAATGAACATACTTTATATGTTTTGAATAATTTTAAATTTATTGATACTTTTAGAATATACTCTGTCTTAGGAAATACTTCATATACACTTGAAAAGTTGTACTCTGCTGTTATTTAAGTAGAGTGTTCTATAAATGTCAAATAGGTCCAGTTGATTTGTAGAATTGTACTCATTTTGTGAATTGACACTTTTATCATTATAAAATTTTCCTGGCAAAATTTTTTTGCCATGAAAGGATTTTGTCTATAATTAATATAGCCATTCCAACATGATTTGATTAGTATTTACGTGATATATCTTTTTTTTATTATTTTACATTTAACCTATTTATTTCTTAATACTTAAGGTGGATATTTTTGTAGGCAAGATAGAGTTTGGCTTTGCTTTTGACCCAGTCTTATTACCCCTGCCTTTCCTCAGGGTACTTATATTATTTACATTTAATGTGCTTATGATATGGTTAGGATTAAATATATTATCTTGCCTCTTATTTTCTTTTGTACCATTGGTTGTTTGTTTCCTTTGTTGTTTTCTCTGACTTCTTTTCAATTCAAACATTTGTTTTATGGTTTTATCTCTTTCATTGAATCATTATAACTTTTGGTTGTGTTATTGTATTGGTTACTTTAGAATTTATAGTGCTTATCTTTAACTTATCACAGTCTGTCTTCTAATAATATGATCCCACTTTAGCTACAGTACAAAAACCTTAAAATAATATCCTTCTATTTCTTATTCTCAGATTTTGTACTTTTATTGTTATAAATTTTAATTCTCTATATATTATAATATCACAATAATGATTATGTTTTATTTTAAACAATTATTTTTAAAGAGATTTAAAAAATGAGTAAAATACATTTATATTAACATACTTATTTACTATTTCTAGTATTTTTTATTTTCCTGTGTGTGTCTTTATTTAGATATACATCTGGTAATGTTCTCCTTCTGCCTGAAGGACTTCTTTACACATTTCATGTATTACAGTTTTGGTAAAATATTTCAACTTTAGTATGTCTAAAAATATATTTATTTTACCTTTGTTTTTGAAGGATATATTTACTGGTGATAGATTTCTAAGTTGATAGGTTTTTGGGTTTTTTTTTTAGTATTTTAAAATTGCTGCTTCTCTTTTTCTGGCCTGAATCATTATTAGTGAGGACTCTGCTGTCATTCTTGTCATTTATTTTTATTTAATATGTCTTCAAGTTCACTATGTATTTTTTCACCACTGCTTTATCTGCTATCAATCTCAAGTGTATTTTTCTTCTTAGATGATGTATTTTCATTGCTATATTCTTAATTTAAGTCTCTACTTAACATGCTCAATCTTTATTTTCTTGAACATATGAAATATAATTTTAATTGTTTTAATGCTCTTGTTTTCCAATTTTATTAACCGTGTTCTGTCTTGATATGTTTCTATTGACTGATTTACCCCTTCATTATTGATTGTATCTTTTTTGTGTCTGCAAGTCGAATAGTTTTTGATGGAATACCAGACATTGTGACTTGGAGATTTTGGATATTTTTGTGTTTCTATAAATAGCCTTAAACTATTTCTGGATCTTTATTAAGTTCATTAGAGGCAGGTTAAGTTTTTGAGGCTTCCGTTTAAGCTTTATTAAGTGGTACCTGGGAAACATTTAATATAGGGCTAACTTTGTCCTGCTACTGAGGCAATACCTCTATCCAATTCCCCACAAATTATAAATTTCTCTGCTCTAGATGATGAGAATCTGAATTATTTTTAGCCTCATGGGAGCTCCAGAAATTACTCATTTTCATCCTTTCGGTTGATTCTTTCCCCATCCTTGTGTAATTTCCTCATATACATATGCTGATCAGTACTCAGGATGCTTTGCATATCTTCAGAGCTCCTTCTTTATGCAGATATCTCCTCTGTGATGCTCTGCTCTGTTAACTCTAGCCACTCTGACTTACCCAGATCCTACCTCCATCTCCTCCACTCAGTAAATTTTCTGGGATCTACTTGGCTTCCCTCTCTTTATGGTTCAGTCCAAAAACTCTCTCCAGAAAGTAAGTTAGGGAAATTATATGGCTTACTTGTTTTTTTCTCCTCTCTCCCAGTGATCACTGTTCTATGACACCTGATGTCTAATGTCTGACAACTGATACTTCTGTATTGTGCCCGGATTTTTAGTTGTTTTGGGGCAAGAGGATAAGTACAGCCTTTATTACTTCATCTTACTAAGAAATGGAATTCCCAGTGTTCTTTCTATTCTTAGGTGTCACTTCTAAGACCTTTTTTTATTGAGGTGTGGATTGACATATAAAATTGTATTAGTTTCAGGTGTATAACATAATTTAATATGTATACATATTGTGAAATAATCACCACAATTAGTCTAGTTAACATCTATCTTCATACATAGTTACAAAATATTTTTCTTATGATAAGCACTTTCAAAAACTACTCGCTTGCAATTTTCCAATGTGTAATACAGTATTATTAATTATAATTACCATGTTGTATATTATATTCCCATGACTTATTCCAAGGCATTTTAACACATTTTAGTATGTATCTGATTGTGACATGATTTTGAAACTAATATCAGTTCTACATTTTACAAGGGGGTGATGTACCTTGGAAAATGTGTCTTTAGTGCCTGTGGGGTGGCCCATTCTCTCATCTAATACTCTCTGAAGAAGATGACTCAATTCTAGGACATCTGTTGAGCAACTCGAATATATATGAAATCATGTTTAATTCTGTGAGAGTGGCAAATGTTAGTAAGACTTTTTTCATATCCCTAAGTGGTGTAGAATATGTAGTGATAATATCTAAATTTCTATTTCTAAAAATTGTCTGAAAAGTATTATATCAATTGAGATAATGTGTAATTGGTGTTAAAATACTGGAACACATTGCATTAATAAAACTTCTTTCTAAGATCCCAGATTTTGAAAGACACAGAAATGCAGAGCATACATGACATGGCACTTTGCATTACCAACTAAAATCTGGAAGAGTTGTTTAGGTCTCTGGGAACTGATAGATAATCTTATTCATGGATAATGATTATAGGTCTTTCTACATTTCTATATTTATAAATTTATTCTCAAACTAGTCTAAATAAAAAAAAACTAGTCTAAATATGTTAAAATATTTATACACATGTTTGGGGAAATTCACAATGATATTTATCTACAATTCATTGACTCAAACATGGAAACTAATTTGCCTGTATTATACGTTAAAGGCAGTTAAATACTAACACAATTTTTCCCAATGAACTAGAATAGTTCAGTAATTTCCCACTTAGTAGATTTTATTTCTTACCTACACAGTCTAATACAATTAATGCATTTATGGATTAGCTGTCTTAGACGGTGAAACAGTTGTTCCAGAAACCCCACTAATCACTAATTACTATAAATCCTTTCTGGAAAATCATTTTCAATGTGCAGACCCAGGGGCTTCTAATCTGGTTAAAGGATTTGCAAGTGGGATATGCAGCACTTCAGCCAATCTGTACAAACTGAAGACAGTGTAGCTAAGTGGCACTGAAACTCAATCAAAATCATATGTGCATAACCAGAGACATCTCCTCCATGTGAATGAAAAGAATCATTGAAGTGTGAGCTGGCACCAAACCAGATTTGTAATTTAACACAAATTTCTATTCCCATATCCTTACTTTCTCTTGTTTTATTATACAAGTATACAGTTTACACTATACCCTGATTTGTGTTTTATATTTTTCATTTTTTTATAAATAAGACTTGTTAAGTGATATAATAGAAGAAGATTGTAGCTCCTCAAGAGAACTAAGGCTAATTTTGTGCTATGATCATGGATCAAATACAGTTATGGTACCTGGTACACGCTGTTCTAAAACCAGAAGATGAAGGTTTCTTATTCTCAGTGTGCATTTAAATTACTAAGTTAAATGCAGATTTTCCATCCATGTTTCAAGAGATTCTGACTTAATAGGTGTGGAGTAAAGCCCCAAAACTCAAATTTTTCACAGACATTTCAAGTGGTTCTGATGAAGGTAGACAGTGGACCACTTTTTAAGAATGACTGGAATAGACCTTGGTTTTCCAAACTCTCCTAACCCTCTATATTACTTTTGCTTAAAACTCAAATGTTTTCTTTGTAAATGGAAAGGAACAAACAAAAACAAAACAGGTGCTAGTACTCACACTTTGATATTTTAATTAATAAAAAGTCTTCTTTCTTCTTTCCTTCACATTACACACTTTCTCCCTACTGGTCTATTACATTTAAATTTTTAAAATTGTTAACACTATTGTATTACACTAAATGAAAGGAATAGGTTAATAGATGCTCTAGTAAAATGTAAGAAAAGATAAAGATTTATTTTTGATACTTAATACTATAGCAAAATGCATCTCCCCTACTTTTCTGGATTACATGTAATAAGAACCTGCTAGAGACATGCTTCTAGCCCCTTCCTCAACTCCTAACTCACTTCTTCCCAAGGTGCTAGGGTGAGACACTTGATTAACAGGTGATATAGGTTATATATCTCAGTTGGCAGAATACAATATATTAAAATCTATATGTAATGGAGAGTTAGTTTCCCCTCCTCCCTCATTCCTAGTGTGAAGCAGACATTTGAGTAAGTGCAATTGGTCTATAGATTAATTTTTTTCTTGTATTTTAGAGTTGTGGAAAAATTCCAAAAGCTCTAAAATCAGACCAGCAAAAACCCAAGCAGTTACTCACAGAGAAAGAGAACCCAGGTTTATTATGCCAGAGGAGCTAGTGCTCTGAAGATCTGGGCCCTGAGCTCAGGGGCAATTTTGCTTTTATATCCGCGCCATTACAGTTGGTTGATTGGTTGATTTTTTTCTCAGCTGGTTACAGACAGCAGGAGTTGCTATGGGTTACAGGCAGTTCAAACAGGTACTTGGGCAATACATCTGTTGCCTAGACAGAACAATCCTTGGGCAGAGTGAGCCTACGGTTGATCTTGAGGCCACTCTGCCCTTTGGCCTATCCAGCAAGCATGTTTACAGAAGCAGAACAGAGCTCTAGCTGATTACAAGGTTAGTCATCTCAGTGGAAAATTCCTGAAATTTCCTCTTCACTAGTATTGGACTAGGAGTGAGGAAAGAAAAAGTACTTGTAAGTCTAGCTGGTCCTCGCACTAAGCCTATCCTCCCTAAGACTTTATAAGCAGTAAAGATGATATATTTTTTAAATCTGCACACCTGACTCCTATTCTATCTCTCAATGTTTTGAACCTAGATGGGGAAAAGACAGTACTATTTATTGCTCCTTACCTCTTGGACCCTGATGCTTGGCAGATTAAAGTACGCTAACACATTTTACATGTCTCTCTTTACATGGGTTTTTCTATAAGTCAGTTTCTATGCATTTACACGGTCATGTAAACTTGTTTATTCTACCAAATTTTCCAGTAATGAAGAAAAGTATAAATTATTTGAAGACCAAGTAAAAAAAAGTAGTTTGCCATTCAACACATGCCAGAAAAAAGATTTTAAACTATTGGACAAATGTGAATGATTCTTTACTCATACTCAGCATTTTAAACCAAGGCACCAAACTCATAGTGATAAATTTCTGGCACTCTAAGAAAAGGAGAAACTTATGTATAGAGTATCCTTATTTTATGTTTGTGTTGTGCTTATAAAGCCAAGACCCACATGACCAGACTAGAGCTTGTTGCTCTTAAAGAGCACAGCAATACCCAAAGAAATTTCAGTTTTTATTCCTATCTCTTGAAAACATGAACAAAGTTTTACATATATAGTCTGTGACAACTCTTCTTAACCTCTCTTGTCCTTTCCCTTTCTCTAGCATTTCTATCTTGCAGGAGGAACCTTCCTCTCTCCTAGCCTAGAACTTTCTCTTTGATAGCATTCTATCCCTGTCATCTTATCCTATGAACTCCCTCTCTTATCACACTGCATCCTTTCAAAAACATGCCTCTGACACATTGTATCTTCCTGCTCCTTTGGAGTATGGTTCATCTTTTCCTTGGATTGCTTGTGTATTTTGTTCTCTGTCCATTTGGAGTACAGAGAAAGGAGATGGAGGTTAAGCAGGCAGTATCAGATCATTTTCTTTGGTGACTATGTGTGTGGGAAAATGGCGGAAGTGGGATGAGAGTTGTGGAAAGTTAAGAGAAAATTGTGAGCTTCTACACTTCACTAATGTTTTGTTTCATCACCTTTGTACCATGGAAAATCATCAGAATTGTCTCAATGCATTATATTAGGATAGCAGACCATCTTCACAGAAAAGCTTATGAGTTGACATTTTAATGTTTTGTGTTGACTTTTATGAAGTACACTGTATTTTGCTGGGCTTCTGAATGACTATCTATTCCTATAATTTGAGACATTGCAGGAGGAGGAGGGGAGAGAGGTCATCCACTGGATCTGGTGGACCCAGCTCTAACAATCCTGTCATCTGTAGCTCAAAATAGATTTGAATCAACATTTTCAGATTATCTACAGATCTTTTTGAAACATCTGGATCCCTCCCCCATCACAGATACACACTCTTTGTAAATGGAATGTGCAGATAACATGTTTACTTCTGTTTCTGTTCTTACATGTTCTAGCTCTCTTGCACTTTGAAAAGAAAAATCAAGAAAAATGTTTGTTTTTCTAAATTCCCCTTTCTGGATAGTCCCCCACCCCCTGCCACTCTCTGCAACAGCAAGTTTAGTGCCAGGAGAGATTCCTCCAAAGTTTTAAGAACATCAATCAATTTCACAGTTGGAGACAAACACTTCCTTTAGGGAGCATTTCTTAACATGAAGCAGAATACTTAGTTATCCTCTAGATGTGTTAAAAAAGATTTACATTTCTACTTCTGTTCAGATATATTTTTCTTCACTTCTTTTCTAGCTATTTCCCTTCTTCCACTCTGAGCTATTGAGCTGTGGTACTTCATGATGGTAAGGAGAAGAGTTACTTCCAGACTTTCCCAAAGACAGTGTAACACCAGTTAGGGCTTACATGATGCTTTGTTCCTCTTCTCCTAGGCTAAAATGTGGTAAATCTTTTCTGAAATTCACAAGGGGAAAACAATCCTGTAAATAAGTCTGCTTTTAAATTTCTAGGAAAGTTATATCTACCTACTACCTACTACCTATTTATCTCAGGCACAAACCTGTTTATGCATTTCAAATACAGAAACTCCCTTGTTGTAGGCCAAGATTTGTAGCAAAGTTGGATCCAAGTAGTCACATAATCTCTATTTTTTCTAATTTTAAGGTGAAAATGTCCTGGGAAAAGGGAAAGCATGAATAGACATATGTGTGAAAGAGCAGTCCGGATAATGTGAATAACTGTTGAAATAACAAGATGATTTTTAAAATTTAGATGAAGGTTGTAATTATCATCATTTAGCCATGATGTTTGAGCAAGTTAATAACGACAATATTTTTATATCCTAATATAACCAGAAGGTCAAAATGGAAAGTTATCTTTTGCTGAGATTATTTTGTTTTAATAAATCATAATAGAGCTTAGTAACCCTTATCTGTATATGTTTTACAATATTAATATTTCTCTGAGAATTTGCAAAGTGAGGCTGTCCACCCTCCTCAAGAGTTTAAAAGAGTTCTAGTGATTATCTGTTCCCAGTGCATTTGGAGGGCAGCAGGAGGAAAGGCCTTTCTAATACCTTTGGTGCCCCAGCAGTAGGAGTTTCCTATCTTAAACTGTGTCTGCCTGAAAATGCCTTGCTAGATGAATTGTGTGGGGATCACCTTATTTTCTAGTGTTAGTCCTTCCCTACGGGTTTTACTTGAATTTTAATAAGAACTGTTATTTATAACCCATGCACCTTCTGTGGCAAATAGATTCCACCCAAGGATGCTCCTTTATTTCGCTAAACAGAGTGATATGTGAGAATGCAATTCGAAGAAACCACAGAGTGTAAATTTCTCAATTTGAGTGGAAATGCAGTGTTGACAGTAGTTGTGGTACTGTGTGTGTTGGGGGAAGGGGGCCTCCAGGAGTGAAGTAAATAGAAGCGATGTGGAGCTGTCAATGCTTTGTAGAGTTAGAGAAGAGAGTTCAAAAAGACTGAGAAAAAGCAGTTGGGGTGGGAAATAAAACAGAAGAGAGAAACTTTCCTTCTACTTCCTACAAAAGCATTAGAAAACCTATTTCTGCGTTTGGGTTCAAAAAATTGTATTTGTAGGTGTTGAGATAGAGGGACTTGGAGTGAGATTGCAGCAAAGAGCTGAGAACAGCCTTGGGGCAGGAGTACAGTAAAATCTTTAGGTAGCCCAGAGTAATCTGCATACACCAGCACCAAGATATTCATCCTTCTGTCTGTCTATCTATCTGTCTGTCTGTCTGTCTATCTATCTATCTATCTATCTATCTATCTATCTATCTATCTATCTATCTATCTATCATCTACCTACCTACCTATCTAATCTATCAAATCATCCATCTTTCTGTCTTCTATCCATCTACCCATTCATCCATCCATCATCTATCATCTATCCATCTATCCATCATCTACGTTTTTAGATCAAGAATAAATAAAAATATAAAAACTGAACTAGAATAGTACTTTTCTTCCATACACATATATTTCAAAAATAAAGATTTTAGAGCAGTGAATATTAATGTATCAACTAATGATTTATTTGTACTGAAAGAACCAGTTCAATTTCTGATTTGATTTATGGAATGGGTCTCTAGCACTATGCAATCTATATTACCCAATCAGACATATTATGGCTTTTGTGAAATTTTCTTATTATTTGCTATATTCCTCCCTTCATTTGATTGATAGAACTCTGTAGCTTCCCCTAACAAAATGTTTTACCTTCTTTATTAAAACTGCACAATCATGGGTGTAGTTTTCCTGAGCAAAGGTTAGGTTAGAGCTACAGGCACTTCACAGGCTTAAATTTCAAAAACTTGTGTGCAAATCTATTGTTTTGCACTGTGGTTGCATTTTTCCTGCTGAAACTATACTATAAATTGTGTAGCTGGCTTCATAAATCTGTAGCCTTAAAACCCTTTAAAACATGTTTTCTCAGTGTGGTGGAGTGGATCTTTTTTTCTTGTCCTCCTGAGCCTGGCATATATTTATCTAGGTTAACCGAAATAGAACTTGGTAATGTAACTCAAACCATGGCAGGAGAAACTAATAAAATAACTTGGTTAGTGCAAAGGAAAGGAACATCTGGCAGTGGGGTAGGTCTCATCTTAGGGATCCTACTCTGAGTTTAGATTAGACCATATCAATGCCTTTTCTCAACACTCTCTGCATCCCAACACTTACAACCTGGGTACAGACTGAGCATAGGGGCAGGCAAGTTATTGAACAAGGACAGGGAAGCAAAGGATAAGGTTAAACAAATAATGGGCCCTGGGGTTGAAGGAGAAGAGAGAAAGAAAGCAAAAGAAGGATAGGTTTCCTGAAAAATGCATGTGGTGGTTACAAGAGGTGCCCCAGATGGAGTAGTTGTAACCTGAGCCCATTAGCTCAGGGGTAGACATGAAAGGATGAACAGAAAACAGAGAAAAACACGGACTATAAAGAATGGAAGAGACTTTCAACAGTAGCTGAGACTATGTAATTAGAAATTGTTTCTGGAAGCATTTCTGTATGGTATGCTGTATAAAACCCCTACACTAGCCTTTACAAAAAATTTAAAGACAATACTTTTGTTATTCTCCAATATATTGAAAGTCAGTTTTGACTGTGAAGTCATGCACAAATTTGCCAGGAAAGAGCCCAGGATTTATCAGTCACAAAGGCAGAAATTGTGTATACCTACCAGAATTTACTTTCTCTCAGGAAACAAAAATGAATAAATTTGGTTATAAACAGAGCTTACAATATGTCACCACATTTATAGAAATTCTTGACGTCGATACTATTTTTCCAAATTTGTAAGGCTCCAGGATGTGAATAATGCTAGATACAATTCAAGCAAATCAATCAACAATTTCTATCAAAATGAGAAAAAGCTGATAAAAAAAAAAAGTAGGCCTGCAGCTTCTCTGGAGCTAATTTTCCAAGTGTCTTGAGTCCAGAAGTACAGAAAAAAAAAAATAGCATTTAAAATTAAATATCAGAATCATTATTCTTAAAAGCATTCATCTAACCCCACCACAGGGAGATGTTACAGATAAAGATCTTCAGGAAGCAGAGTCTAAGACAAATATTTGTATGCAGAATTGGATGTACCTTTGGGTTCAAAAACTGTGGAGGGGAAGACAAAGAAGCCAGATTAGGCAGAGGCAGAAGTTGGGCCGTGACACATCTTAAAGAAGGCCTCATGTGACTCCATGGAGAACTCTGACCTGTGATGGCCCTTCAAAGTTGTTTCAAGTTGGGGCAAAAAGTACAGGCCTTTAAACTGCAATGTCATTGGAAGCGAGTTGCTCCAGAGAGAACATACCATTGGGTGAGGCGGTGCGATCCTCCTCCTAGGCTCTTTCCCAAGAGGGCTAACAATTCAGTGCTTTCTTTCCACAATACTTCTAGTAGCTGGGAGAATGAGTCTTTGATTCCTAAAAGAGGTTTGATGTGTCTACCACTGGGGGCTTCGACTGGCTCTCTCTCTCCTTTCATAGAGCTGCAGTCATGTTGCCAGATACTACTTTCTCCACAATCAGTCCCTTTTTTCCATCTTCTCTTTTCTGAATCCAGGGAAGCTCCCCAAGACCCAAATTCAGAACATCAAAGTGATAACTTCCTGTTATTATTATTATTTTTTAATCTCAGAGTCTTCACCCTAGGTTAGGTACTGTTTTGCTTTTAATAACTGAAATGCCTATTTATATGTTCTTAACAGAATAGTTCACCTTTGGGATCATAGGGAATAACCAGAAGCTTTGAAATCACAAATTTTCTTTAATGAATCTTAGGTGGTACCCAAGATTAAATTCTCTGCTTTTTTTGCTTGCTTACATTGAATTTTAAATAAAAATGATAGGTTTGGGTCAATGAAGAGTCATTCTTCTCTTTTCCAGAGTAAATGTAATTTTTGCTTGTGTTCTAATTTGTTTTTCCTTATTACAAATAGATAAGAGTAAGTGAAATAAATTTGCATTCAATACCACTAATGTGACGTAAGAACTTCATATACACATATATGTGTACATACATGTATATATATATATGTATGTGTGTATGTGTATATATATTTAATATATTCATTTAAAAATGTTTAGAAGTTATTAATGACTAACCTAATTGTACTTGATAGCTATGACTTTCATTTTATCAAATCCTTTTTTCTGTATACAAAGAAGTTCTCAAAATATTTTTGTCCTTGTAAGTCCTAGATATAATATCTTGACTCAAGGGTGATTTTTGAGACATTGAAAATGTTTATCAATATCAAGCTTTATAAAAAGCTTGAAAAATATAAATATGATAACCATTTTTTAAGTTGTACTCTGTTCTGGTCACTTCGTATATAGTATCTCATCAAATCCTGATAACACTCTACAAGATGGGTATTGTTATCCTTATTTTACTGATGAGAAATTTGAAGCTCAGAGAAGTTAAGTGATTTCCTCAAAGTGGTAGGGATGATGAAATTTTCATTCAAAGCTCGTTGGCTCCAAAGACCTTGTTCTTTTCACTCTTTCACTCTTCACCTGTGACACAGCTCAGAAGTCAATCCTTAAAGGACTGAATAGTCTTTGGTTTCGGAATGGTCAGTTTGACATTTTTAGCTGTTATCATCTCATCAATTAATTCAATGAGCATTTATTTATACCTATAGATGTTAGAAAATATGACAGGATCCAGTGTGGCTGTATCAGTTATTTTACATACATGCTTAAGTAGTTAATTTGGGGAGTAAAAAACGTGACTGTGGGGAATTTGTTCATGTCATCCAGTCCTGGTCTAATTTTTTTCTTTCTATGAAAACGAAATAAAATAATTTAAAGCCTAGGAGAAATTTTAAGTTAGCATAGTATATTGAGGCACAAATATGTATTCATTTATATCCTAATCTAATTCAAAGGACACCTGCAGGTTTTATTGATTAGGTATTTTAGGAATAACTCTGTTACCTTAATTGGTTCTCATATAATTACATGGAGATTAATTTTCACTCTGAGTATAAAATCACAGGAATCAAATAAAAATATTTATTGAGTGTCTACTGAGTGTGTGCACTGTGAAATGAGAATTGAAAAAATCCAGTGAGATCATCATCTTTGTCCTCCATTTAAGAACAATGTCATTTTTCTTCAGAATTTCTTCCAGAATCTTGTCTGATGTAATTTTGACTATTTTATCCTAAATCACAAATTTTGCCAGAGAAATTTAATTGTTTTTCTAAATGAGCAACCTGATTCCTTTTTTCATCCACATGGAAAATCCTCTTGTTCTTACTTTCGAAACCACCATTCTATTGTAAGCCCTAACATTAGGATATAATAGAAGGCATATGCTTTTTTTGCTTATCCAGCCCTGTTCCCTATTCTGTTTGCTGTTGATAGCTTTCTGGTTTTCTTTTTGAGAATCTCTCTCTTTTTTTTTTACACCTACAGCACTGGTCTTCCTAGGTGGTCTCCCATGCAAGTACTAACCAGGCCCGACCCTGCTTAGCTTCTGAGATCAGACTAGATCAGGTGTGTTCAGGGTGGCATAGCCATAGACTGAGAATCTCTTAATATCCCTCTCAGACACGGAATATAGTGGGTCTGACACCAATTGCAGTCTCTAACAAAGACCATATAATCTAAGCAAAACTAGTTAAAACTTTGTTTGCCTTGATAGATTTAGGGATGGGAACGTGACCAAGAGAAACTCTTTCCCAAGATTTTCTGGAATTATTGAGGGGGAGAAACGCTTTACCCTTAGAAGATCTAAGTCTGCATCTCCTGGATGCCACTGTGTGGATAGAGGCCAACACAGAAGAAGGTAAGGATACGGCAGGGGGGGAAGAAAATTATAAACTAAATCTAGCTTACATCATTTCAGCCTTCGATTGGACTTTTCTAATATATGAGCCAATAAATTACGATTTCGAAATAACGAATTTGAATTGGACTTCAGGATTTACAACAAAAAAATTGCAAGACAAATATACATAAGCACCTGACCAAATACATCAATAGGAAGAAAGGGAGAGCACTACACTTGTTGTACAGTCCTTGCCTTTGTCATCTAGTTCTGCCCTTATCATTTACATCATTTCCCTCTAACGCATTTCCTTGCTTTTAGCAGCTTTACTAAGGGACTAAAGGGGAATTTAGTTTGAAAAAGCCTCTCTTTGCAATCTGTTCTAAACTTGAGCTACCACTGATTGAATAATTTTGAGACTTGCCCAAGGCACCTGAAATGAAGAGTGGTACAGGAATTGTATTTGTATAAGATCATTCTATTTTGGGACTTTCTTCTGTAGTGCTTCTAAGCTTTCTGTCACGTTATTTTGTTCTTATAGTTCACAGAAACTTGACAGCTGTCAGTCAAGATTTGATGCAGTCACAATACCATTAATTAATGTGCCTGCAAAGAGTCTGAGAAGAAGATGCTGGTTGCTTCCTAGCACATGAGTTCATCTGTCTTCACCAAGCACTAATTAACTATTCTGTTTGGAGAGTGCTCCACACTGTGACAGAAAACAAGGGCCTTCAAATAAGATTCTGATGAGAAGTTTTGTATGGCTTGTCCAGTTGTGCCACCAAATCTCTTACAGCTTTACTTTTCTCATGACGTTTGGCATTCACACAGACTGGCACGGTCAGGACATATGGTTATAGCCTCACCTGGAACAGTGTTCCTATCCTTCAGAGCTCTCATTCCAGTCTGTGATTGTGTATTGTATGAGGTTTTGATGAATGCTTACCTACCCCTCTACACTGTTAGCTCTAGGAAACTAACTCACCTTTAAATCTGTAGTACCTAGCACAGCATATGAGGGCATTCTGTGAACATTTGTTGAAAGAATGAATACATAAATAAGTAAAAAACAAAAGGCATAACGTCACACTTCAGGAGATACATGAGAAGAACCAGTTGGTAAAAGATGGTGATGACAGGAAGCAGAATACGTCTGTAGTGAGAAACAGAAATGTCTTTCACTGAGAAAGAGTAAGCATTCCACCTGCAGGACCCCTTGTGTCTAGTCTTTGAACTTGAGTGTGAGTGACTCAATTGTAAAACTGCAGTAGAGGCTACAGTGCCTATATTTCTCTGAAAATAAAGAGTATTCGGGAAGACCTTGCTGAAAAGGGGGTGAGGTAGGGAAAAAGGAAATAAAGTCACAAATTCATAAATCTTGGTGCTAAAAATGAGTTGAGAAGACGACCTTGTACAGCCTCCAGCCTTCACAGAGGAATGTTTGCATTTATACAAGCGGTATCCATAAGGATTTGGTGACATTTATGAAGTTCAAAGTCATGACTTTGAACTTATCTACAGAAGTCATGACTTTGAACTTATCTACAGAAAATGATTTGAATCTGTTTGAAAAACTAGCCTGTTTAGACTCTTCCCAGAGTACAATTAAGCAGTTAGTTCCCTGTTAGCTTGGAAGTAGGTCACCCTAAAATTTTGAAACTTGTCTTGGAAAATAACTGAGATGCGAGTGGAACAAAAAACCATGTCTGTCCACACTGGGGGAATTTCCCACAGCTGTGATGTGGCGCTAATGGGAGATGTAGGGTAAGTGTGGGAAGAAGTGTTGTGGTATCAGTCATATGGGGTGCTGCAAATTCCCTCTTTAATCAGCAGTAACTACACCACAAAACACCAGTATGTGTTGCCTCATGGAAGGAAGTTAAATTACATATAATGCAAAGCATGACTTGTGATTGGTGGTTTCAAAAAGCTCTCTGGAGGAGCTCCCACTGGCAATGTTGGGGTTCTACAGGTGGCTGTGAGCATGAGCTCAGTGCCATCCAAAGACACCTTCACCCATACACTGCCATGAAAAGATATAAGTAGTGGAAGGAGTCGTGGGTTTTTCCACCCGGCTAAATCCTAAATAGAAAGAGCCTGTTCTGAAGGGAGGCGAGCTGTGTGAAGACTGGCCGCGAGCACCACAGCATTGCAAATATGGTGCAGAACTGAAATCTATCTAATCAGGATTGTCAAATATCTACAAAAGATCTGGGGAACCCACCCTCCCTTTTAACCCCAAGGCAACACAGATGCTGGAAGCTGTCTATGGAAGGACACAGGAATCAGAGTGGTTCAGAGGGCCTGTCATGGGGTCATAGGTGTGAGCAGTCAGGGGGCACCCCGTAGTCAGTTTCTTCTGCTCTTTCGCTGCAGGAGCCACAGCTTGCACCCAGGAAGTGAACACTGATTAAATCCCAATGCTAGTTGAAGAGAAATGTTGTAGATTAACCTGTGACATGGCCTTGAGGGCACTATGAGATGTGGCACAGCCTAGCTTCCTCAGTTAGGGGGAGCTTCACCAAAGTGAGCACATTAAGCTCATTCTCTACATTTAAAGTGGGCTCTAGGAGCAGGACGGGGAGACAGAGGCAGGTGAGTGGTACAGGGCAAGCCTATGGATGGTGGGAATGGGTGAGGCCTGGATGTCTTCTGGAATGAACAGGCAATTAAATAGTTTTTAATCAATAATGAATGTTAACATTCTTCCTCAAACAGCCAAAGGAAGAATTGTTCTGTACCCACCCCCTTACCAGGCCATGCTAGGATGAGACCAGGCAAGCAAGAAGCAATGAAAGTGGCCACTTCTCTGTGGAAAGCAGCTTTTGTGCAGTCATGTACCTGAGCCTGCTCTTGCCAGGCATGCTGCTGGCCCTGTACCTCCAGGTTCCCCTCCTCGCCACTTACAACTACAGATTGAGAGGTCTGCCTGACCTGTTCTAGACATATACTTCCTGAACTTTAATGTGCCTATAAGTTACCTGGGGATGTCATTAGAATATAAATTCTGAGCCAGCAGGTCTGCGGTAGAGCCCAAGATTTTGCAATTCTAACAACCACACAGACCATATTTTCAGTAACAAGATTGTGAACAAATGGTTTCCAAACTTTGCTTCATATCGGAATCACCTGTGGATCTTGCTAAAGTTCAGATTCTTACTCAGTGGGTCAGGGGTGGAGCCCAAGATTCTGCATTTCCATTAAGTTCCCAGGGGATGCCCATGCTGCTGCTCTCTGGGCCACACTTCAAGCAGCAAAGTCTTAAGACTGCTAGTTCTCAAGTCTGAGTGTGTCTAGGAGACACTTGGGGAGCTAATAAAAATAAAGATTCCTGATTTCCTCCCACAGAGAATGTAATAAACACTTTCTAGGAGAGTCTGAAAATGTGAAGCTTGAGATTTTTTTATTTCTATGACAGTTATAATTAAGGGAGAAAAAAAACATGTTGGATTTTTAAAAATCTTTTTACTTTACTCTATATTGTGACAATTTTTGCATGCTTGTACTTTTTAACATTTTTATTAGATTCTAGAGGAAGCTTGTCAGTCACAAAAGCAAGCAAAAGCTGTTGTTAGATGGAGTCAGTGTCAATCATCTTTAGAACAAGTGCGGGAAGCAGGTAACCTCAGCAGGAACAGGTTGCAACTAAGTTGTGGGCTTTATTAAAATACACTTTTTGAGTGATGTAACTCTTAGTTCTGAACCTCTTAAGCCACAGTTCTATGAAGAGGGCCTATGAATTAATTATTTGGGGTGTGACAAATATGGGAGCCTTCCGGTTCTTCTTCTAACAATGCCCCCAAAGAGCAGGTTTGGACTGGTGAAGAGGAACCTACATATGTACAAACAGTTTATTTGCTTCTTGTGCAACTCAGAAAAACACTGCTAAAGAAAAGGTCATTGTGTGACGTGGTTCTGTAATGTTCAGTTCTTCCTTTTTTTTTTTTTTTTTTTTTACACCCTGTTACTAACAATGTAGTGATTTTCAAGCTGCTCCTGGGAGCTATGGATCCACAGATGTGTCTCTGGAGCCATCCACCAGAAGCCAGCAAAGAGCCTAGTTCTCTGTACCTTGATCCCACATCAGAACATCTGAGCTTTTATTTATATATTCATATATAAATGGGTAGCACATAAAGTTCATTTGAAAAAAAAAAAAAAAGAGTGCCACTATTAACAGCAAAACAAAACAGAACAAAACAAAATGCTTCTGTGAGCAGTAACATTTGGAAGTTGCTGGACTAAATAGGTTTATTGTAAAGCTCTCTGTGTTAGGCTCCACTTTTAGCTTTCCGACTTGCTGACTCTAGATTTTCTATGTGCCTCACCTCAGACCAGACCCGCTGGTGTCATTGCCAATTCTGTCTGGAGCAGGGAGCTTCTCAGCTACCTTAGCACCACCCTCTGGTGAGCATGGTATTCCTAGGTGCTGCCCATATGGGCACCTGGACCCTGTTGTCACCAGCAGGTTGCTGTGGTTCCTACTGACTGGCTTGGGTGTGTGCCTAGTTTCCTGGGGAGGGGCACTGAAGCTTAAGAAAGAGGAAAAGATTTGAAGTCAGACAGACTTAGGGTCTAGTGCTTACTCTGCCATTTCTTAACTCTTTGATCTTAAGCGAACTGTCTCATATCTCAAGATCTGCTTTCCTAGTATAAGAGCATTCACCTTTCAGGGTTGTTATGAGGATTCAATTAAATATGTAAAGAGTCTAGCATATTACCTGACATAAGGTGCTCAATGAATGGCAGCTTCTTTTTAATTGCAACTCAAGGTTTGTGCTGCCAAAATGTCTTTGTTACTTGATGTAACATCAGACATTCCAGACTTCCCAGGGGGTTCATATTTAGTGTCAGATTAGAATTTGAAGTTATTTGAAAGAAAAAGATATTTTATGTTCTGGCACTTAGTTAAGTGTAAAATATTTGGCAAATGCCTCACGATAAAAGAGGAAATTAATTAACCAAAAGCTAATGGGTGTTTGAGGAAAATAATGGAGAAGTTTGAGAGAATCAGACATCAAATGGGAGCTTATTATTTATAGGTTTGTAAACACCTTTGCCCAAATTAGTATTAATTTTTACCTTAGTTATAACTATGTAGTACCAATAAAATATTATTCCAGTTTGAATTCACTGTTTTAACTCCTTATAAAGAAATGTCTTATTGTACGATAAGAAATTCTGCAGTAACATTAGACTTTCAAGATTCGAATTGCAAGGTGACCAACTTATCGTTATCATTATCATTATCTAAATTTTATGGAATTCTTAGATAGCTAGGCATTATGATAAGCATTATGAACACTAATTTCATTTAACCACTCAACGATTCTCTGTATTAGGAAGTATTGCCATTCTTACTTCACAGGGATGGACACTGAAACTTGAGAAGGTAAGCACTTGCCTAGGATAACAAAGCTTGTGAGGGGCAGGATGGCACTAGAAACCTGGTTGAACAACTCCAAGTTCACACTGAAAGTTAGTTAACACTTAAGTACTTTCAGTTAAGATTTAATCAGGAAATTAAAAACAGAGCTCTTTCTAACTCAACAATGGCCCCTCTGTATCTCTCTCTCTTTTTTTTTTCTCTAGTTCATCTATATTTCCAACTAGAAGCAATTCATTTCTCAACATTCAGGCATTTGCAAAATTAAACAAAAGGCAAACTTATCAGTAAATAATTTTGAAGCAAGGAAAAGTGCTTCTATTTCCAAGACAGAGTATTTCTGTAGACATAAACATAATAGCTATGATTATTTCATGCTTTCACCAAGTGGATGACTTGTGTTGTTGCATGTAACACTTATGTTATCCCATAAAGTATCATCATCCTCATGAGAACCAAAGCATAGAAACTCAGAGTTACTTTAATATGGTCACTTTGTTAGTAAATGGTGGAGCTAGGATTCTAGCCCTGATAGATCTGATCCTGAAGAATGAGCTCTTAACCTCTATACTACACTGTCTTTAATTATTGTAAATGATTTATATAGTTATCATTCACATTAGTCTTCATTAGATAGTAAGTACCTTGAAATGTCACTTTTTTTTTCTGTTTCTTTTCACTTTACTACAGGGTCTAGTATAAAGCAGTACACACAGCGAAGGCTCTGAGTGACTTCTAAGATGTTCTGTTATCCAAGGGGGTAGAGGAGGCGCATTTATGAGCTGAATAATAATACCACTAGCCACATTTCTTTTGTCCTGCTTATTTTTGTGGACAAACCTTCTCCCATGGAGAAATCTCATAAATCTTCCAATATGTGTGATTAGATCTTCATTGGATGTATAGTTTATCAGTCCTCTTTTGCATCTTCCTGATAAGTATAGAACTGATTTGCATGACTATCTCTGAGAGCAATGAGATTACTAAGAAATACAGATTACCTGAAGTGTTTCTCTGAGTGCAAGTATACCAGGCTATGATCCATGCCCTTTTGTTTACTCTTCATTCTAAACATTCATCAGCTGAATAGCAGCGCTTTTGTTTTATACTGTACAGATGTTGGTGTCTGTCTGCATTCCTTGAATTTTTATTGTCTGGAAAAAGACACAAGGGGACAAATAATACTTTATAATTGTGTCTTCTTATGGCTTTGAAACACACACACACACAGTTTATAGTTTTTATGTTAACTTCATAGTATTAATTAATAAAATTTTTCTACATAAATCATTTCACTTAATCCTCAGAACAGCTCAGGAGGTAGAGATTACTGTCAGACAACATACAGGAGAGGAAAAATGAGGTTTTGTGGGGTAAATAACTCAATCAAGTAACAGAGCTAGTAAGTGACAGGGTTGGGATTTTAACCTAGGTCTTCAGCAGAAAAGTCCACTGTCTTTCTTAATACTACAGTGACATCACTTTAGTGTTGTTTTTAACTTTTATTTATATTTTATATGCATTTTAAAATATTTCCATCTAATTTCTCCATACTGTGTATTTATAGATCTCATGTGTAATTACTGACACCGCACTGGAGAGTCCTAGCTAAATCTTTTAGCCAGTTAGACAATCCTCTATTTTCCATTTCACAAACACTCACTGTAGCTTATCACAGTACTTATTTGTAATCAATTGAAGTCTTCTAGAACTTCTTAGATGATAGTTATGTTTGTGATTATCTGTGGAAAAGATTTAAACCTGTGTTGAAAGTTTGGTTTTTTTGCATATAGTCATATAACAAAATTCTCAGGTGAACTTAATAGTGTGCTAAGATGGTGGTCTTCTTTAATTTACCTTTGACTCATTTTTAAAATTTATTAGAGTAGTCCAACAGAAGAAGCCTTTATGCAATATGAAAGCTTATGCAATATTCTCACTTGAGCCTTGTGCAACAGAGAGACAAGAGGAGAAAATAGGCTGTCGAATACAATTTTAAATATTGTAAAGGTTCTCTTGAGTCCTAACGAGTCCTAACTTGACCATGACCATCACAGAGACTGTGTTAACATTAAAAGAGCTTTGCTAACATAATATTACAAATGTTTCTTAAAACTTTCTAATGATTTTAATGTAGTAACATAAAAAAATCTTAGTAACATAAAAAATTACATAAAGTAAATTACACGAGGGTTCTAATACGTTCTTGCAGTGAGATTTGAAAACTGACCAGGATTAGAATGACAGCCTGGATTTCTGCTGCCTTAAATGCTTCTGGAAACAATAATTTGAAAAATTAATTTCTCTTGAAGTTAAACCAGCTAACAAATCTGATTCAGGATAGTTTTTGGCTTTTTATAGCTCATGTGGAATGAATATTGTCTAATTGGAACTTGACTTTTGTACCAGTTGATAACAAGAGACTGTTTCATAATACCTTAAATCAAGATCACTCTATGCAATCTCAATTAGTCTGAAAATGTATGACATTTATTCAAAGCATATTTACTGTGTACCTTCCACAGGCATAGGTACGGTGTTTTAATTGTATAGTTTGGCTGCTGCCATCACATTCACCGTCCCATTGGTTTAAAAGTTATCTTTAATTTTTCTATAGAATTGGTGTTTAGAATGTCAGCAAAACCAACCTGTCAGCTCTCTGGATATATTCATCTTCCTACCAGCATAAATGCAGTGTTCTTTTAAAACCAAGTGGGGGATTTTCATAACTATACATAGTTTCCATATTTTCCCAGTAACTGCACCCCCAAAGCAACTCCAAACTTCGCCGACTTATGTATTCTCTTGATTCCCAGAATTTGATCATACTTTACTTGTAGTTTCTGACTCCCTTTAGTTCTTCCTGTGTTGCCATACCTAGAATTAAAAGGATCGCTCATTTTTGACATTTGTCAATATCTAGGCCTACTATATTTAACCTCACACCAAGAGTTACAACTAATGATTATCATTTATTGAGGGCTTATGATGTGCCAAATTGTATATTAGGTAATTACAAATTTAAATTAGTAATATAATGTTAATTTAAATTATTCCTATATTATTTTAATAATTATTATATATTTATTATAAATTAAATTATTAATTCTAAATTATTTATATAATCTCATAGTAACCTGGTTATGTACATACTCTTATAATTCCAGTTTTACAGATGAGTAAGCAGAGTCTAAAGAGATTGGGGTGACAACCACTTCCATCATAACCACTATACAAAGAACATAATCCTTGCTCTCCAGAATTTCACATTCTAAATTTAAAGAGATATGTGCTTAGGAATCAGCTGACTATTATCCACAATAAAAACAATAGGAGTTCAGATGAGAGAGAATATTTTGACCTTGGTTTTGGAAAGCTTTTTGGAAGTGGCAGAATTAAGCTGAGTTCACAGCTCGCATTGAATACTGGATATGGCATATAGTTTTTATTAAAGTTTTGCAGATTCATTTATACAAATCCTGCACATTTCTTATTATATTTATTTTTATTATTATATACTCTTTAGTTATTGTGAATGGTATCAGTTTTCATTACATATATATAAATATGTATATATACATATTTAACTGGTCATTTCAGATATATAAGAAATCTATTGATTTTTTTGGATATTTATTTTATGATCTGCAACCTTGGTTACAGCTCTCTTATTAGTTCTACTACTTTTTTATTCGATTCTCTTAGGTTGTCTGAGTAGGCAATAATCATATCCTCAAATGAAGATGTATTTGGCTCCCTTTTGCCAAAATAGGTATTTCTTAAATTCTATTAGGCCATAAATAATATTGGTAATAGCTAGCATTCTCATCTTATGCTGAATTTTATTAGAAATATTTTAGAACTTCATTATTAAATATGATATTGGCTACTGGTTTAAAATGAGTCTTTCAACACGTTAAGGAAGCATTCACCTGGTTCTAAGTAACTAAGAATTTAAGCAATAGGAAAAGTCAAAACATTGGATAGATAAGGTGTAAATAGCATAGAGTAGTTCAACTTAAAAGTGAGAAGAATGGCATAAACAAAAGTGCTACAGTGGAAATGAACATGAACTGTTCGAGTAGACAAATTTGGTTGAAGAGGTAGATTCATGTTGATGAAAGATATACAGAGATTAAAGATACAGACTTGACTGGAGAACATTGAATTCTAGACTGAGGCTTTACTTTGTAGAATATACCATGTGAAGATAGTGAAAAAAATTAGAGAAAGAAATGATGTGAACAAGCAATGGGTTTTGGTGATGTTTAACCTCCTGTCTTTGTTCAGAATCTACCCGTTGGGAACCTTGTATAAAAACCATTATAATCATTGGGATGTAAAATAATGAGGACTAGCCGGGGAGTTATCCAATCACCAGCTTCTAAAGAAGAGTCTGAGTATGAAACAATCAGTTAATTTCCTGAGCATGGAATAGGGGATTGTATATTCCTGGTATGTGGTGCCAAGGCAGAAATAGAAGAATAGTATCAAATACATAGAAATGCCAATGTGCATCAAAATATGATGTGAGGAGAGGAGTATAAGAGTAGTTTTTACTAGAAAAGAAGGTTAGAGAACCAAGGAAAATGAAATCAAGGTGCGACAAAATCAAAAATAGAAAAATGAAAGTTGGTAACAAATGTGAAATCAAATTTTCTCAAACTGATTGAACTAAACCGAGTAATCTTGAACAGAATTGAATAGAAGTTAGGTGTGGCTTAGGAGAAGGACACAGGTCTGCAAAGGATCTGAACAATAGCAAAAACTCAGATATTGATAGTACACATTCTAAGGGCCAGAGCCAGCTAAATTAGCAATAAGCTCAAGGATGCTTTCCCAAAGAGTGTGGAGATCTGAATATTTTTGAGATAGAGAGAGCCAATAAAGAAAGATTTTGAATTATTGGTAGAGAAAAATCTGGGGGAAAAAAAAAAATAAAACAGGGAAAATGAGAGGGTTGGAAATGGAGAGGGAGAAATAGGACCAGGAAGCAGATGTAGGAGTTAATTTAGGAGAGAGGATGAGTATGTAGAGGTACATAGAAGTGTGTCCAAAGTATGTACATAGATATTTTCTGGGAGAGAAAAAGGGAAATGGCTTCGAGCTTCTCAGTGAAATAATAGATAGGATTATTTGCTCAAAAGATGGAACTAGACATAAGGATAGAAGAAAAATGTGGCCAACAACTACAATGTGGAATTTTTCAGAGAATTAATTAGGGGGAAAAAGAATTTCTGAACATTAATTAGAAACAACTGTCTGAATCTATCAAGAGCTATTGGGCTAGAAAATAAAGTTTACTCAGCGTTTGACCTTTTTAGCTGTTTTCTAGGCCATGGGATCCTCTAGGATTCAGGACTGGTATGGAGAATGGAAAAGAACTAAAGGGGAGCATAGGTGTCAGGGGTCATAGTGACTCCACCATCAAAGAATTAACCAAAGCTGGGTAGAGATTCAGCAATAATGTAGTAGATTATTATAGAATATATTTATTCAGCATTTATTATATGCAAATTAATGGGAGATAAATAGAAATAATTGTTAAAAATCTTTAACTGTGTAGTTTCAATTTAGACACATATCAAAAAAATCTGGACCCTTAAATTATGTAATCTTGAGTTTATGAGTTTAGTTAGCAATATGAGTTTAGTTAACCACAATTTATCTTTGAGTTGTTTTTATCATGGCATTACTATATATATTTTTGTCCTTGCCCAGTGAAGTGAAAGGGAAATTGAGTTAGAAAATCAATAGGTCTAGATTTTTAACTTTATTTCTGCCACAGAGCTGTGTAATTTAGGGCAGATGGTATCATCTTTTTAAACCTCAATTCCCTCATTTGTTAAAGAGAGCAGATTGGGAGAAAGAGAGAAGGAAGGAAGAGAGAAGGAAGGAAAAAACAAAGAAAGGAAGGGAGAGAAATATTAAAGTAGATGTGCTTAAAAGATGTCTTTCCAGTTCTAAAAGTCAGTGACCATAAACCAATGAGAGTTTACTATGGTCTTAGAATGCTTTTAACACCCTTTGTGAACAAGATCCTTTTCTTCCTCTTTAGATCTTCTCCATAGAAATTGTCCAGCTTGTCTCAAATCATTTTTTCTTTACTATTTAAAAATGTCCTCCTCTTCCTCTTCATCTTTTCTCTTGAGCTTCTTCTTCAACAACACATGCTAAAAAAAAATTAAGACCATGATTTTGCTAATTGAAGTTATTTATAAAATCTATTTCCTTCTTCTCTTTCATGGTTCCTCCTTCTTATTGGGGTATCTCTTCACTGTTTTAAAAATATAGGCATTTTTATTAATATTATTATCATAACATTAATTTTGCTACAACGTTATACATAAAAATTATTTTCTAATATCTCATTTAATTAGATTCCCTCTAGAGAGATTAACAGAACTCTGCAGAGGCCCCTCAGTTTAGCTTTTACTTTAAGGGTCGCATAATGTATATTGCTATTCTTCAATTAAGAAGGAAAAAGATGAATTGGTTCCAAGTTCCAATTAAGAATAAAAGAGGGTATTATGCTAAGTGAAATAAGTCAACCAAGAAAGACAAATACTCTGTGATCTCACTTATATGTGGAATCTAAAGAACAAAATAAACAAACAAAACGGAAATAGACTCATAGATACAGAGAACAAACTGATGGTTGCCAGATAAGAGGTGTGTTAGAGAGCTGGGTGAAAAAGGTGAAGTGCTTAAGAAGTACAAACTGGTAGTTACAAAATAATTATGAGGGTGTGAAGTAGAGCATAAGGAATATAATCAATGATATTGTAGTAACTATGTATGGTGTCAAGTGGGTACTAGACTAATCAGGGGGATCACTTCGTAAATTATAAAAGTGTCTAACCATTATGCTGTTCACCTGACACTAATATAAAATAATATTGAATGTCAACTCTAATTGAAAAAAATAATAAAAAAATACAATACTTAAGCTCCAGATGTTTATTAATTAAGGATTGGTCATTTTATTATAATGCATCAGGCAAAATGTGTTCCTTTATCTTCATTGTTACTTAAATTGGTGATTACCAGTATATTCCTGAATGAATCTAAATGTAAAATTCTCAGTGCACACATGAAGGCACAGACACAGAATTTAGTCCAAACTACAAAGTGATAAGATCTAACCCAGCTAAAACAAGATCAAGGACTTAAATAAAACTTTAATGTTGTTTCTATTTATTTATATCTTATGTTATGCACCCCAGAAAAAAAATCCTCAAAGCAACCTAATAAAGGTAATAATAAAACATAATAAAATAAGCCTAGATGTTCATGCATTCATACTGCAATATGTTAACAATGAGTATCCGAGTGATCTTTAATTTTCTTTAAAAAATAATATCTTCTACAACCTCTAAATCCCTCAATAATGAATGTGTATCAACAATATGATATAAATAATACATATAAAAGTTAAAATAAAGGAGCAGTAACTTAAAATGCAGTCAAAAGTGAGATTAGTGTTTGGAAGTCATGTTCTGACATTATATGTACTTGGTAGACACCAGCCACAAATTTATCTATGAATTTTCTAGCAGTGCAAAAAGGGAAACAATCAATTTTATAATCCAGAAGGCACATAATATTAAAAACCCTTCCATTTATCAAGAAAAGCACACACAATCCTGTTTCTGATACCTAAGAAATATCCTATACCTGGATTACCCTGTATGATTTGAGAAATAACTCCAACAGCATTCTTCTAGAAAGCAGAGGGATGAATCTTCTGGAATAGTCTGTGTATCTCTCAATTCAGATTAATGACATTCTATCAAAGAATAACTCAGTGTAAAGCAATTGTCCAGGAGTTTGGCATCATCCCCAAAATGTATTAGACAGGTATAATTACCTGGCTCATTTGAGACCTGGATTTCAGAGTACCCAGAGGAATGAAGATACTGTATATCCCTCAAGTAATTCTATACAAATATTGTTTCTTTATTTAAACTTTTATTAAATAAGCAATAATGAATTTGTTATTATCTTTTCTGCCAAGCTTTGAAAATGCAATAATCTGATTGATTAATTAATACATAGACGTTTTCTTTAATAAATTGAGGTAGTGAAAGAATGAATACCCTTTTATAAAAATTTAAGGATCTTAACAAGGATAGATGCATGATAGCCATCTGACTCTCTCGAGGTTGTCAAAAAGGAAACCTGTGGACAGAACCAATGCTCCTCTCACAAAGTGATTTTGGATTTATTTTAAGACCTTTAAATGAGGGTTTAGCTTTACTTTGAATGTACAAAGTTTAAAACTGAGTTTAAATGTTTTTTTATTTTTTGTTTTTTGTTTTTTTTTTAGTTTAAATTTGATACTATACCTTCATCCAGCTTCCCCTAATGTTAACATCTCAAATAATTATGGTACATTTGTCAAAACTAAGAAATTAATCTTGTTACAATACTATTAACTAAACCGCAGGCTTTATTTTCATTTTACCAGTTTTTTCACTGATATCCTTTTTCTATTGAAAGATTTAATCTAAGATACCACATTGCATTTGCATTTAGTCATTATGTCACCTTAGTCTCCTCTAGTCTGTAATAGTTGCTCAGTCTTCCTTTGTTTTTGTTTTTTTGTAATATTTACATACATAAATACACACATACATAAATACATGTATGTGTGTATGTATATATATATATACACATATTTATATATATATATATATATATGGAGAGAGAGAGAGACAGAGAGGAGAAAAAGAGAGAAAGAGAGAGAGAGAGAGAATTTTAACAGCTTTGGTCAGATATTTTCTAGAATGTCCCTCAATTTGAGTTTTGTCTGATATTTTTCTCATGATTAAATTAGAGTTGTGGGTTTGGGGAAAACATACCAAGGAGGTGAAATGACCTTTTTATTGCATCATATCATTTTGGGTACGTGTTATCAACATGATTTATCACATGATTTTAACCTTCATCTCTTGGTTATGGTGGTGTCTGTCATGTCTCTCCACGCTAAAGTTACTATTTTTCCTTTTCATACTCTATATTCTTTGAAAGTGAGTCATTAAATTCAGCCTGCACTCAAGGGGAGGGGAATTAAGCTCTGCTTCCTAGAAGCAGGAAGTATCTACATATATTCCTTAGAAATTTTGCTTGAGGAAGATTTGTCTTTTTGCCCATCTATTTCTTATCCAGTCATTTATTTACATTAGTATGGACACATGATATTTGTTTAATTCATTTAATTTTAATCCAATATTATAGTAATTTATTTTGTTGCTCAAATTGTTGCAGTTGTGGCCATTGGGAGTTCTGCGAGGTTGGTTCCTGTGTCTTTTTGGCATGTGTCCATTTTCCCCCCTTTTCTTTCTCTCTTTTTCTTCCATTTGTTTAAGCAGTTTCATTCTGGGCCTACAAAATGTTCCAGGCCCATCTTTATTTTTCTTGCCTCAGTCAAAGAATCGGCCAATTTCCAAGGATCCTTGTTAACTAATTTTTGATTCACGAACTCAGAATCTTAAAATGAGGGTTATTTTCACTTAAGTGTTTGATGGCTGAGGCTAATTTATAAATGGTCTATCTTATGCATATAGATCTTTTCTTGGTCTTTTAACTTTTTCAGTGCCAGAAACCATATCTAACATGCCATTGAAGAACTTCTCCATTATCAGAAAGCTTATTGTTATGGTTTTAACCAAATGAATGCCATTCACACAGGGTCTGACATGGAGAATATCATTCTTGTTCAATCAGATTTTTGGTGACCAGTAATAATTTAATTAAATCCTACTCTAAGAAATAATGCAATGGCAATTTCTGATTTTGAATCTAGTGAAGGAGATTACTACAAATTTCTTAGCTTGCTCTCTAAATATATTTTCTAGTTTATCTGTCCTGAAATACGTTACTAGCATTGTTGAGCTCCAGACAGCTGGCCAGAGCTAAACGCAAGCTATTTTCCCCCATGAGCCATATGTTCTGGGAATCACTCCACTGATAGATTTATAACCTTTTGCTGTGATCAGGAGGAAAGTAGGTGTGCCCCTAAAATATACTATGTACCATCCAGGCACAACCAAGGAGAGCAACAGTTTATTGCCACTTCTCTGGTCTTATGAAAAAGACAGAAAGTGGATTGTCAGAGTAAGAAAAGTCAGACTTTAGTGATGTTTTCAGGAGACCACATTTTTCCTGAAATGTTCCTTTGTTTAATCCATTGCTTTCTTTAAAATGTTACTGCAACCTTCCTAGATAAGTTGAATTTGCTTCTCTAATCCCCACATCAACATATCTCACAGAACCACATCATAACGTTAAAAAGTTAGGAAAAAAGCTCTTTTTAAAATAACCTTACCTTACGGTCTCCACGATATAATGTTTGATTTAGTGCTCAAATATGTTCTCTTTAATGATAAATTGCTTTGGTAATGGTCAAAAAACAGTGATTTCATTGTCACATTTCTTAGTTGTAAAGGTCTACATACTACTAGGAGATATAAACTATATATATAAAACAGTAAAAATATGTTGGGGAAGGAACTAATTCATACATATGCTTGAATCTAGAGAACCAGCATGGCCTTAAAAAAGCTACTTTTCTTTCAACACTTATGCTTTTACATTATTGTAAAAAATTTCTGATAATCTCATTTCCTGTATAGTCTGAATAGACCACACTGGTCAAGTTTCCATTCTGCCACATCATTCACAATGTCTTTAGCTCCATGGAAACAAGCAAAACAGAGAAGAAAGATAGGTCAAATAATAATGACAATTATATCACCAGGTTTTATACTATTACAAAATGCCCTCTTATGCTCCCTCTCTTTTGATACTCCTATCAAGTATGCCCAGACACTGACTCAGGCAAAGCTTTCTGGGTGACATTTCAACACATAAGTGCTTTCATTCACAGAAACAGAGCACCAAGTAAGGGTGAATCATTTCCTGGCCTTCCTTACACATCCGAGCAGCCTGAGAATTTCCAGGGAAGATAGCTGTTCCTTGACCCTGAAGACCTCTATAAAGTACATTTTGTCAGAGATACCAGAAACTACGTGAATACGTACGTGAATACAAATGGAGGGATTAATGAGATGTCATCACTGCATTAAAGAACTAAAAATATAAATAGCCTAAAAATAAGGATATAAAAAAGTCATAGTTGCTGTTATTGTTTCAGTTTTATTAATTAAATGAACAATCCAAGGAGAGATACTGTAACATGAGAGGTGCTATGGTGACAGAAATCTCCTGAAACAGCCAAATTCACCTAACATCCCCCATTCCAATAGCACCAACTTCAGCTAAATATACATCTAGTATGACAGAAATATCGGCCTTCAAAGTTAGAAGGAACCTAAGAAATTCCTCCAATTTTCAAATGATGAAATGAGATTGAGAGTTACTAACTTGTCAAACCTCACTCAGACAGTTGGTCTCGCCTGCTCTTGAAACCTCCACAACAACAACAACAAAACCAGAATCGTTTCCTCTGTAACCCCTTCCGGAGTCTATCACTGTTAACTATCACAATATTTCTCCTAATGCCTAGCTTGAATCACTCATGCTATAGTTTATACCCTTTCCCTTGAGAAATAGGATAAAATAAAATATGTATATTCTTGTTTGTACATCCTTCTATCTAAATGGAACATTCAATTTAAGGAGATATGATTTGGGAGAATTTGTTTTTAGAACTGACAAAAAATTTTGATCCACACCTCATTAACCCTTCTTTCTTCAGGAAAGTCCTTTCTCCATTCCTTCACTAAAGTTGAAACATTGCTTTTTTACAAACAGACTGTTCTACTAAAATGATAGCTCTGTCTTTAAATGCTACACATAAATGACTCTTCATTTATGCAGTCTTGATAATCAGACCTATATTAAATGTTTCAAAAATGACCTAAATTTTTAAATTTTTTTTCATGGCTTTGCTGATTATTGTTCTGCAGAATGATAACTTTAACTTCAGACAACAATAGAAATTAAGACTCTAAAGGTGAAAAGCACCATTGAAAATTTCTTTTTGAAACCACATCATTACAGAGAGTGCTTGGCAAAAATTTGTCTCTGGATAACAATAGAACACAATGATTATGCAAAGCTTCAGTTACTTAAATTAAATTTCCCATATTGGGAATGTGTAAACTAATGGATCCAGATATTAGTTTACACATTAAATCATACGTTTTTTAGAATGGAAATAAGGAGATTTTTTTACTCTAAAGAAAATCTGTCAAGTTATAGAATACAGTTTAATGAAAGTATATATATGTTAGGCATTAACACATCCAGTACAGAGAGGACTGGTCCAGTGCACCTACTCATAGCCATCCAACGAAGGTATGCTGATCAAGTTGTTAGTAAGAAACATCACATAGCCTGCAGTTCCCAAATTAATGAGGTATCCAAAGTGACTACTTAAACCCTTGGATGCCTTTTTTATACAAACTCATGGCTATTGAGAACAGCATCTTATTGGTTAAAAAAAAAAAAAATGACATTGGAATGTTGTGGATATTAGTTCTCTCCCTGTCATTTTCCTTCTAGTTAAAGCTCATTAGCTGGCATTGTACAGCTGATGCTAATTTGATGACTAAAATGATGTGTTGAACCTTTCTGTCAACTTCAGTAATGAATGCACCTCCCTAGATGCTGAAGTTGAGGAAGTCCTTGTGCACCGTGCAGTTCAGTCATCTTTTTCAGATAAGTAACTCAGATCGAAACAGATCGACTTACTTGTCCAGAGCACTCGGCTCATTAACGGCAGGGCTTCAAAGAAAGCCCAGGTCTCCTGACTCCTATCCTAGTGCTATCTGACTACAGTTCACGAAACTAACCTTTAATCTCATAAGACGTGAGGGGAACTTCTAGTTCAAAGTCAAGTGGTACCGTGTAAAACTCAATGCATTTTAACCCCAAACACTGAAGGAGATGGAGTAGGACCTGAGTCTCATAATGAATGAATACAAAGGCACTGGAAAGGGTTGCTTGGGAGACCCCACAGTGCTGGGGGAGGGGAAGGATAGGAAAATCCCTGGGGTTTGATTAATACTCAGTCTTTCTTTTTTTTTTTAAGTCTCATCCCTTTATATTAGAAGCCAATCCAGCTTTAAGTAAGGCTGTTTAAATTTCAACTCCTTAAAGAACAACAACAAAAACCCTACCATTTATCGAAAGCTTATTATAGATCAGAAACTATGTTCAACTTTTTAACTGCCTTATTTAATTTAATTACCACAAAATTTTTGTACAGAAGATATCATGTTTGCTGTTAGCCCCAGGCTGTACTTCCAGCCTTCCATCTGGAGCTTTGTCTCCCAGAGCCTCATACCTAGATTCTGATTCTGCTTCCTTGTCCAGAAACTGGACTAGGTTTGACTCTTCATTCTGGCTGCACCATGAACAGTTAGACTGAGGACCAGTCTCCCTCAGTTCTGTGTCTACTGAAACTACAGAAATCCTTTATTGACCTGACTTCCAGACCAGATGGAAGGTCACAGGTATACCCCGGAGATAATAACTGCTGGCCCCGGAATTAGAGCCTCTACTCTGAAGCCCCTTCTCCCTGAGAGCTGGGAAAACACATTTACCCCACTGGCCCCTTGTATAGATATGATTTAATGTCAATTTTTTAAACTAAAAAATTTTATGTCTATTCAGAGTTAGTAATGTGATGTAACAGTATAAATAAAATCCACTAGCCTCTTGATGTTATCCTGGGTTTAAGTTCCCCTTGAGTCCCAAACTAGCTGTTTTACCGAAATTCAAATACTCCATGCTAATTTACCTCTCTGTAGCTTCCTGCCTGCTATTTTCTCTATAAGGAACACCTTACTTCCTTCATCTATTCAAAAGTGTTGCACTCATTTTTCAAGGTTCAGCTCAAACATCCACTCTGTTGAGGCTTCTCTGATCACTCTGTTCCTTTCCAACTGTAGGACAGCTGTATTTGTAAAGAATGGAAAAAAAAATTGTGAAAACTGAGATCTTAGAGATCAATTAATCGAAGTTCCAATTTTACAAGGTAGAAGAAGATCTAAGAAATACAGGAGTGCTAAGATGCCCAATGAATAAAGATATTTGATGGAGAACAGGAATTATGGCCCAGGTTTCTTCACTTCTAATCCAAGACTATCTTCACGATACTAGGATGTGGCCACATTAAGTAGTGAATTTAACATTCTATACAGAGGAGATGCATTTGGTTGGCTGTCTCAACCTACTTCTGTGATTGCAGTATGTAGAGCAGTAACTGCTTTTAAAAATGAGGTTGTGATGAGTATTTCACTTTGTGTTTCTGAAATGAGACACATTAATGGAGCAGCCTGAATGTTAGATTAATATTATTAGAAAGGGGCAGTATAATTTGCCTGCTCAAGAATATGTACAGCTTTGAAGAATGAGGATAAAGAAACGAGGGCCAATGAGAACAAAGATCATTTAAGAAATACAATGACAAATTGGTCTTTGAATTAAAAAATAAAGGAAGGTTCTCCAGTCTACCAGTTCCTCTATGGTTGATAGTTAAATGTCTACCTCTTTGTAGAAAAATATCCACTGGATGGTCAAGTGACCAGTAATGTTTGAGAAAATGGAAAGCTATTTAAAAAGAATAATAGAATCAAGCAGGCAGTTTGAAAAGTTCAGAGAACCCATCAAGAAGGAGAAGCAAGCAACTTGCTAAAGACAACCCATTCTAAATGTAGTGTTGTATCCAGAGGAGGTGTTGGGCAGGGATTGCGAACAAATTCCCAAACAATTGAACTTATGGTAATGGAATGTAACTACCAGGACAAAGTACTCAACAAATAGAAGAGAAGGGAAAAAATAACTTTGCCCTTCAGAAATACATTTTTTAACTTTAGGTAGCAGGAATTGAGAGATTTCTTGATGAAAAATGGCTGAAGTCCTGCTATCCCATCAGCCTTTACGGGTAGGAATTGGAGGATTCACTAAAAGAACCCAGACATCAAAGCAGAAGGTAAATGTCCTGAATTTGATGGTGTCAGACACATGAAGAAAAGCAAAGGCAATTTTTTTTTACGAATGCCAAGTGCATGCTCCCCTGGGTAGAAGGGAAGACAGCTGTTGGGTCCTTCCTGAGGGGGTTAATCTTGACAAGCTTTTTTGCAGTTGTTTCATCTTTACTATACCACAAGATAAAAATAGTAATATCTGTTAGGGCTTTACGGTTTTTCAAATGCTTCAAATTATATGACTTTTAATAGCCTATGCTCATAATCACCCTGTGAGTTAATGCATTTTTATCGTCTGAACTGATCTGTGGCAAGTCAGTCCTTTCAACTTTATCCCCAGCCACAACCTACTTCCATGTGATATTGACCCTGTTCCCACCTGTTAAGGCCTGACGTGGTCTTCAACCCTTGGCTCTGACTCCCATTTCCTGACCTGCCTCTGATTTTTGAACTTTTAAAAAATGTTCGTGGGTACACAATCAGACTCTAAGTTCTCCAAACACTTGAAGTTGCTCATCCAGTTTTTTACGTTTTTTACTACTATCCCTATCCCTCCACCCCCACCCCTAACTCAGGTAATTCTCTCCTTAACCCATTCAATCAGTAGGAAAGAAACTCTAGTACTTTCCTGATTACCCAATATTCTAGCTAGGCCCATTTTTTAGGCAAGGAAACTGAAGCTGAGGGATGTTACATTAGCCAAGATCACATACCTCATAAGTATTTGATTTACAACCCAAATTCAAGATATCTCTAATCATCAATAGGCTATACATTAGCCATTCATTTTTTACACCCTCATCACATATTGCTCAATAGCAAATGCTATTTCAGTGTAAATTAACTGTCTCTCCTCTAAGTATAGAGTTGCCTGCTATATGTTAATTTTGTAGGTCTAGAGACAGTGCCATGGGCTGTGTTGCTTTGGCTTCATGTAAGTAATATAAAGACCCAACAGAATTATATAGTAAAACTATAACTATAATTAGAGATGTATGTGTGTTCACATGTATGTGTGCATATACATGTTTTGGAGAAGAAGTTGGGTAAGGGTGGCCAGTAATCAAGTGAAGAAAGTGATCAAAGGTCTTGTCATGGAGTGTCTGTATGCCATATTAAGAAATTTTAATTTTTCCTGGAGTGCTTTAATGAGCCTTACAATGATTTTAAGCAAGAGAGTAGTAGAATTATATTTATATTGTTCATGTTACATTTTACGGCTTCACCCTTCTCTGTACTATATACCTACTCCCAACGGACTTAAAGACATGGACAAAAAGAGGTCAAAGTCCTGAGGGGCTTCTCAAACCATAAGCAAAGCCAAAAGGATCGTCTTTCATCAAGCAAATTAATTCCAGCATCTATGTTTATATCTTTTTGATAATTTGCACATTTTATACAAGGCAAAGATTAAATTAAATTATTTACAGAAAAATATTTTACATCAGATATCAGCTCCAGGGTTATTGAACCATTTCCATCTCATTTTAGAATATAATTGAAGAAAGCATATTCTGTGTCGTTCATCATTTAATTTTCATTAATAATAGTACACGTTTGGAGATGTCCTTGGCTGACCTAACAATGTATCCCAAAAGTCGAAAGATAAATAAAAAGAGTATCGTTCGTCAAGTGACATTGCTTTTGCCTGGAAAGATATCCCATTGCTGTCGGAAGTTTTTTAAAAAAAAGTTAAAAGTCCTGAATTGCCTGAGTTGTAGTTTTCTCAGATGAATATATAATAAATCATCCTCAAAGCCTGACTGTATAAACAAATAGTTTCTGTTCTAAAAAAGGCTTGATCTGAGGCCCAGAGAACCAAAACAAATTTCAGGGAAACTAAAATAATACTGTCAGCCTTATAAATTATCTCCTGGTTCATAATAATAAAAAAGCAATGCTTAGACCCAAACGGTGGCATCTACTGTGGTCTATACTTCACCTGCAAGTACCAGAGATGACTTGTAAGGCAAAAAAGTCAGTAGGCCATGCTACTTTTAATCCCTGAAAAGCAGAGGAGTAATTCCTAAGAGCTGTCCAGGCCTACCAACGTAGACGCTTGGCTTTAGCACAGAGGGGTTGTGGAAAACCTCATTAATGATAATAAATAAAGCAGGAAGTTGCCACTGGGTATTTCAAGAACTATAACTTTATAAGAAACCCGAAGGGCAGAGTTTGATCAGTATGCTAGAAGCTGAACCACAGAGATAAGTCAGAACAAGTAATTCCAGAAGATGGAGAACTTAGAGAATTTATCACTGAAAACACTTGGCTCTCATTTCCTGCAAATCCTATGGTACTATACAGTTCAATATTATCATGATGAAGATCTGATCACATCCTGTTCATGTGCTAACCCTTAGAAATGAAATGTTTCTAATTCATGATTCAGCAGTTATTTACAGGGATGGCTCAGGTGTGTAAGGGAAGAAAAGGAAAAGGGGGCCCCATTATCAGCCCCAGATTCTGCACTCCACTTGTCAAAACAGAAGGCTGGCATTAACTTGCTTGATCCTCCTTAGAAAGCAATTTAGGTACCATCTGTTGATACATATCCCACGAGATCTGTCCTTCACTATAAGTGGCTTATCAAAATACTCCTCCCAAACACATGCAGACCCACTCCTCCAGGAGTTCTTATAAATAAACCTTTCTCTGTTTTATGTTCTATGTGTAACATTTGAATGCTCCAGTCAGCTTTTCAGTTGACCTGGCTCTGATCACAGCTGAGCAACTACACACAGTCAATGCGGCTTATTGCTTTGTAGCATATCTATAGTTTATCAGGTTTATTTAAGTATATTTCTTCATTTACACACCCTTCTGAGCATAAGAGAGAGTAAATGGCATGCCAAAAGTCATACAGACCATAAATGGCAGAGCTAAAAACTCAAATCCAGGTCCTCTGACTCTAAATGCCATAATCTGTCCTTTAAACCATGCTTTTATACTGGGCCTTAAAGCAGTTCTCTGTACTTAGTAGTCATTGAAAAAGGGGGAAAAAAGATAGCCCTTGCCTTATGTAGTTCTGACATAAGTGAAGGAGGACTTACAATCTAGATATGGCAACTGATGATATTACAGAATGTGTATGATGGTCTAAAATAGATCCTCTAATGCTAATTGTCATCATTGTTCTAAGAAGCAAAGATACCGACAGATAAAGTAAATAATCCCTGGAGTAAACTGTATGATTTAGGGACTCCATCAACCCCTGCATGTCTCTTGACAATAGTGGAAATTTTGTAATTAACTGATTATTTAATCACATGGTCAAGCTGAATGTTTCACCATATGCTGTGAGCAATTTGGTAGAGTGAACTAAAGGAAACTTTATTTGTAGTTAACAAGAGCACAATTTCCAAATCCTTTAGAAGTTCCACTTATTTACAAGTTGGGTTTCTAGTTTTTAGAAAAGCAATTTCAACTAGAGTAAGATTCGTACAAGTTAAATTTCTGTAAGTATTGATGTATTTTTTACATGTACATTTTATCATTTTTATGTACTCACAATTTCCAGTACAAGGATAATGTAAACTTCATAATTAACATATTAAAGTAAACACCAAGGACAACTTAACTTTGATTTTATTCAGTTCTAATTTAAAATGTTTATTTGGCACTTTTTAAATAAAGAGTCCTGGGGATGATATACAAGTCTCTGATCTCAAGTCATTTAAAATGTGGCTTCACTGTGTGAATATGGAATTTAATATGGTGTCACGCTTGACATGTTTATGACATGTTTATGACAGCACAAAAGAAAATACATAGGGATGAGAAGAGACATAATAAAGCATAGGATGTTTTGTCCCTAAACCTGGGCAGAGACAAGAAGAATGTTAGATGTGCAGTCTGGAAGCCATAGTCTTCCATGTAATTCCACTGTTCAGAATATTATAAATTGCATCATATCCCATCATTTCATGAAAGAACCCTATAGCGCACAAAAATGATCCAGTAAACTTGCACTTAATTCCTGACTTCTAACAATGACAAATTGAGATAAGAACAAAACTTAAAGTTTATATTTAAGAGACACAACTTTACAGATCCCCAGGAAATGATGGTGGAACCTCAAACAAACTACCAACCCTTTCTTGCTAACAAATCCTAAAACTTCATTTATGTGTTCACTGTTGGCAAACAGTAAAAGGACTAACATTAGGCAGTAGTAAAGAGAGCATCGTTGTGAATATTCACAAGGAAAAAAATTTAATATGATTTTCTATAATAAACCAATGGAGATTTTGGAAGCCTCTACTCTGAATCCTCTAAATATTGTAGAAAGAGAGTAGTTTCCATTTTAAAATGGCAGTAAAAGATAGTGGCTTCTCCTGTCTACCCTTAGATGCCGCACAAAACACACAGAAAATAAGCAATAATAATACTATTTCTATATGCAACAAAACCAGGAAACAGCTATAACTTACCAAAATTTCTGAGAAAGAACTACTGACTCTAGTAAGGATCTAACAGCATTACAGAAGAAATCTAAGACATGCTTATATCTGCAAAGGTCAGACAAAGTGTCAGAGCATAGATCTCCAAGGTAATTGGCACCCCTAACCAATGAATTCTGGTTTGGAATAACAAAAATGGGAATATCGTCTGCTAGCAATCACTTCTCTGGACTTATTTTGCTACATCTCAAGCAACAGGAAAATCAGATTAAGTAAGAAATCATACAGTGAAGTCATATTTGCTAGAAGATAACTGTCAGTAAGGCAAGGAATTGAGAGCCAATTCATATTGTGAACCACCCTCCAGGTTGGTCTCAGTGGGTTAGAAAAAATATAAGTAAAAATAAGTCTCTCTCTCTCTCTCTCTCTCTCTCTCTCTCTCTCTCTCTCTCTGTCAACACACACACACACACACACAGTGTCATCAGGAAAATTTCTTCATGCTTGAATGTACTTTTGATCTTTAACCCATAGGCAGCTTCAAAGTGAATAGCAGGTCCAAGACATCCTAACTTTATTCAAATATAAATAGTAATAAAATCAAAATAACAAACACAAGATCATTATAAAGCTATTACAAATAAACAAATGAAAGGAGTATAGAAAAAATGTATACATAAAATATACTAATTATGAAAATGTATGATGGAGCAAATAATTGTGGGCAAATGTATCCCCATAAAAAAAAAACAAAAAAAACAACAAAAAACAAAAAAAAACCAGAAACTTAATTGTCTTTAAATCACTTTTAAATAGTTTTTCTAAAATAAGTGGGAAGATAGGGAAATATAGAAACAGAGGAGGTAAAATATGAGTTTTTACCAGGCAAGAATGAAACAAAAAATATTTAAAATCATAATATTTGACTTCTAAAGGACACATTAGAAGAATATTAGAAATTGCTGAAAACACAGCAAAGGAGACAAATGATAGGCTTGAGGAAAAGCAACAAAACAAAAAAGTACTAGAAAGACTATCTATATGGAAAACAAAGGAAACCCAATATAAGGAAAATTTGCAATTCCCTTTGTGGCCCCCCACTTATAAAAGAGAGATCTGAAATAATGGGACAGAAAATATTTAATGATATTTGTAATAATGCCAATTGTTTTTAAACTTTATAGTCTGTATGGCTACACCATGTTATGGGAAAAATGTTTCCACAGCCATCAAAACAAAGAAATATGTTTTGGTAAAATTATGATCTTCAAAGGGAAAAAGAGACTTTTTAAAATTAAATTTATTGGAGCGATATTGGTTAATAAAATTATATAGGTTTCAAGTGCACAATTCTATTATATGCCATATGTATATTACATTGTGTATCCACCACCCAAAGTCAAATCTCTTTTTGTCACCATATTTTGACCCCCTTTACTCTTATCTACCTTTCCCCCTCCCCCTTTTTCCTCTGGTGAACCACTAAACTATTGTCTGTGTCTATGAGTTTTTGTTTGTTTGTCTTGTTTGTTGCTTTCAGTTTTATATCTCACATATGAGTGAAATCATATGGTTCTCGACTTTTTCTGTCTGGCTTTTTTCGCTTATCATAATTATCTCAAGATCCACCCATATTGTTGCAAATAGCAGTGTTTCATTTCTTCTTATGGCTGAGTAATATTCTATTATATATATGTACCACATTTTCTTTATCCACTCATCTGTCAGAAAGCACTTTGGTTGTTTCTGTGTCTTGACCACCATGAATAATTGTGCAATGAACATCAAGATGCATATATCTTTACAAATAAAGGTTTTCAAATTTGAGGGGATAGATACCCAGAAGGGAGATTGCTGGGTCATATAGTAATTCTATTCTTAATTTTTTGAAGAACCTCCATACTATTTTCCATAGTGGCTATACCATTTATAATCCCACTAGCAGTGTATGAGGGTTCCTTTTTCCCCATAACTTAATAGTAGTTATTACTTGTCCTATTGATGATAGCCATTCTAACAGGTGTGAGGTGGTATCTCATTGTGGTTTTGATTTGCATGTCCTTAACAGCTAGTGAAGCTGAGTATCTTTTCATACATCTGTTGGCCATTTGTATGTCTTCTTGAAAGAAGTGTCTGTTCAGGTCCTCTGCCCATCTTTTAATTGGATTGTTTGTCTCTTTGTTGTTGAGTTGTATGAGTTCTTTATATATTTTGGGTATTAGCCTCTTACCAGAGGCATTGTTTGCAAATATCTTCTCCCATTCAGTTGGTTGCTGCTTTGTTTTGTTGATTGTTTCTTTTGCTGTGCAGGGCTTTTTAGTCTGATATAGTCTCATTTATTTATTTTTGTTTTCACTTCCCTTGCCTTTGAGTCAAATTCATAAAATCCTTTCTAAAACCAAGATCCATGAGTTTAGTACCTATGTTTTCTTCTGTGTAATTTATTGTTTTAGGTATTATATTTAGGTTTTTGATCCATTTTGAGTTAATTTTGAGATCATTGAAAGCTAGTCATCTGTTGGGGGAATAATAAGATTCATTTCAGACTTTTCCACAGCAACTTTTAACTTTAAAAATGCTATAAAATCCTCAAAGGAAGAAAGTATGATCCAAGGATTTTATACCTAACTAATCTGTCAATAATCTTAATATAAGCATAGCAGACAAATAATTTGGAGATGATGAAAAACGTGCAACCCCAGCAAGACAAATAATTTGGAACACGCCAAGTCTAAGATTCCTTGAGCCTGTCTTGAAGACACTTGAAGATATGATGAAACCTTTAACTAACCAAGATATAAATGCAGACCCTACATAAAAAGGTCTGTCAGAGAGCATTTGATTCATTTAGTTATAAATATGAAACTAATGCAAATATGGGAATAATGCTTATAGAACATAATATAGTCATGCATTACATAACAACATTTCACATATGCAATGGTAGTCCGATAAAATTATAGTGGAGTGGAAAAATTTCTATCACCTAATGACATCATAGCAGTCATAATGTAGTGCAATGCATTACTCATGTTTGTGGTGATGCTGGTATAAACAAATCTATTGTGCTGCCAGTTGTATAAAAAGTATAGCACATATAATTATGTAGAGAACATAATTCTTGATAATGATAATAAATGACTATGTCAGTAGTTTGTGTATTTATTATTCTATACTTTTTATTGTTATTTTAGAATATACTCTTCCTCCTTCTAAAAAAAGTTTGCTGTGAAACAGTATGCTGTGTTATACCAGCAGCAGCCTCAGATATCTGTTTACCGTGTCTCTTGATTGCATCATTTTCTCTTGTGCCTGATTTAATCTCATATTGTTTTGTTCATCATGGCCCCTAAGCATACAAAATTCACTGCTAATGTTTCCAGTAAGAGACCATGTTGAATGATTGACCTGGAAACAAAATAAAAAGTAATTAAAGACTACGAAGGTGGAAAATCAGTGATGGTTATTGCTCACCAGTCAGGCATGTTCCATTCCACCAGAGCTATGATTTTGAAGAGCAAGAACAAAATGATGGAAATTCTTAAAGGATCTGCTTCATTCAAGGCAAGGAGAATGACAAAAATTCAAGAAAGGCTTATATCAGACATGGAGAAACTTCTAATTACCTGAATTGAAGACCAGACACAGAATTGTATTCCTCTCAACACCATAAAGATTGTAGCCAAAGGAAAAGGCTTATTTGAAATGTCGAAAGAGAGAAGACTGGGCCAGACTATGATGTTGAATTTACTACTAGCTCTGGGTGGCCTCAGTGATTGAGGAACCATTATTGTAGATGTGAAAGTGTGTGGTGAGTCTGTAAAGGTTAATGTGAAGGCAGCTGAAGAAATTTTGGAAACTCCAAATAAGCTGGAGGAAAATTACTTGCCAAAGCAAATATTCAATATGGACAAAACATTCCTACTCTGGGAATAGATGCCTGAAAGGACTTTCATTTATAAGAAGGTCAAGTCAATGCCAGGTTTTAAAGCTTTTAAGAAAAAGTAACAGTCCTGCTTGGGGGCAATGTTGCAGGCTACATATTAAAACTCTGTGATCTGGCACAGTTAGAACCCCTTGGTCTTTGAACATATTAATAAACACAAACTGCCAGTATACTCCAGAGGCAATAAGAAGTCATAGATGACTCAACTGTTTTTCCAAAATGCCCTCCTGAATTGTTATGCCAGTGAAATGGAGAAGTACTGTTTGGAGAATAACATACCTTTTAAGATTTCTCTTATTGTTAATAATGCTCTTGGACATCCACCTTTTATTGGTAATCTTCATCCCAATATCAAAATGATGTTTCTTCCTCCAAATGCCACCTCTTTGGTCCAACCAATGGATCCAGAAGTTACAGCAGCTTTGAAGGTTTACTACCTGAGGAGGACCTCTGCTCAGACTATTACTACAACTGGGGAAGATACTGCGAAGATACAAATGAAATTCTGGAAGGATTAAAAAAACAATGACCTTGCTTGAGATTGGAGCGATATCACCAAGGAGTGTATAAATGGCATCTGGAAGAAGATATTTAAGAGTTTTGTCCATGACTTCAAAAGATTTTCCAAGGGTAATGAGGTTGCAAAATTCAACAAGGCTGTGACTGAGATGACAAACAATTATAACCTGGGTGTGGGTGGGGATCTCCTAGAGGCGGTTCCTGAGGAACCGACTGAGTATCAGAACTGAAACAGGAATGCATAGCTAAAGAAGAGGCAAGAGAAAAGGAAACTGCAGCAGAAGAAAAAGAAGAAGAACCCCCAAGAAAATTCACAGTGAAGGTTTTAGCAGAAGCTTTTGCAGACCTCAACCAGCTCCTTAAAAAGTCTGAAAGCATGAACCCCAACACTGAAAGGTTTTCATTATCAGAGAGGAATATTCATGGTGTATTATCTTCTTACAAGCAAATCTATGATGAAAAAAAGAAACCAGCAAACCACTATGGACATATTTCTGGAAAGAGTGACACCTCTTCATGAAGAGCCTTGGGCAAGCCCTTCAGGAGGTATTCCAGAAGAAAGAACTTTATCATAGGAGAGGACAGCTCCATGCATGTTATTGCCCTGGAACAAGAGTGAAGGTGGAAAACACTGACATTGATGATTCTGACCTAGTGTAGGCATACGCTAGTGTGTGTTTATGTCTTAATTTTTAACAAAAAAAAAGTTTTAAAAAGTAAAAAAATTGAATTTTTTAAAAATAGAAAAAAGCTTATAGAACAAGAATATAAAGAAAATATTTTGTACAGCTGTACAATGTGTAGTTTAAGCTAAATGTCATTACAAAAGAGTCAAAAAGTATAAAATAAATAAAAGGTTTATGAAGTAAAAATGTTACAAAAAGTTAAGGTTAATTTACAGTTGAAGAAAAAAATGTTTTAACTTAGTGTAGCCTAAGTTTACCGTGTTTATGAGATCTGTTGTCGTGGACTAATGCTCATTTACTCACTGACTCACCCAGAACAACATCCAGTCCTGAAAGCTCCATTCATGGTAAGTGCCCTATACAGATATACCATTTTTATATTTTATACTGTATTTTTACTGAATCTTTTCTGTGTTTAGATATTTTTATATATACAATACTTGCCATTGTGTTACAGTTGCCTACAGTATTCAGTACAGTCACATGCTGCACAAGTTGTAGCTGTGGAGCAATAGGTTATATCATATAGCCTAGATGTGTAGTAGGCTATACCATCTTGGTTTGTGTAATGCACTCTATAATATTAACATAATGACAAAATCACCAAATGATGAATTTCTCAGACATATCCTTGTTGTTACGTGATTCATGACTGTATAGGGCTTGTAAGCCCAGACACTGTAGAAATTAAGAATCTTAATTAATAAACCAGAAAAAGAAATTGTGAATAACAATAATAATAACAACCCTAAGTAAATGAGTAGGAATTAATAATTTAGAAATCAGAAATTTATAGAACTAATACATCTAAGAGTTGATTCTTTGATAATAACAAAAAAATGACAATAATAAAATAGATAAACTGATAGAAAACTAAAGATGAGAATAAAACAAATTTACAAAATAATTATAATAATTATAAGGGAGATTTTATCAGCTTTAAGAGATTATATTAGGACCTTGATGAAATGGGTGATTTTCCTGGCAGTCATAACTTCCCAACATTGACCTAAAAAAGAGAAAATCTAAACAGATCAATTATCATAGAGGAAATGAGAAAGATATCAAAGAGCTAATCTTTAAAAAATGCTCCACTCCCCAGCTTGTATCACAAGGGAATTCTACTAAAACTCTCTGGAAAGGTAACTTCAATGCTGCTTAAAATATTTACTAAGATAGCATAAAAAGGAAATCTACTAAATTCTTTTTACAAAGTGAGTATAACATTGATACATAAATGTCAGACAACAAAATGAAAACAAAACAAAACAAAACAACAAATTATTTACAAAGGAAAAGTCTCAGATGAACCTTAAACTTCTATGACACTGCACGCCATACAACCACAAAACAATGGAAAATGTTGTGACTCAAGAATCTGAGGCAGAAAATGTGGTATGTGAAGGCAACAGAAAAACATTTTTAGATGTGTAGTGACTCAGGAAATATACCACCTAGCAACTGTGCTTGAGAAATCTATTTGAAGATATTTTAACTAATGGGGGTAAATGAAATAAAGAATTAAATAAGGGGGGAAATCTTGGTTTGAGAAGATAGATTATCATTAACACTGAAATACACACACACACACATATAATTTAAGTTTGATGTCAAATGTCTATATTTGAATTTATTTAAAAACATCTTACGGTAATAAAAAAAAAACATTTAAATTAAAAAATAACTTCCACCAACTGGAAATGGAAAAACAAAATATCTAAAACCACTGGATCAAAGAGAAAATCAAGGATACGATTACAGACTTTTGAATTATGTAGGTCAATTGCAGTTTTCTCATCCAAATCTCTCCATACATTTTCAAAAACAGCATACAGATCCACATGGAGAGGAAATAAAACCACCCACAGCTTATTCTTATAGTATAACTAGGAAAAAGAGCTCAATACATTAAATAACATGTGTAAATGGGGAAAAAATATTACAAAATATTTCAAAGACAGCTCTAGAACCATGCCACAACAGAGAATGTGTGGAAAAACAGAACATAAGTGAGAAACCAGCCTATCAGAACACAGGTAAAATCACCCCCGTAAAAGAGATTCCCCATCCTAAATGTGAAAATATTTAGAAGAGGTCTGATTCCAGATGGATCAAAACATAGCTACTGGGGAATCAAAAAAAAAAAAAAAATGGCTTGAAGAGTGAAGAATAAATTTTGCCAATCTTATAATATATAACTTCTAGGCAAATTGGAGAGAAGGCGAATTGGATAGGAAAGATATTCCTTGGATGCTTGGAGATAAAAAGAAAGAAAGAACCTATTAGTGGAAATTAAGACTCACACAGAAACAAGAGAATCCCCAAATTAGAAAACACATCAGTCTATCCTCTACCTCCCTAAATTTGCCATTAATTTAAAATATATGTCACTGTACCAAAAGAAGAAAGCCCTCTTGAAGCAAGAAATCTAGGAAAGCCTTCACCCCCTCATATTATGACTGGTCAGAAAAAAATAAAACACATTTCACAATGAATAAAAATATCTGACAGTATTCACACAAAACTGCTACAAAGAAAAAGAATGAGAGAGAGAGAAAAAAAAATTTCCATTGATGAAAATCCTCCCCAAAAAGTTAACTACAAAGTAGAGGAGATATGTAAAACAGTTTTCTCACTCCGAATTAAATATCTTTAAGTATTTTACAGAAAGAAAAAAATCAGAAAAGCAAAATTAAATAAACAAAGTAAGATATGATGAATAATAAATAAAACTTAGGAGAAAAAAATTGAAGAAAAAGGCAAAATAATCTTATATGGAAAGAATAATGTCAAAGCCTTCAAGAAAAAGTGGATTTCCCTGAAAATATAAGGAGAATTTAGAAAAATGGAAAATTTCAAGAAAATTAAAACAAAGTAAAAGATTAAAAGTACCATAGAGAAAGTAATACAAGATTAGACATACATGTAATTCAACTTCTAAAAACAAAAAAATGAAGAAATAGATAAGAGAATTAATATTTAAACTGTAATCAAAGAAACTTTTTGTAAATAAAAAAATATTTGCATCTATGATTGAAAAATTTGCATCTACGATTGTGTACATGGGGAAAATGACCCAGAATGGTCAACTTTTAAGACTAGTCTAATAAACCTATTAGACATTAAATATATAGAAGCAATCTTCTGAACGTCTACACATAAAGCCCAAATTATTTACAATAGAAATAAAATCACAATGCAAGAAAACAGTGGGAGAATAATTTTAAGAAACTCAGGAAAACAAGAGCCAGGAGTTTACTATATATAAGCAACCTTTCTTTTAAGTATCAAATCTGTAGAAAAATAGTTTGATACAGACAAAAACTCAGTGAAAACTGTACTCATGGACTTTTTCTAAAAAAAATTGAGATGCTTTTAAGCAGTGATCAGAGGAAAATGTATAGCTCTACATCCTTAAAATACACAAATAAAAATCGAAAATTGAAAATGAATGATCTGAATTCCCAACTTAGAAATGTGTGGCAGGGGAGAAGAAAAAAATAAAATATAGACGTAGAAATCAGTGAAATAGAAAGCAGAAAAATGATAAAACTAATAAATAAAAAAATAAAATGCTGATTCTTAGGGAAAATTAACAAAATAGACATACTACTTGCTAATCTCACCCAGAAAAGGAGGAGATAACCCAGATACAGAAAATAAGAAATGATGTGGGGAAAATAACTTTTGAAACAGATCAAATTTTTGAAGTCATGAGCAACTTCGTATCTATAGATATCTATGCAAATATTATTGAAAATCAAATGAAATGAACAGCTTCCTATGAAAATACAACATATCAAAACTGACTTTAGCTGAGATAAAAGGCTGAAGCAGACAACTTTTCACAGGAAAAATCAATGAGATATTAAATAATTACTCTACAAGAAGTACCAGGTTCAGACATTTTCTCAAGGGTATTCTAAAATCCTTGCTCCTGAGCACAGAAAAAGAAGGGCAAATTTTAAACTTCTTTAATCAAGCAAGTATAACATTGATGCCTAAATCAGATAAAATATAAAAAGAAACCTAAAAGCCAATTCACTTTTTGAATATTGATGCCAAAATTCTAGATAAAACACAGGCAAACAGATTGCAATGGTATGTTAATAAAATATACCACAATCAAGTGATTTATTCCAAGAAGTTTCAAAATTAGGACATCTATTAATATAGTTCACTACTGATAATAGCTAAGGAGAAAATCCAACACCCATTTCTGATTTTAAAAACATATGCTCAACAAAATAAAAATAGATTCTTCAACATTAAATATCTATAACTCACTTCTAAAGCCATATTTTTACTTAATAGGGAAGCTAGAAGTAGTTCCACTAGGATCAGGAATAAGTTAAAGGTGCCCACTATTTCTCTCATTATTTAATACCATATTATAGGTTATGAATGGATAAAATTAAATGGGAGACAATGATTTGAAACATGAAAATTGAAGGAAAAAAAAGAAGCAAAACTACATTTCTTTTGAGAAACTAAGCTAACTGCCCATCAACTGATGATTGGATAAAGAAGTTATGGTTCCTATATACAATGGAATATTACTCAGCCATTAAAAAATGAAATTCTACCATTTACAATGACATGGATGGACCTAGAGGTTATTATGCCGAGTGAAATAAGTCAGACAGAGAAAGATAAATACCATATGATTATACGAGGAACCTAAGGAACAAAAAGAACAAACTAATCAAAAACAGACTTACAAATAGAGAGAGGATTGTTTTATAAACTATATAAATATCTAACCAATGTACTGTATACTCAAAACTAATAATAAAGTAAAATTTTTTTAAAATATGTATAAAATTCAAAGGAATCAATTATAAAAATACAAATAATAAATAACTTAATGTAGGAAGACACAAAATTAATATATGCAAATAAAGTCTTCAGATATATAATAATAACTAATTAGAAGTTACAATAAAATGATAAGTAACGGAGCTGTAACAGAAAAGTAATGATTAACTGACCTTTCCTTGTATTCCTGCTATAAGTCCCAACTAATTTTGGTTTTACTGTTAAGGACCATAAATTCTGTTTAAAGACTTCTCTATCTACACTTAGGCTATGATTTTAATGCAGAAAAATCAAACCATGAGTTTTTTGAGGGGAAAAATCCTTTTTTTACTTATTTTTTTCTTTCCAACACCTAATAGTGTTTAGCATATAAGTACCCCATAAATTCTTAATGTTTGGACAAATAAAGAGAAAAATATATTGTGGAAAATTATGCAGAGAAATCTTTGAATTTTATTTTTTATCTAGGAAAAAATTATGTCTAAAATCTAAATTAATACCATATTACTCTATTTAAACGAAGTTGAAGATGTAGTGACATAAATTAAGGATAGATGAGGAATAAATTAAGGATAACTCTCTTTTTCAGGAAACGCCATCATTCTGTAGAAGTTTTGTTTTTTTCTATTCCCTATCCTTTACTTTCAATGACAATTTCAACAAGTTTTCCTACAGAGTCCCTAATGATACAGTCAGTTACAGCCTTGAGCTGTGCTAAATAAAGGAACGATTATAAATTTCTTACTGAAGGTCTCTCTGACATGCCATTCTCTTGTGGGGAGGTAGATGAGAGAGGAAGGTGGGGAAAATATCTCATTGCCTCCTTTTTCCTCTTGCCCATTGTGTGTTTTACTACCATTCATCAGACTTACGTCAAGACCAGCCTTTACCTAAAATAGCTGAAAAATACCATAGTCCATCATTTAACCTCCGTCAGCAAGTCAATTTGAAACTCATTGTCTTTTACTAGGTCAAAAGGAATTGCTAATATTTTTAGAGAACATGATGGATTGCAGTTAGGATTCTAACAAAAGATGACCAAAATAAAATATCAATATCGTTTTCATTTCTGAATCTGAATAAAGAAGAATGAGAAAAGTGTAGATGACATTTCTCATTCAACCTTATTTGCCATTTATTTTGAAAGGGAGGAAGGAGGGCAATGGGGATGAATTCCAAGCCATCATTTAAAAATGTAGCCACAGGCACTCGTTATTGATGTGTCATTGCATCATGCTACTTGATAAATTTTAAAATGCATTTTTCTTTCCCTGAGTCTGATTTAGCGTTGTCTGCCCAACACTCCTCCAGGGATGCTCCCTTCTTTGTGTATTCATTTTTCAAGGAGTGTGAAGTGTACACAAAACTTCTACAAAATTCGACCTTGAAATTGCGGAGGACAGAATATTGGTGTTTGTGAACTCAGTTCCCTCTCCTACAGGGCACTGAAACTCTTTGAAACTCTGATGTTCTTCCCAGATAACTCCTAAACTAACCAGAACCACTAGCACCCCAACTTCTAGCTGCACTCAAGATTTAGCTTTTAATTCATCACATCAATTGCACCTAATTAGTTTCTAGTGCTTTAGTGCCCAGATCCCTAGAACAGTGGTTTATAAATTGGTGTCTATGGAACACTCAAGGGGCCTGCATAAGGGCTAGAAGATACCAAGAAATTGTAAAATCTGCCTCTCACCCACAATTTCTTCATAGCTCTTTGCCTTTTTTTATTGAATTTATTGGGGTGACATTAGTTAATAAAATTATATAGGTGTCAAGTGTATAATTCAATAATACGTCATATGTATACTGCATTGTATGTTCACCACCCAAAGTTAAATCTCTTTCCATCACCATATATTTGACCCCCATTACCCTTATCTACCCCCTACTTCCCCTTTCTCTCTGGTAACCACTAAATTGTTGTCTGTACCTATGAGTTTTTGTTTGTTTGTCTCGTTCGTTTGCTGCTTTCAGTTCATATCCCACATATAAGTGAAACATGTAGTTCTTAACTTCTGTGTGACTTATTTCATTTAATGTGATAATCTCGAGATATGTCCATGCTGTTACAAATAGCGATATTTCAACCAAAGAACCCTTCGATAGACGATTGGATAAAGATGTACACATATACAATGGAATATCACTCAGCCATAAGAAAAACAGAACTCCGCCTTTATTTGTTTTATAGGTTAAGGTTAACCCATATACCATATTGATTAAAAAGTTAGAAAACCATTGTTCTAACTTAGAATAACAAAAGAAAAGCAGAATCATAATACTAATTCTCTGATTATATGAATGAGGAAATTGAGATGCGGAAAAGTTAAGGGACATGTCGAGGACTCATGATGATTCTAGTCCAATATTCTTGTTTTTTGTTATATGAGGTCAACGATGCTTAAAGAATGAAAAGTGACATCTTTCCAATGACTAGCTGAACACCACGATGTTCTTAGCTATGTTAAAAATCATAGGGAGTATTAAAACAAAGTAGTCTCCATTCAAGCACCCTACCATCCATCTATCCATCTGTCCATCCAATCTATCCATCCACCCACCTTTAGCCAAGAAAATGTAGGTTAATGCTAGAACCTATTCCTGATTATATTTTTCCAACACAAATATTATAATGAATCCATCTATATCCCAAGCACACAAAGGGCATATATTCTAAATCCTGCATTTAAGACCAAAGTGAACCAAAGAATGTACACACATATAATACAGGGCTTCTGATTACAGACTTACAAAAATAATTCAAATTAAAAAGAAGAACTCCTGCTTACATTTTTCTTGAAAATCTTGGATATCAGTATGGCAGAGTAAATTGCATACTGATGTCACTTTTTGTCATAATAATCTAGACATTTACAGGTCATACGTTCCCACTCCTGGATTTGTGTTACTCTCTCGAACAGCATAAAACAAGGGAATTACAGTAACATTAACAACGTATTTTCACTGGCTTTTACTGCTATCTGCTATTATAGTGTCACCAGCTCCCACACCAATCTCTCAGCTTGCAGTGATGTCTCACTTGTGCTTCAGATAATTCCTTTAGTGACCAAAAGGCATGTGCCCTTCTCTTGTTCTGCTCCAGACTTACTCAGGGATGTCTGCTGCCAAAGCCTCCAGTGCATGTGGACCGTGCAAAAGTACCCTGCATCAGCTGGCAGAGCCCACAGTGAATCTCTATCATACAGGGTGCTGCTGTTTATCATGGGCCTCCACTTGGCACAGCCCCGCCCTCACCCTGGTACGACATCTTTCCAAGAGTGCTGTTAGGTGCTACTGCCACAATATGCCACTATCATCTCAACACCCTCCTACAACTTACTCTGGCTGCCATCACCTGCACTGGGGCTCTTGCATATGAACCATCAAGGACCCCTGGCCAAAGCTACGTGGGGCTCTGTGTAAAACTGTATATATCCCTGCTCTCTACCTTGTGCTATTCCCTTTAGTGAGCTATCAAAAAAGGGCTGTTTGGGTCACAAGCTCTATAGAGATTTTACTGAAACAGCTGTGATGAGATAAAATTAACATATTAACATCCTATGAACAAGGATGTTCATAGCTTTTTTCCACTCTTTTTATTTTTATCTCTGAATAAATAAAGGACAAAATCTAAATGGATTGTTTGAGAAAAGCAATCAAGGAAAAAGTACCATGTCTCTAGGCTGAGGGTTGGGGAAACATATGGTAGAGGGCTATGCTGTATCAGATGCATTCTATGAATATTGTGCATGGAAGAGAGGGGAGGCTGATGGATCAAGATGGAGAGGACAAGACTATGTAGATGAGAGAATTTTGTTAGGGTGCAGGACCAAGAGACTTCTAGAAATTTGAGGATACACAAAAATTTGGAGAGGACAGGAGGCTTTAAGTAAAATAGTTGTGGACTGAGTTTCTCTATTCACATGATGCCGGAAAGATAAAGAAGTGAAATATTAAATTTCAGCCTGGACTAAGTTCAGATGTATACACACTGTAGTTATTTCCAGAGTTATGTACTGCACACCACCCTATTCCAACCTCTTCCTCTCCTCTCTACAGACTAAGATATGAGTTCAGAAGGGCTAAGTCAGGAGACAAATGTAAAATAGAGACACCAAGATGTATACAAAATTCCCACGGTCTCTTGAGCCTGGGGCTTCACTGCATTGCCAAATACAACTACCTCCTGCCCTGAGATGAATCCTCACCAAGACTACACTTAGTACCATAAACTTCTGGTAGATCTACTTCTGAGTTGGCCAGAGTTGGCCAGCCTTGCCTGAGCCATAGCCAAAAGGAATAGAGTTTAGGCTCAGCTGGGACCCCCCACTATTCTCGCTTTTTAATTTTTTTCAATTAGACTTGACATTCAATATTATTTTATATGAGTTGCAGGTATACGAAATAGTAGTTAGACATTATATAATTTATGAAGTTATCCCCCGATTAGTCTGGAACTCACCTGGCCACTATACATAGTTATTACAATATTATTAACTATAGTCCCTATGCTGTACTTCACATCCTGTGACTATTTTGTAACTGCCATTTTTTTTCTTAATCCCTTCACCCTCTTCATCAAGACCCCAACTACCCCTCTATCTGACAATCACCAGTTTGTTCTCTGTATCTATGAGTCTGTTTCTGTTTTGTTTGTTTATTTCATTCTTTAGATTCAACATTTAAATGAGATCATATAGTATTTGACTTTCTCCATTGGACTTATTTCACTTAGCATAATATCCTCTAGGTCCATCCATGTTGTTGCAAATGGTAAGATTTCATTCTTTTTTTATGGCCAAGTAATATTTCATTGTATGTATGTGCCACTTCTTCTTTATCCAATTGTCTATTGCTTGCTTTCATATCTTGGCTATTGTAAATAACAGTGAACGTAAGGGTGCATTTATCTTTTTGAATTAGTGTTTTAGATTTCTTGAGATAAATATTCAGAATTAGAATTGCTGAATCTTAGGTAGTTTTATTTTTAGTTTGTTGAAGAACTTCCATACTGTTTTCTATAGTGACTGCACCAATTCACAATCCCACCGATAGTGTGTGAGGGTTCCCTTTTCTCCACATCCTCACCAACACTTGTTGATTGTTGATTTATTGATGATAGCCATTCTGACAGGAATGAGGTGATATCTCATTGTAGTTTTAATTTTCATTTCTCTGATGACTAGTGACATTGCACATCTTTTCATGTCTGTTGGCCATTTATAGGTCCTCTATGGAGAAATGCCTATTCTGGTGTTCTGCTTATTTTTTAATTAGGTTTTTTTTTTATGTTAAGTTGTATGTGTTCTTTATTTTGGATATTTATCCCTTATCTGACGTATCATTGGGAAATAGCCTCCTCTTTAGTATGTTGCCTTTCTGTGTGTTTTTTTTTTATGGTTTCCTTTTCTGTGCAAAAACTTTTTAGTTTGATATAGTATTGTTTTACTTATTTATTTATTTTTGTTTCCCTTGCCCAAGGAGAAATATCCCCCCCGCCAAATAATAATACTAAGGGCAATATCAAAGAGTTTACTGCCTATGTTTTCTTCTAGGATTTTTATGGTTTGGGTCTTACATTTAAGTTTTTCATCTATTTTGAATTCATTCTTGTATATGGTGTAAGAAAATAGTCTAGTTTCATTTTGTTGTTGCATGTATCTTTCCAGTTTTTCCAATGCTATTTATTGATGAGATTTTGATTACTATAGCCTTGTAGTATAGTTTTATATCAGATAGCCTGATATGTCCAGCTTTGTTCTTCTTTCTCAAGATTGCTATGGCTATTTGGGATCTTTGTTGTTCCATATAAATTTTTGGATTATTTATTCCAGTTCTATGAAAAATGCCATTGGTATTTTGATAGGGATTACACTGAATCTATAGATTGCTTTGGGTAGTATGGACCTTTTAACAATGTTAATTCTTTGTATACATAGGCATGGTATATGCTTCCATTTATATGTAACTTCTTCAATTTTTTTCTTCAATGTCTTATAATTTTCTGAGTACAGGTCTTTGTTTCCTCGGTTAAATTTATTCCTAGGTATTTTTTGATACAATTGTAAATGGGAGAGTTTTCTTAATTTCTCTTTATGACAGTTTGTTATTGGTGTATAAAAATGTAACCAATTTCTAAATATTAATGTTGTATCCCGCTACTTTGCCAAATTCATTTATTAGTTCTACTAGTTTTTTGATGGAATTCTTAGGGTTCTCTCTATATATAGTATCATGTCATCTGCAAATAATGACAGTTTTACTTCTTCCTTTCCTATTTGGATGCCTTTATTTCTCTTTCTTGTCTGATTCCTCTGGCTAGGACTTAGAATACTATGTTGAATAAAAGTGATGAAAGTGGACATCTTTGTCTTTTTTCTTATCTTAAGAAAAAAACCTTTTCGCTTTTCCCCACTGAATATGATGTTAGTGTGGGTTTGTCATATATGGCCTTTATTATATTGAGGTATGTTCTCTCTGTTTTCCCTTTGATGAGAGTTTTTATCATAAGTGGTTGCTAGATTTTGTCAAATGCTTTTTCTGTATCTATTAATATGATTATATGATTTTATCTCTTTGTTTATATGGTGTATCACATTAATTTCCGATTTTATTTATTTGGATCCTCTCTCTTTTTCTCCTGATGAGTCTGGGTAAAGGTTTATCAATTTTGTTTTTTGTTTCAAAGAACCAGCTCTTAGTTTTATTGATCTTTTGTGTTGTTTTTCTAGACTCTATTTTGTTTATTTCTGCTCTGATTTTTATTATTTTTTTCCATCTACTACTTTGGGTTTTGTTTGTTCTTTTTTCTAGTCCCTTTACATGTAAGGTTAGATTGTTTACTTGAGATTTTTCTTGTTTCTTGAATTAGACCTGTATTGCTATGAATTTTCCTCTTAGAACTGTTTTCACTGTGTCCCATAGATTATGAGTCATTATGTTTTCATTTTTATTTGTCTCTAGGTATCTCTTGATTTATTCCTTGATCTCATCATTAAACCATTCATTGTTTCATAGTGTGTTATTTAGCCTCCATGTGTTTGTATATTTTTCAGTTTTTCTCCCTCTTTTAATCGATTTCTAGTTTCATACCATTGTAGTCAGAGAAGATGTTTTATATGATTTCAGTCTTCTTAAATTTATTGAGATTTGTTTTGTGGCCTACCATGAGGTCTATCTTGGAAAATGTTCCATTTTCACTTGAAAAGAATGCATATTCTGCTGTTTTGGGGTGAAATACTCTAAAAATATCAAATTAAATTTATCTGGTCTAATGTGTCATTTAAGGCTGTTGTTTCTTTATTGATTTTCTGTCTGCAATATCTGTCCATTGGTGTTAACGAGGTGTTAAAGTCCCCTAGTATGACTGTATTACTGTTGATTTCCCCCTTTATATCGGTCAATATTTACTTTATATATTTGCTTTATATATTTGTTTTATATATATTTGCTTTATATATTTATATATAGGTTTGCTTTATATATTTATATATAGGTTCTCCTATATATTTGCTTTATATATTTATGTATAGGTTCTCCTATGTTGGGTGCATTAATGTTTACTAAGGTTATGTCCTCTTGTTGGATGGATCCCTTTATCTTTATGCAATATCCTTCTTTGTCTCTTATTACAGTCTTTGTTTCAAAGTCTCTTTTGTCTAATATAAGTATTGCTACTTCAACTTTTTTAAAATTTCCATTTGCATGAAATATCTTTTCCCATCCTTTTACTTTCAGTCTGCGTGTTTCTTTCAATCTGAAGTGGGTCTCTCATAGATAGTATATGTATGAGTCTTGCTTTCTTATTCATTTGGCTACCCTATGTGCTTTGATTGTAGCATTTAATCCATTTATATTTAAAGTGATCATTGATAGGCACATAATTTTGCCATTTTATTATTAATATTTATGTTCTTTTTCCTCCTTCTTCTTTTTAAAGAAGTCTATTTAACATTTTTTTTGTAATACTGACCTAATGATGACAAATTCCTTTAGCTTTTTCTTGTCTGGGAAGCTCTTTTTCTCTCTTTCATTTTAATTCATAGCCTTGCTGGGTAGAGTAATGTTGGTTGTAAGTCCTTGCTTTTCATCTCTTTAAATATTTTATGCCAATCCCTTCAGGCCTGCAAACTTTCTGTTGAGAAATCAGCTGACAGTCTAATGGGAGTTCCCTTGTAAGTAATTAGCTGCCTTTCTCTTGCTGCTTTTAGGATTCTCTCTTTGTCTTTAACTGTGATGTGTCTTTAATTATGATGTGTCTTTATGTGGGTCTGTTTGGGTTCATCTTATTTGGGATTCTATGCGCTTCATGGACTTGAATGTTTATTTCCTTCACCAGGTGAAGAAAGTTTTCAGTCATCATTTTCTCAAATAGACTCTCAATCACTTGCTCTTCCTCACTTTTCCTTCCAGCACCCCTGTGATGCAAATGTTGTTATGCTTGATGTTATCCCAGAGGTTCCTTAAACTATCCTCATTTTTTCTTAATTCTTTTTTCTTTTTGTTGTTCCTGTTGGGTGTTTTCTGGTACCTCGTCTTCTGAATCTCTGATTCTAGCCTCTGCTTCATCTAATCTGCAGTTATTCCTTCTAGGGTATTATTTATTTCAGTTATTATTGTCTTCATTTCCGACTAGTTCTTTATTATAGTTTCTATGTCCTTTTTTATGCTTACTAGCTCTTTCTTACAGTTCTCACTAAGTTCCTTGATCATCCTTATAACCAGTGTTCTGAACTCTGTATCTGGTAGATTGTTTACATTTCATTTAGTTATTTTTCTGGAGTTTTCTCCTGATCTTTCATTCGGAGATCATTCATATTTCTTTGTTTCCTCACTTTGGCTGCCTCTCTCTGTTCATTTCTGGAATATCAGATCTGGAATATCTCTCAGTCATGGCTGGGTGGCCTTATGTAGTAATTGCCTTGTGTGGCCCAATGGCGCAGTCTCCTTGATTACCTGCACTGGGTCGCTTATGGAGCTAATCGGGTATTGCTCTGTTGTTGTCTGAAGCCGGCCTCTGGATATGTTGGTTCTGGGACCCCTTAGATGGGCTTCCATGCAGGCCAAGGGCAGATGCTGCCTGTGACTGGCCAGGAGCTACCTGGTAGGAGGTACATAGCTATCCAAGGTTGTTCGCTCCATGTACTTTACCCAGAGATGCATGGGTGAGGGAGGCCATGCTAAGAACTGAGACCAGCTGCTACTGGTACCAGTCCTGCGGTAGCTTAGCAAAAGGCCTAGGACATCTCAAGACCTAGAGCCACCTACCAGCTACCCATAAGGCTCAGCCACTGACAGATCTTTAGGGAGTACATGAGGTGGGTGAGGCGGGGTCAGAAAATCACGAGTGTGGTGAGTGGTGTTCACCAGGTTAATGTAGATTCAGGTTTGGTACCAGTGCTGAGCCTGGGGCTACTTGAAAAAGTCTTGGAGTACACCAATACCAGCCGCTTCCTGCCTCGGGCCTGCTGACCCCCGAGAATTGTCCAAGAAAGACTATGGCTTGGGCTGAGCCTGGTTGCCCACCACCAAAAAGTGTCTCCAGCAGTGTGCAAATGGATTCTTGCTCCTTGCTGCTGAAAGAGCCTCTTGCGCTGTGCAGGATGGGGCTGGTTGCCCAGTCTCAGCTAAGTGCCTCAGTGTATGAGATAAGTGGGGTGGGCTCTTACAGAGTCACCAGGGTGGAATTAGCAAAGTTCATCAGGCCAGTACAGATTCACATTTGGCTGTGTGAGGGGAGGCCTCAACACAGGAAAGATGACTCCCGTGGCCTGCATGGGAGGAAAGCTCAACACAGGGATAATGATGGCTATCCCTACAGCCATTGTGCTGAAGATACACAACTCAGTCTTTCTCTGCATGTCTCTGGTGCCTCCAAAGCTATTGTCCCTCTGCCAGATCCCAGAGTGAGTGCCTGCAAACGAGTGAGTCTGTGCATAGGCCCTTTAGGAAGATGTCTGAGTTTCCAGCAGCCTTCCTTCTCACCTTGATGGATGGAATCCCCATTCATTTTCATAGCCAGATAATGTGGGGACTCCTCTTCCCAGTACTGGTACCCTGGACTGTAGAGCCCGGTATGAGGCTTGGAACCCTTGCTCCTCCAGGAAGACCTCTGCAGTCAAGATACTCCTCTAGATGCTCAACTGCCACATGTTGGTCCAGGGCCAGACCATTTCACTTCTCTGCCCCTCCTTCCAGTCTTAATATGTTCTCTTCTTTATATCCTTACTTATAGGAGTTCTGTCCAGCCTTCAGATGGTTGTCCAAGTTGATTGTTCTATAATTTAGTTGTGATTTTAATGTGATAATGGGAGGAGGCAAGCACAGCTTTAACTCTTGCTTTAAAAAAAAAAAAAACTGAATTGTTACTTAGATAACAGCAAATAACTCTTGCTCACACACTTGACTTCTTTGGGTGCCAACATAAGCCAACACAAGCCAACACTGTTTTCTCATCCCTGCACTCCAACTTTATAAATCCTCAAATTAATTCAGAGCAGCTGAAGATGAATCTACTTCATAAGACGACACACTTCCCAAGGTATTCCCGTTGATTTAAGGGCTGATTTATTGTAGACTTGAGGGCTCAGCAGCTTCTAACTTTGTTTTGCTTCCTAGATCGGTATCTGTGTTTGTTTAAAAGCCACTGGCTGAATCACACTTAGAATCATAGAAGCCATGTGGAACGCCCAGGGGCCACATGGCTCATCTCTTGAAGTGACACTGTGGGTGTTTATATCACTTGTCAGATTAGGATTTGTCTAGTGGAAATTGATTGAGCTCAAGGATTGAGTCTGCCAGTTGCCTGGAAAAATAAATCTCAGAATTCTCAATAACACGAGGTTTTTCCCAAGCATGTCAACATCCTTTTCTCCTAAAGCCAAAGCTGAAATGATACCATTTCTTGATAGCAAGGACTTTGTATTTAATTCAGGTTTTCAGCGTTTGATGTGTATCTACCGTGTGCCAGCACTAGATACACAGGTCGCTAAAGGATACAAATATTCTCCATTCTCAATTGAAGGATCTCACTACCTCTACTATAGGAGCAGACAGATATCCCTTCAAGGCAGAGTGAGATACTAAGTAGAGCTCAAGGCACATATCTGGATTCTGGAAGATGGGAGATTAGGTTTGGCTCTGGAGGGAGGAGTAACTTATAGTAGAGCAGAATGAGGTAAAGATACTTAGCCATCATCTTTTACATCATTTTGTAAAGGGAAGCACTTGGCTTAGAAGCTCTTATACCTGCCTTTTGTACAAGTCCCCACTATCTTCCCCCAAATGTCCTCTCCCCAAGTTAGTGCAATGGTTGCATATCAAAGCATTTAAGGTGCTTTTTAAAACTAGATGCCCAAGTTCCACCATAGATTGACTGAAAATGAATCTCCTGGGGAGAGGTCCGGGGAGTCTCTATTTCTTAAACCGTTTTTCCAGAAGATTCTTCAGAATTCCAGCCAGGCAGCCTAACACAAATCTTTAGACTGGCCTCTGAAAACCATCACTCTAAAATTCTCCCCAAATGTCCTCAATCAAAACCTTGTACAGCCCACCAACGGAGCTGGGTAGGTATGCCCTGAAGTGTGCCACATGGCATTATCTGCATTTAAAGATTCAGCTGCAAGCCCAATCTAAAGAAGAGATTCCTGGGCGAAAGCTGGTGTAGGATAACTTTGGAAGTCCTCCAAGTCTATTTTGGTCTCATTTTTCATGTCTAGACTCTCATTTGCCACCATCAGATAGAGCTATTTAGGACACAGACGATCAGATCACTGTGGGCCACCAGGTAAGTGTAAGAGGCCAGCTCTAGATTAACTTCAAGGTTAACCCTCAGCCCCTGCATAAATTCCTGAAAGTGTATTTTTGTTGGTCAGATTGACTGCTCCTTTTTTCTTGTGACTTAAGAACGTACCAGGTTGAGCAACTTGCCTAAGACCAATGAGCTGATTGAAAACTTTTAAGCATCCCTGAACCTCAGATTTCACAGACACCTCAAGCACATGCACTCTTTTGCCCAGTATTACAATGGTAACAGCGGGCAAGAAACCTGGCTTTGAGTCCTGACTGTGCTACCATGTACCTGTATAACTTTGGGTGTCTCACTTAAGCTCTCTGGGTCAATTTCCTTCTCTACAAAATGAAAGAATTGAACTATAAGATTGTCAAAATCAGAGACTTTTTTACTGGGGTAGTATATGATTGACAGTGCTTTGAAAATGGTTATAAAGTGATTTACATAGATATTGTCCCTGCCACTACTCTGGGTAGTCAGAAATGTGACTACCAGAAACAATTTCTCAGAAGCCATCTTTTATTAATTAAAATGAGAAAGAAGAAAATAGTTTAATATTTATTTAATGTCTATCATGCACCAGGCATAGGTGCTGCTTCTTTTGTGAGTTCACCTATCCTCTCTAAAAATCTAGAAAAATGTCTGTCCTAGTTGGAAGACTCTGGAAAATTTTCATTCCAGGTAAGAAAGCAGACTCCGAGGGTAAAATAAGTTGCCTAAGTTTACAAAAGTTAGCAAATGACAGAAATAGGGCTCAAGTTCAGGTTTTGTGATTCTAAATCCAGTGCTGTTGATTGCTTAAATTCTATTAAAATCCTGCAGGTGGAAGAGGCTCTTCCCTATAAATTAACTGGTGGGTCCCCTTCCATGGAGAATGACTGTGAGTAACACGTGCTGGCACAGTGCTATTTGCCTTCATTTTATGCTTTCCTTCAGAGTCCTCTATAAAGCTTACATTAGCAATTCACCGAGTTGTCCCTGTCCCCTCTCTGCTCTAACTCTTCTTTCTTAAAAAGGAAAAAGAAAAATAAAGCACAGCTAAGTATTAAGGCAAAATTAATGTTGTATTTTTAATCATGTAAACATGAACAGAAATCCCATGTTTAAAATCTCAAGGCAAACATAGCTGAGCCTGTTGTACTAGCAGAAGAAATTAATACCGTGCATACTAATGAAAAATTTTAACTATTTGCTAGGACATTGGATTGTATCACAGTGAGTCATTACATTGCATTTTCTCCTTTTCTATGTGACTAAAATACCAATTTTGAGACTTCATTAATTTTAACCAAATTCACTCTCAGTTTATGAAACAGACTTTAAAAATGAAACATCACTATAAACACATGGAATATTAAAAAGAAATAAATAAAGGTGTTATTAACTCGATTAACATTCGTAAAAGATAAGGAAAGAGTTTGATATGACTCTGAGGTCACACAGTAAGGAATTCAGATTGTCAAACCCCAGTTCACACTTGGCATCTAGCAAACATTTAAACAAGATGCCTATGAACCACTTAGCCATTCTTTTGAGTAATAGAAATGCCTCATGAGGAATTTACTCTGATAGAGGAGCCAGTTCAACAGATGTGTCATTCACCACTATACCGAGGCTGAGCATTTTCATGTGGTGTGGAGGAGACACCAGTAGTATTTTCCAGGCTCAGCTGTCTCCATGACCCCTAACATTTTATCATTTACCTAGTTTTCAATTTCCTCTCATCTCCCACCACTACCATCACCATTTCCATTTCTTCCAGCTCAGAAATTGTTGTTCTAATATTAATATTTAGAATGGTCACCCACAAGTAATAACAAATGTTGGAGAGGATGAGGAGAAAAGGAACTCTCATACACTGTTAGTGGGACTGCAAATTGGTACAGCCACTATGGAAAACAGTATGGAGGTTCCTCAAAAAACTAAGAATTGAATTACCATATGACCCAGCAATCCCTCTACTGGGTATTTACCCCAAAGACTTGAAAACCCATATCCGAAAAGATATTTGCACACTAATGTTCATAGCAGCACTATTCACAGTGGCCAGGACATGGAAGCAACCGAAGTGTACTACGATAGATGATTGGCTGAAGAAGCTGTGGTACATATATGCAATGGAATATTACTCAGCCATAAGAGAAGATGAAATACTGCCATTTGCGACAACATGGATGGACCTCGAGATAATCATGCTAAGTGAAATAAGCCAGACAGAAAAAGTTGAAGATCATATGATATCACCTATATGTGAAATATAAACCTAAAAGCAACAAATGAACAGGACAAACAAGCAGAGACTCAGGGACATGGACAATGGACTAAAGGTTACCAGAGGGGAGGGGGTGGGGAAGGAGGAGAGAGGTAGACGGGGTAAAGGAGGCCAAATATAGCGGGGTTAGGGAGGGTGAAGTGGGTAAAGGGGATCAAATATATGGTAGCTGAAGGAAACTGACTCTGCGTGATAATCACACAATAGAATATATAGATGTCAATTTATAATGTACATCTGAAAATTATAGAATTGTATTAACCAATGTTATCCCAATAAACTTAAAAAAAAAAAGTAGATTGATCACCCAGAAGCTAATAGTCCTCACCAGTCCTGATCCAGGATAAACATCCTTCTGCCTGTCTTCTGTCTGTCTGTCTGTCTTTCGGTCAGTCTGTCTATCTATCTATCTATTATCTACATTCTGATCGACCTACCTACCTACCTACCTATCTACCAACCTTGACTGTAAGCAGAATCTTTCCAGTCTGGGGCTGTGAGATTTTAAAGGTATTTTATTTCCTGTTTTGTTCTCTTAACTTCTCTGGTTTGGTTTCAATATAGACTCAGGTATGACCAATAAATAAAGCAGATACAGTATCACTGACTTACGAGAGTAATTGCTTTAATGAGGGGTCTGACAAGCTTCTGTTGGTCCCCAGGAAGCATGGCAAAAGGGACTGTGTTTATAATTGACTCTAATCCCCTTTAATCTTTCATCTTAACCTCACCAAGAATTAAGTGATTGATTTTTGGTCTCTTGAAAGAAAATAAAGACCTCCTGGGGTGAAACTTGGCAGCTGCCCAAAGACAAAGAGACAATCAAGTTCTGGCACTATTTATATTTGGATGTGGAGAACTGTTTTGATTTAATCAGGTAATTTCCCTCCCACTTCTCCACAGAATCCCATTTCTTGGTTCCTAATTGAGCACTAGCATAATTCTGGGTCAGAGATTAGACAGAATTTCATAACTATTTCTTTACCTCAATACCTGATACCCATAAGATACGACATGGAAAAAATAGTTTAGGCAAAAGTTATTCTTTTGCATTGTGCTTCCTCTAAGGATCATCCCTTACTCCCTGGCCTCTGAGTCCAAGGCCTGTGGTTCCCAGTTTGCTGATATTAGGCTAAAGACACAACCTTTTTTCTTCTCACTTCATTTAAGATGACTACGGCCAGTAGTCTCCTGCTACCAAAGTCCATTTTTCCCATATATATTGATGTTATCCGGTACTACAGTGAGCTGTTGGGATAAGGAGGAGCTGAATTTTAAATTGGATATTATTCAGGTCTTTATTGTTGTTATTGTTGCTGTTGTTGTTAAATCTGCTCATGAAATTGGGGCCAAAATTATAAACCCATGGGAATAGAGAACAACATATAAGCATTGAGAAAAAATTGAACTTCTCCTCCCTTCCTCCTCTTCTCTCCTTCAACTCTCATGTTCTTTCCATTCTTCAGCCAGGTTTTCAGTTTTCATTTCTGCTTACATACCCTATAGTCAGCAAATTTAATTGTCCTCCCTATTCCCTTTGTGCCTGGGTCTGTCAACCGCCTGACAGCACCACCTTGCCAAGCTGTAACTGCCTGTCACACATTCTCCTCTTCTGTTCCTTGACACAAAGTATTATTGATTCCAGCCTAAAGTCAACAGGTCATCTTGAACCACATTCTCATTTCTACTCAGGAATCTTTTTCTTTATTTCCATTGACCTCCTGTCACCATCCTCCCAGTTCATAGTCCAAAATTTCCTTCCTCACCTTCCTCAGGGCTCCTCCGACCTATTTTCAACAAATGACCCACCTTCTCTTCTGTTTACATCCAAGGTTGAGGGCTCAAATCTAAATTTTTAAAGTTTTCCTATTTGCGACGTTCCAATTTTACCATAGTTTCCCACCATAATATTTTTTCCCCTGTCAAAGCAGAATCACCTTACTTTCCCTTTTCAGTCTGACACTACATTTGTGCTCTAGATCTCGGCCTTCTTAATTTTCTCCCAGACACTTTTCTGTAAATTTCCCCCTTTCTTGAATTGTTAGTCTCGTCTTCTTACTCACTGCCTCCCTTCAGCCTAAAATAAATGCTACATTACCAAAAATTCTATCCTAGATACTTAATTGCTTACCTCTCTTACTTCTCCTGCTACCTCTAACTGTTTTTTTTCTTAAAAGAATCTTCTACTCTCTCTGACTCCCATCTTGAAGTTCAGCCTCTGTGCACACACTATTCCTCTTCCACTGCTTGTTTGAACTTAGTACTGAGAAACAGAGCCAGAACAGTAGACAGAGAGGAAAAGAAAAGAAATGGAATCTTAGGAAGACTAATAGTATGGAGCAGACATTTGAGTGGCCTACAAAGGAAAAGGAAAAGGGCTGACCACACAAGTGTGTAGGGGGTGGGGGTTGGGAGCAGAAAAGTACCACTATAGACTTACCCACAGAAGCCAGAAAAAGGTTCACAGGATCCCCATCCTCTGAGCAAGGGGAGCTGGGATAGGAAAGAGCTAAGCTCCATTTCAGCCAGGTGAGCTCTTAAACTAGTCAGTTCATGGGTGTGTTGCTGGGACAGAACAATGGGGCCCCAGAGTAGTAGGTATAAGACTGACTTTGGTCCTCCTGCCAGGCACTGCTGGGCATAGAGATAAGCCAGTTGCTGATTCCAAGGGTACAGGATGAAGCTACTGGATGGAGCTACTAGAGGACAGAAGCATCTTCCAATTGGGTGGTGGTGTGCCCCCTCATCTCTCCCCACACACCCACCACACACCTTCCACCTCAGGTACTTCCATTTTAACAAAGCACTATTAATTCCCAGGTTTTGTTCTGATTTAAGTTTGTCTACTCTTTTTCTCTGTGCCTATGTCAGATGATGCCTTTTTTTTTTTTAATTAATGAAAAATGTTCTCAGTTTTTGATCTATCAGCAAACTACAGGACCTATCATCAGACTTACATTTTTAAAAAGAAAAGCCACACCAAGTTTCAAGTATAACTCAAAGAAAAGAGAGTGCTTTATTATTTTGTCACACTGAGGCCTTGAGCCAGACAGATCAAGTTTATGTTAGAAAATATTAAAGAACTAATTCTACAACCTATAGATTTGGGGGCATATGTCATATTTGATATAGGAAAGAGGAATATTTCATGATTAGGTATAAGGGAAATATCAGAGGCAAGTATAGTCAATAAAAACCTAAAAGGAAAGGAAACCAGTGCAGAAAGAACCCTTGAGTCTTCCTCAACCAAAAGAAACAAAGCTCTTCACTCAGGCAGACAATACTAAACCTAAATAAATATCATCAGTAAGAGTATTCATCTTTGTGTTCCCACTTTCTGTTATGCTATCATAATTCTAGGCAAGGATTATTCCTGTCTGGTTTCCATTGAGCCCCCAAATATTACTGACACATAAACAATAACTTGCTTAGGGAACTCCACTGGCAGCAGAGCCCAGGGAAATTGTGTCATCCATTTACGATGTCTCACGTCGTAGACACGCTGTTATCCCAGGCCATTTCTGGCTCCTTTGAAAGCAATAAGTGAACAATACAGGAAGCTGTAAGGAAATCCAATATCTAAAGCCAATATGAGATTGTGGTCCCAATCTAATAAGAATAGATTCATTTTGCTTTATTCCTATTTTGTCACCTGCATTGTGGGGAAAGTAAAACATGGTAAATCAAAACATTATGGCCACCTCTGAGTACATATTGATTCATCATTCCCTGAACCTTTATACCCAACATTTTGAACCATGTAAATTCACAGAGACTGAGTTTCTTAGCTATCCCGTCTTCTGCCAAGGCATTACAACTTTCCTCTGTCGAAGAAGCTTAAAAGACTTCCTCAGGGTTAGTTTAAAAGACTCAGTTGTTGAATAATCTGGGACTAATTTAAATTTACAAATGAATTTGATGGAAATGTAGATATTCATCTGCTCCAAATTAAATAACCTAGAACCAACACCACCCCAAGAAGCATTTGGGCAGATGCGTTGGCTAAATTGCCCATAAAGTCCATTGAACCTACAGTTTGAATACTTAAATTCTTCAATTTGATTTGAGCAAAATTGCTAAAGAGGCAAAAAGGTAATCTCAAATCCCAACCTTTTCTAGTTTAGTAGTTTTTTTAAAAGTATATTTATTAACTCAATTTTAAATGTCTTCTATAGTGTCTCTGTGCCCTAACCAGTACCTCTGTATGTTGGGTGGCTGTTTACTTTAGGCTTTTATGTAAGCTCTAGCAAGATCTTCCCATTAATCCAATCACTACATCAGGCTATGATTAATTTGCTGTAGCATTGATTTTTTAAGGATCAGAGAAAAAAACCTTCTTAGTGGGGTAGGGCTGGGGAGCATTAAGGAATTATAGGCTGCATCTGCCAGAACTAAAATATTCATTCAGATAATTTATTATAATGTTCTGTTTTATATGGCCTATCATCTTCTGTATATTTCATGGATATGTTATACTTTGTAATTTAATTCCAGGCAAAGCAGACTGCTATAATGTTGAGATCTCTAAAAGTCATTTAGTGGTGACCGTTAAACTTGTCTTGAATCAATGAACTAGAAGGTCATTTTCATTTGTGTAATCTTTAGCAGTTTACTATTTTACTAATGAGGAAATACAAGGCTGGAAAAGTTAAATGGCTTCTCTGTCCAACATCACTGATTTGGGGAAGAGCTATATCTAGAAAGTCCTCCTTCTCTTGTCTCCCCTCCTTTGCATTTTATTTTTATGAACATTATTGTGGCTCTATTAGGTATGCTAAGAGCCAGACTCTATACCAAGTGTTTTCACATTTGTGATCTCAATGAATTCTCACAGTAAACTTGGAACATAGCTATTGTGATTATCCTCATTTTATATGTATGTTTCAAAGAAGTTAAGTTATTTGACCAAGGTCATTTAACTAACAGTCAGTGAATCCCAGATTTTAATGTAAAATTTATTTCTGTTCAAACCCTAGTCCCTGACAATCCTTTATACGTAACATTGCTTAGAAAGATGACATTGTAACGTTCTCTTTCACTTTTCTCATTTCCCCAATGTCTCTCTTAAGGCAAAACATAATTTTCTAAGTTGTTGATGCTCTGAGCTCAAACCCTTGTCTGAAAAATCACTCTTTTTGACCGCCCTTTGCTCCATACATCACTGTCTGTGTTAGGGATTCAAAACATAGCTGGGAACTTTAGTTAATAATGGATGGCACTATCCAGAACACAATCACTTTTCTCCAGTTCCTTCGAATCTGCTGTTGACACAAGTAGAGAAAAACAAATTCAAATTCTTTTCATTAAGGAAATAATGAGGCAATAAGTACAAACTAACGTTTTGGCAAAAGACTATTGTTATCATTAGAAAATCAATAAAAAGAATACTTTGCATTTTGTGTTAATAATAGGTAATTTTGCAGTGGGTTTACTTTGCTGTCAGTCACTTAGTGTGTCATCAATCTTCACACCCATCTGTTTTACAGACAATAGGACAGAGCGGCTCAGAGAGACTAAACATCTTGTTTAAGGTCACAGTGCTAGGAAATGGCATAACTAAGAACTGAAGCAGATCTAACAGCAGAGCCTGTGTTCTACACTCAATTGCTCCAAAATCATACAGGTATTTTTTTTTTTAGCCGTGTAAAAGTTTAAATGTGGTTGTCATACAAGGTTTCAGAGTCTAATATGGCAAATAATTCCCAGTGGAAAGATCTCTGATACATGTCTAACAAATATTTCCATTGGGTATGTGGATAAAAAGTTTCTGAAGGCCAGGCTGGAGGCTACTTGGTCTTCCCCGACAGTGGTCACTATCAAGAAACCACATCCTTTGAAAGATTGTTCGTCTGTGGTGTAAACTACTGGGAGGAAGACTCTGCAAGTCTCCACTGTGGAAAACTCATTTCCTCCCAAGATCATTATGGGCCCAGATTAATTCTTAACTTTTAGCTCATTTTTCTTTTTCTCTTTCCGTACTTAGATTTTTTTCTTACTCTCTGTTCTCAATATCCAGGACCTCTTGCTTCCATTGTCTGTTTAAAAACATACTCTAATCTTTTTTAATATGATAATATTTTGGTTTAATTTCTCTTACTAATACTCCATGCTTGCTTAGCCTTCTGCCTAATTTTTGAAAAACATTATTTCTGTTTAAAATTTTTTTTTTCATCTTTCTCATGTTTGTGTTTTAAATGTCTTACACCATGCTTCTGAATACAGGGATTATAATAGAGCAGAATGCAATAACGGTGGAAAGTAAGGACTTCTTTCACCCGAGCTTTTCTTCAATAATCCAAATGGCTCTCCCAGCCCACTGGGAAAATGGCTCTCCAAAGACTTCTTCTGAGCTACTTAGAATATTTGTAGTTTAGCTCATGCCAGAGCGTATCTCAGGGTAGGGTCCCTGGGAAACAGACACTCTGGTGAGATTTGCCTGTAGGAGTTTCCATGGGGACTGCTCTTGGGAACAATACATACAAGGGCATGAGGGAAGCAAGATGAGGGAGAAAGAGAAGTTGACTTTTTATAACTTTGCAGCAGAAGCCTCAGCCTATCCCACCAGGGAGCTATGGATTTAGGATGAACCTTCATAGTTGACCAGAATTGAGACAAGGGACCAAGCTTTTATATCCACCCACCCCTATTATCCTTTCATTACATACGGGCTGTTCCCAAGAAGAAAGCATAAACATGGGGAGGCAGCTCTCTTGAGTTGGAGAAAATTCTTAGAGAGTGATTCCACTATAGGCCATTAGTAGGCAACACTCTCAGCAGCAGGGGAAATGAGTATTTCAGTCTTGAATGAGGGAGTTGGTCGGCACAGCACAGTATCTACTACAAGACTCCAATTTTTTCAGTGCCAATAGCATACTTAGTTCTCTGAGATGATTTTGTTTCATGATATCTTGAGTGCCTTGAATGGCGGATCCCAAAAAGAGATGTGCAAGTCCTAACTCACAGTGCTTGTAAATGTGACCGAATTTAAAAAAAAAAAAAAAAAAGGTCGTTGCAAATGTAATTAAGTTAAATGTCTCAAAATGAGATCATCCTGGATTAAGGGGGTGCGTCCTAAACCCAATGACTAATATCCTTATACGAAACAGAAGAGATGACACAGGGAGAGGAGAAGAAGAAGGACATATGAAGATTAAGCCAGAGATTAGAGTGATGCTAACAGACACCAGAAGCTGCAAAGCCAATGAACAGATTGTCCCCTACAGCCTTTGGAGGGAGAGCAGCCCAGCTGGCACTTTGATTTTGGACTTCTTGTCTACAGAACTGTGAAAGAATAAATTTCTGTTATTTTAAGCCACCAAGTTTGTGGTAATTTCTTATAGCAGCCTTATAAACTAATACAATATGTTACACCATTTAATCCCTACATAAGAAATTATATTTTTAAAACCCATAGTCTCAAATATCTCTAGGCAATGCATTTAGTGCATACCATGACAACAAATGTCAAGATCCAAGACTACATGGCCATTCACCATTCACCACCACTGGTGTGGTAGAATGTCTTGATAGATATTAATGAAAAAGAGTCTTCATTTATCATTTGCAAATGGGTCCTACTTTGAAACCAATCAATTTCTGGTTTGCTTATTCTCAGGTACACATTTTTCTCCCTAATAGTTTATGGGAGTATTTCCATGGCCTGATATGCTTCTTTCACACATTATAAAGGTAAAAGATTTCTTGGGAAAATCCAAGGATTTTCCCAAATAAGTGTTTCAAGTTGATGCCTGTGCTCACTCTTTTTTTTCCAGTGGCTTTTTTTAAATTAAATTTATTGGGGTGACATTGGTTAATAAGATTATATAAGTTTTAAGTGTACAGTATTATAATACATTATCTGTATATTACATTGTGTGCTCATCACCCAAAGTTTAGTCTCTTTTCATCACCATATATTTGACCCTTTTTACTCTCTTCAACCTCCTCTTGTCCCCCCTTTTCTTCTGGTAACCACCATACTATTGTCTGTGTCGACGAGTTGTTTGTTTTGTTCATTCCTTTGTTCCTTTCTGTTTTATATTCCACATATAAGTGAAGTCATATGATTTTTGTCCTTTTCTGTTTGATTTATTTTTCTTAGTACAATACTCTCAAGATCCATCCACCTTGTCACAATTGACAATATTTTATCTGTTCTTAGAGGAAGCTTGGTCCTACCTGAAATGTTGAGACCTACTGAAAAGAAAAGATCCATTAAGTAGTAAAAGTTGGTCTCCCCAGAGAATGCTCCTGACATACGAGGAGGTGACATACATAATGGAACTGAGGGGTGCTGATCCTTTGCCTGTCTCTAAAAGCAAGAACTAAATGCTTTTCAACAGTAATTACTGTCTCAAAGAATGTCTTAGTCTCCATATAGAGAACAAATGAAACAAGTCTCCTGATTTCAACTTTTTTCTTCCATTAAATCTCTTATGAGAGCCTCTTGCAGGCATTGCCAGTAGAGGGAACTCTTTCCCATGAAAGGACACACCTCATATTGCACCTGGCTGAAAGAAGTGGCATCTTCTCAGAGAAAGAAAAGGGTCCTCTACCGTCTCTGATTCATCATCCTGCTGCACATTCTCTCACTGGTAGTTTTTGAGGTGCCTCCTCACCAGTAGGCTGAGCACCCAATGGTGAGCCCTCCCCTGGTACAGGGTGGCCAGCAAAGAAAGCCTGCAGTCTTTTCTGTTACAATAACTAAGGACCACGAAGCCAGTTACCTGTTTGTCCCTCCAGATGCACCATTTTCATCGTCCTGGGAGTCTAAGCTGTGTGGACTGTATAAATGAGATCCCTCTGGTTTCAGCAAATGGGTACACATAAATATCTTGACCTTACTCTCTTTCCTCCCTCTGGGGAAGGAGATATTTATGTCATCAGCTCCCTACTCTAGGAGTTGCTATGACTTGTCTATACTTCTATACTAGAAGCCACCTTCCTGTCAGGAAGCCCTGTTTTACTGTTACTTTCTGTCTCTCTCTCCATCTCTCTGTCTCTCTCTCTGTCTCTCTCTCTGTCTCTCTCTATCTCTCTCTCTCTCTCTCTCTCTGTCTCTCTCTCTCTCTCTCTCTCTTTCTCTCTCTCTCTCTCTCTCTCCATCAATACTCACACTCATTTCCCCTCAGTCCTGGGGAAGGAAATGGCTTTCCAGTGTTGCTGGCCCTGAGAACTATGGCATCCCTGTTGTGTCCCTATACCATATCACAGCTTTATAAGTAAACTTTATATTAAACTCTACCCAATTATCACTTTTGAGCATGTTTTTGTTTTCTGCTCAGATGAAATTGGTTTACCAAGTCTGGGTAATGCAGCTCCCAAGAAGCAGTAACTGCAGTGAATGCTAAGCCACTAATGACAGCCAAAGTAGCATTGTGGCTTTTCTGATGTTTTTTAATATTATGTGCCTATATGTAAGAGACCTAGTTTTATCATAGTCATTTCCCCATAGTTTCAGAATTACACCCTTTAACTCTCTGGCAATCAGAGAAAAAAACCTTGTCATTGGTAGAGGTATATTCATCGCCATTATTTCTATCTTAAGTACTGCTATTGAATTCCAAGGCTCATGTGACAGTATTTCTTTATTTTTTTACAGTGATTTAAGCATTTGACAAGTCAGACATGAAATGTCTTAATCTCTATATTCACTTTGTCAAGGTACATATTGTCTGCTTTTTTATAAGCTGCTAATTTCTTTAGTCTTGTATACTTCACAGGGGACCTAAAAGTCGTAATTTGTGGTGGATCCAACAGGAGTCCTTGAAATGCTCATATTTAAAGAGATCATTCCTCTCCCTGATAATGTTGAAATGACATGAGGAGAGAGGAATGGTCCTCTACCTTTGTATCTGAGATCAAACCTAGTCCCTGACATGTAGATGGAGTCCAATATTTGTTGAGAAGCTCATCGGAATGAAGAATATGTCTTATTTTTAGAACTATTTGTATAGCTGTTTCAATTTTGTGGAAATTGTAAGATGAGTATGCTATATTGTTCCCCTTGATGGTAAATGGTTTTACTTAGTCAAGAGAGTTTCACCAAAAAATAGTCATATAATATCTATTATGTGCCCAATACCATTCTGGGGGCTGGGGATAGAGCAATGAGTAAGGAGACAGCATTAGTAGGCATTCCGCCCAAAAACACAGCCCTAGATAAGTATCTGCTCACAGTTACTTTGGAATATTATTCTCTGGAGCAAGAATGGGAAATTGAAAAGAATAAAGCATGGAAAGAGGAAAAGCCATTCTAGAGGTGGATTATTAAGCAGCTCATACAGCGGATAAATGTGCCCTAGTCCCTCTGGGCACCCACTGAGGAGCCGTGCAGAACATTCCTTAGAATCACCAAGCTGAATGACAGAAGAGAAGGGATTTATGCACCAGCTTTTGCTCTCAGTTGGTTCTGTGTTGCCCTGTGGGGTGTTGACGCCCTTGCACTTCTGGGGTTATGCATATGTCAGAATGGATGGGGCACTGTGTCTCTGCCCTGAAGCTGTCATGTGTGAGTGAAACACTTTGCTGGAGAGTGAGTCTAGTTGACAACCCAGCACCCACATTTCAGCCTGGTTTAGTTGTCCTTTTCTTGTGGTCATGTAAATAGTAACATTAGTGATATGATTAATCTTTACTGGAAAAAAAAAATGGCCCAAGGAAGAGCCAAATCCTTGAATGGTATAAATAACTGACTTCAGGTTTATGTTTTCTCTTCACTGGGCACCAGATTACTCAATTACAAAATAAGGGAGTCGATTCTTCTGAAGTTCTATAGTACTATAACTATAGTGAGAGTGAGAAACTGATAACGAATTCTGCTAATTCCAAGGAGATTCTACTTTCTCAAAAGCAATTTTATTGTAAGGTAAAACAGAGCTTTGAGGATCATCTGCTTAAGAGGAGGACTTTCCACACATAATATTTTCCATTGTTCATTTGTTTGCATCACCATCTAGTTCTCCTAGAAATGTGGCCTTCCCAAGTAGGTAATGGATAACTAGTGCAGCCTCCACATTCAGCCACAGGTTGTGTGTACTGAGGATACAGGAAAGACTATAAAGAGAAAGAGAATTGTTTAGAAGTAAATAGGAGACATATAGTGCCTTTTCTGAGCAAAATCAAAGGGAAAGGTACATAATAAATGACTAAAACAGTGAAAATAAAATTAACTGATGCCAAGTTATATAATACCAGGTTATAATACCAAGTTATATAATACTTTCAATTAAAAAATAGTGTGTCTGGTTTCACCCAGAGAGTTGGTCAGAATTCCTCCAAGAAATTAAATTGGAAAGAAAGCAAGTGAACGAACAAATACACAAACAGAAACTTGTTAAATGAATATAAATACACATAAAAATCACTCACTATGGCATCCTCTGTGACATATAGGTATATGTTAATACATAGAAATGTCATAGGAATTTTACAAAGTATGACTTTTAGGTTGTTTCTTATTTGTCAAGATATTGGAGGTAATTTACATTTTAGTTTGAAGAACGATTAGTTTCAACTGTTGAATATGTTGTTGAATAACTTAATAGTGTAATATAAGACTCAATATAACAAGTAGTATAGAATTCTTTATAACAAACTCTTTAACCTTGGGCAAGACACTTTCACCTCTCAGGGCTCAGTTTTTTCATATGTAAAATGAAGGGCTCTTTCTTTCCTCCGTAATCATATAGTTCTTTCTAGCTCCATCATTCTATAGGTCTTGGCAGAAAATAGACATCTTTCAGGTGCAAGCGTGCTCATACCTCTGTTTTTAACTCTTCCACAAAAGAGGCAAATCTTTCCAAAGTTAGACTTAATTTCTGGAGAGGGAAGGTATGTTTTCATTCACATTTCATTTCATTCCTCTATATTCTCATAGTCCACTCTGGGGTCTGAGGTTCCAAACAATGTCCCTGGTCTCTGTAAGATCCTCAATCAAATAAAATGAAATAACGTGCATTACACTGTTTTCATTAAGCTAGAAATGAAACAGTAATTTTAAAAAGATGTTCAGCAATGAGGACTAACTTTCTATCTTACTCATTTCCCCTCCCTTTTATAACCCTTTTGTTTTCACGCAATATCTCTATGTTAATCTGCACTTGTAAAACTACAATGTGGTTAAGACTATTTTTGCAGTCATCTACAAAAGAATCATACATGTGATTTAGCTCCATACTATCCCTTTTTTTAAACTCCAAAATCAATCACAAGACTTCTGTTTTTCAAGATATTCTTCTCTTCATTGAATGTAGAAACATTTTAAATAAATTTCAACATTTTGAAACCAGGTAGAATGTAGAATTTAAAATATTTCTTCTCACTTTGGCTATGTTAACTTAACCCTAGAAATATTAACAGCGTTAAAAATGTATTTCTGTAAAAACCAACATTATTGAGTTATTATTGAGTCAGCAACAGCTTCCCAGCATTCTGGCAAAATCAAGATTCTCTTTCTCTCTCCTTATTTCAACTTGCCACTGAAAAGAAATATGCAAAGATTACTAACAATAATTATCAGTTGAATTTTATGCTTGTATTTCTCAAAGTAAAACTTAAAAATAATTTTTCCGTGCATCCATACAATAAAATATTATGCAACCATTTAAAAGAAAGTTTGTCTTTTCTTTTATAACATGTTTATGTCTGCAATATATTATAAAGTGAAAAATGTACAGATTAGAGTGCATACAGTAAAAATAGTAAAAACCAATTTTCTTCATATATATATTTTTATAAAAGTCTAGAAAGATGTAAGCAAACTGTGAATACTGTTTGCCTTTGAGTGGTTAGTATTCCAGCTGTTTTTTATTTTCTCTGTTAACCTTTTAAAATGTTTTCTGGTAATGCATAGATATTGATGTTGTCATCGGAAAAACATGTATTAAATTAAAACTCATTTTTAATAGATGGAATTGAGCATGGTGGAAATGATGGTGATAAAAGACAGATTGTTATGCTGAAAGTCCTATGAAATTCTTTCTCTTCCATTAAATGTTAATTCTTAAAACTCATGAAATTTGGATGAAAACCGAAGGAGGAACGTGGCTTTCATTAGAGCAGGGCATCTGTGTTGTACCCTAACAGGTTATCCCTCACTAACTGTCCAAAGTCCAGCGATCTTTTGACAATCGCTCCTTGGGTGGGGTGGCTCTTCTGGAAGGAATCCAGCTCAGTTACAATTTTTCTTTTCTCCTAATTCTGATGCATAAAACTTCAGAAGAGCTTTTGATTCTAAGTCCAATTGGACAAGAAGCCTTACCTCCCCTTTCTTGTAATGTCCATGCCCCCATCTCACTTTGCTATAGCCACTGCCAATTAGCAGGCTCTCATTCTCAGGTGCCTAAAGAAATATAAAATCCCTAATAGGTCTTCTGCCTCCTTTTTCTTCCTTTTTTTATTGAAGCTGCACATGTCCACTTAATTCATCCTTCCTCCTAAAATGCTACTTTTAAATATGTTACCCTTTTGTCGAACATTCAAATAATTCTCTCTGACAAGAAAAAAATATATATATAGGTTAAATTCAAAGCCCTTCATAATCTAAACTCACCCCTTGGACGATTTTACCTGCCCCAAGCCCCCATAAGGTCTCTGCTCAATGATAACAGTCAAATCACTGAAATAGCCTTGAACGTCACTACGACTAACCCTTGGTTCTTACTGGTTCCTCTGCCTGCAATGACTTACCTCCTAGATTCCACCAGACTCACTTCTATAATATAAGCTAAGTCTGGATTCCACACTTCAGATGTTCTTATCCCACTTGATCCCTGGGAGATCTCTCTTGTCCTAAGGATCTGTCCTTACCTCTTCATCCATCCTGTCCATTATGTTATTCAACTCTTTTGGTGCACAGAGATGTTTTCTCTCAAGCAAAATGATAAGTGCCTAAGGGCAAGAGCTGTGTTTTATCACTTGTGTGTTAAAATTACCCAGAACTATGGCTCTTCATAATCCTAACAGTTGGCACTCAAGATATAATTTCGATTAGCTGAAACATTGAGCATCATGGCTTCTAAACATTTTGGGAGAGAAACATGTACAAAAGTATAACACATTTTTTTAATATAAGTAGTTAAAGAATAAAATCTATGACAAATCAGTAATATGTGAGTTAACCTTTATGAAAACCACAAAAGTAAGTTTGCCATTTTTCTCAACTTCCTATTTGTAAAAATGTCCTTTTCTCATTGAGGGTAAGTGTTTAGATGGAGCATACAAAAAGTTCGTCCAAAATACACAATTATAACTCGCCTCTAGCAGAAATGATGTGTGCCCCTGCTTCTCTTTGTAAATAATTGAATTTGCCTCTGAAGTTCAAGAAGTTCAAGATTTCTTTTTGTGTGTGAAACTGACTGCTTCTGTTTTCTCTTTGTATGCAGCAGACTTTAATCTGAGGCAGAAGAAATGCTTTGCAATTGGGATTTGGTGAACAGGGAGGATAATAGAAGAGATTGACGTGACTTCCATAGAAGAGTTATTTTTAAGTATGGAGAATGCCTATCCCCATGCTGAAAGGGCCTTTAGAAAATACTACTGGGATTGAAAAGCAGTGAAGGCAAAAAAAAAAAAAAAAAAATCGTATCATCTGGGATAGCCACGCTGGTCTGTGGGGTGTTGCTGCCACCTGCTGCATGCAAACAGCTATGGAGGGGCTGTAGCCTGGGTCTTAATAGCTGCAGGACACCAGGTGAGTTCCATTAATATTCTGTGGGCTTCTGAACTTTTTGCTCTCTTAGAGACTGGGTGAGTCCCAAAGGAAAACTAGTCAAATCTCATGACTCCAGACTGCAGAGGTTTCTAGGTATAAAAAACCATGAACCAGGCCCTGAATAACTCTCAGAGAGGGTCAATTTATTTGTCCAGCAGCCACTGAAAGGGTGCCTTGGGCAACCCAGCCCCAATGAGAGGCAAGGATTCCATTAAAAGTGAATCTGTAGCTCTGGAAAATAAATGACAATTACCTTTTAGCTGAATTGGAGGAGTTTTATTTATTTTTATTTTTATTTTTAAAAAATGTTTTTGTAGAGTTGCTTTACTTTAAAGCACTAAGAGATATGAGACCTCTAAATATGTCGAGGGGGAAGAGATGTTGTTCTTAGAGTAGACAATAAATTTAGATTTTTATTGGTTTCTACTTAGGTAAATTCCTCTTGATATGAGAAGTGGAGTGAGCTAAATGAATTTCTTCCCCAGGCTTATAATGTCCCAATTTAATCAGAACGCCAACCTAAAGATCAGAATTTTCCCAATGTATGTCTTGGACTGTTTTTGGCTCTATGTGTTTCATCACTATAATTTTCTGGAATTTCTAGGGGAACAGAGAAGAGATGAGGGCATCAAGAGCAGGTTTCTAATTTTTGTTTATTAAACTTACACTGTAGTCCTCAGACTAATACTTGTTTTCTTAAAGTTGGAAGGTGAAGATGGTTTATTTTATCCCAAGCTGGAAAACCAGTGCAGTCATATCTGACAGGGGATAGTCATAATGTCCCGGAATCCCAGACTCGGTTTATAAATGGAGGTAACTGGGCGGGTGTAACAGGCTTGGTAGTTAGCTGAGGTGGGAGATTCTCTGCCTTTGGATTCTGATTGTTTCAGCACTGTTCTATACGGCTTTTGGCTGAGACATAAGCTCTTCTGCCTTTAGCAAAAAAGGCCTCCAGCCAACAGGGTAGGAGACGTCCCTGTCTGACTTCCAGCCTCTCCCAGGCAAGGAGTGAAAAGGAGCCCTCATTTTCCTACCCCCAGGAAATGTGGGTCTCCCTGCAAAAGGAGAGAGAATAACATTCAGGCTGATAGCTGATGCTCCCCTATGTTACTGTTCAGATTTTATTAAAATTAAATGTGTTCATTCTTTGTTCCTTAACCCCGAAGCAATTCTGGAAAGAAAACATATTTTAAAATTGAGCAGAAAAACTATTACAAAAGACACTAGGCTCACATTCGTTAAATGACTGTGCTCTTGAAAAGAAATATATAAAAAACACATTATGAACTGCTCTGCATGATCTCCTTTGTTTGGATTTTAGAAGCAGCTTGACTGACACAATCCTGAAGGATTGAGAGGATCTTTGGATACTGAAAAGTCTCTTAACAAAGGTGATGCACGGATTTCAGAGAACAATTTTAACATTGTTCTGTTGAAGGTTATACTGAGCTCTGAACCACATTACTTTCCTGTCTAACATTTCATTTCCTGGTCTTGCCAAGTGATAAACAGACCCAGGCGTGTGGTAGATTTGGGGTTTTTAAGCACGAATAGAGTGGCTGGAGTTTGCTTAGTTAAAGGCATCAATTGACTTCTGTGAACATGATGGAAATGCTGGTGTGAGGCCTTCAGGAGACAATGGAGAAAAAATGGACATACTGTGCTGTCTATTCCATCATCCAGATACATTTTGTCAGGGGTAAGGCTTCTAGTTGTCCTTTCTTGTCAAATCGGCTGCCTTGGGGGGCACGTGGGGTCTCTGTTCATTTAAAATGCCTGTGACTGCTGCTGAAATTGAGCACCAAAGACAGATCGTTACTAAGATTTTCAGTTATGTGTTTAAGTGGCAGCTGTGGGAGGGCTGTTGAAGTCTAGAAATGATTACTAATGAACACTAAAATCAAGAAGGGAATGGGTAGTTTGCGCCACTGCTCAGAGACATTTTCACCCATTTCCTTCCTAAGAGGATCTCTGGAGTAACTGGAAAATTTTGCTTCTTGAAAATGTAATGCTCTCCAAATGATATAACGAATTCGGAATACTAAAAAAATAAATAAATCACAAAGCCATCCATGCTCAGAGATCCTTGCTCAACTTTTTCTCTCTTTCAAGTATCTTTTCGTTTGCTTGTTTTTTCCTTTTGAATATAACAAGCATTTCTCTTCCAAATACTAATGTCTTTGAGAGTTGAACAGACGCTGAATTTTAATGAAGCATGTGTAGGTATAGACCTGGGAGACAAAGTGGGGTCCTGGTGACAGTGGGATCGAATGCCTAAAAGGCCTATTTAAAAATAGCAGGAAGAAAGATGAGTTCTGTATCCCACAGCATGAGGGTATTATAGTGATCGTGAGTGTCTTAAGAATTAACTGTGCTTTTCAGACATAGCTATGAAGATTTTAAGGAGAATTTCTAAATCAAAAGAGACTTTGGAATATAATGCTGCAGATAGGATCAGAGACATATTATCAGGCAAAGGAGAGCTCATAGAAAGCTACATTAAACTGTACTAACCTCTCCCTACCCAAATTTTGGCATCTATAAAAGTGTAATAATTCGCATTTGTCAAGTACCTTCGAGAGCCTTGTTTCTTCTCAGTTCCTTGTCATCTTTTTATCTTTTCCTTTTGTGAGCTTCTGTAGTGCCTGTCACAATAATGTTTCATTCCTGTAAAAGTATTCCATGTTAATTCTAAAACTGAGGCCTACACTATTGAAGGTATGTCAAAGACTCAGTGTTTAACATATTTTAAGTGCCCTGTATCATTTTGTTGGAGAGCTGATGGGAAAGAATCATCTTTTATATCTGATATTTCAAAGCATTAATTATAGATGATGCTGACCAATGGTTTATCTTTAGTGGAGCCTTTACCTGAGATATTTTCTCCCCTCCTCCCTTTACAAACCCCGTGGAGATAAAGGCCATTTCTATCTTCATATATTGAATATTAAATTTCTTACCCTTCTCAACCAATTTGGGAGGCAGTTTGGAGGTTATGAGGTTATAGAAGGAGCACAGTCTCTAAGCAGCCAAATTCATGTTCTTTTACTGAGGTGTGACTTCGATCAAATCACTTAATCTGCCTGTGCCTCCTTGATAAAGAATGTTAACATCACTTTGGTATAAGAGAAGGATTAAACAAGACAGTATCTGTAAAAGCCTCTTGTAAATATATATTTTTAAAAACTGCTACACACAGCTTATAGTTATTTTTGTGGTTTTAGAAAATACCACTTGAGTGTTATATGCAGCTATTGATTTATAACAAAAAAAATTATTAAATGTAAGAATAGTTGCCATAATAAGTTTGCTAGAGAGTTTCAATTTTAAAAGTCTTAATTTTTATTCATAGGTTGACAGAGATCTTAAATTATTTTTTATATGGACCAACTAATGAAGAAATAAATATTCTGAAGTCAATAAGTCCCTCTAGTGTCCTTAACTAAATGACTCCTTATATGTATTGAGTATCATTTTTTTCTACCTATATTATATACAAGCTCTCTCTGACCTCTAAGGCAGCTGGAAAGGAATTCCTCAGTTGCTACCTTCACCTCACCAAAGTAACCAAGGTTTATAATTAAGTCACTCCATGTGAATCATGCAAACTTATGGCTCATGTGTTTCCTTTTCAGGAGTATCGGAAGAAACATTCAATGCAGGAAAAGACATTTATGCTTTACCTGGCTCTGATGTCAACCTGACCTGCCAAACCCAGAAGAAAGGCTTGGTGCAAATGCAATGGTCCAAGGTCACTGAAAAGGTAGACCTCATTGCCCTTTATCATCCTCAGCATGGCTTCCACTGTGCCAGTGGGATTCCCTGTACATCACTGGTGGCTTTCACAGAAACTCCTGGGAATGTGTCAAAATGGACTCTGCTCTTAAGGAACATGTCTTCCTCAGTCAGCGGGAAGTATGAGTGCAGCTTTACTTTGTATCCAGAGGGCATTCAGACCAAAATCTACAACCTTCTCATTCAAACAAATGGTAAGCATAACAAATATGTATTATGTGCTAATCATGTGCTAGGCACGGTACTAAGTATGCAAGGTTGAACCAAAAAAGATATTTCTTGGTAAAGGAGACAGACATTGATCATATAATTCCACCAATAAATATAAAATTGCAACAGTGATAAGTGATAAGAGTTGCAATGGTCTTGTGAGAGAGCATATAATAGAGGCCAAAGAAATCGTCTCTAGGAAAGCAACACCTGAACTGAAGTCGGAAGGAAGAGTAAACATTAACACCGTTTTGGAGGCGGAAGGTTCGTGAGTGATCCAGACAGAGGCAACAGCTTGTGTGAAGGGCTTTGTGGTCTTTGAGGAAGTGGAAGAATACCAACAGGACTGTGGTGCTGAAAATAAGGGATGAAGTGGGAGATACGGTGAGGACCAGATCATGTAAGACCTTGTCAGCCATGTTGGGATTTTTATTTTTATCTAAATGCCATGGGAAGACATTGAAGTATTTTCAATAAAATGATGACATGACATTTATAGCCTGATTATATTTGTGTAATAAATAATCATTCTGGCTTCATGAGAATGAAGTGAAGGGGGACAAGAAAAAAAGAAAGGTGATTAAAAGTTAGGAGATAATCCCAGTAGCCCAGAGGAGACAGAGTGTTATTTGGGTAGATAAGGAAACAAAAAGATAAATCTTATACATCGGGTATTAAACAGATATGACTGGATAATAAAGTGGATATAAGACAATTGCAGTACAAGTGAAGAAGAGAGTAAAATCGAGGTTGATATCCAAGTGTCTGGCACGTATACCTGAATGCTGATACCATCCACTGAGATAGGAGGCAAAGGAAGTAAAGGAGGTGTGTGGGAGAATTTCTGAAAGTGGCTTTGCATATATTCAGTATAGGGTAGGTAAAGGTGCCAAAGAGGCTGCTGGACATGTAGCGTTCCCATGAACATGCCTGGGACATCTGCATTTGGAGGCAAGAATCCTAAATTTAAGTTCTAGCTCCTTCATGGCTAGAAAGAAATTTTACCTGGATTCTATCATGTCAATTCTCTGAGCCCATCTGGAAAATTATGATAATAACGCCTACCCTAAATAATTTCTTTCTAAAATAAATGATTTTCATTTCTAGTAATGAAAAAGAATGAGAACAGAAGCCAACAAATAAAAAGTGCACTGGAAATAGAATGTTTTTAACTCGGGGCAAAATGGCCTGGTAATATAAGAATAACAACAAAAAATAACTCATGAAGGATATGCTAAGGGAGCATGGAGCTGCTCAGGGCTAGCAGGCCTGGATTTATTACCTCCTCTTCATTTCTCGTCAAAAGATAAGACATGGTATTAGAACAGTCCTCCTGTAGACCAAGACTTTCTCCATCCCCACCTTAAAATGCCTTACTCTTATCACTGTTTTCTAGGAAAAAAAAATATATGAATTTAATTGGGGATGGGCTGGGTTGGGTTGAATGGAGAGAAATAAAGAGAGCTGTATAGAACAATGGTTAGCTCTACAACTTTGGGGTCAGGTGGCCCAGATTTGAATGTTGGTTCTGTCATTTTGTGTGTGTATATATATCATCTTTGAGTGTGTGTGTTTATATACATACATAATCATATATATAATCATATATATGTATTTACATACACACACACACACATATATATATATATATATACACATACATACACATATACACACATATATATATATATATATACACGCCCATATATATAATCTTTGCCAGTTATTTTAAGTCTCTAAGTTCAGGTTTCCTTATATAACAAATATAGACAATGTAATACCCCCTTCATATATACCATTATTTTCATGATAAATGAGATATTCTGTGTAAAACACTTAACATAGTTCCTGCCAAAGGAAAAGAGTTTGGTGAATAGTAGTTTTTATTAAAAATAATAATATAAGGATGAGTGAACTCTATTTCTCAGTTCTTATTAGAAATGAGTTCTCCTCCCTCTCTTTTTATACTTGCTTAATTTGGAACCCAACAGGACATTTGACATACATTAGCACAAATACACATTGACCTTGGCTTTAGACATAGATTTTGTAACTTCTGCCTAGATTCATAAACCATACTATTACATATCTGAGGACTCCACCAAGAACTGGCAACATGGTTTGATATACCCTATAGGAAATAGGATAAGTGTCCTATATGAAATAGGCTATGTCTTCAACATGAAGACAGCAGTGGAGAAGTGATAGTGTGTTATCCAGAAAGAAGAGTAGTATTGCCTTTAAGGAACATGTGTTTCTTAAAATAAAGGGCAACCCAAGAAACAAAATTTGTAGCTACTAAAAACTGCAAATCAATAGAGAGACAGAAGCCATGTCTGTATTCTGTGTGGTTGGAAAATTCCCAGTCTTCTCAATCAGATAAAAAGATGTGGTACATATATACAATGCAATATTACTTAGCCATAAAAAAGAATGAAATCTTACTATTTGTGACAACATGGATGGACTCGAAAGGTATTATGCTAAGTGAAATAAATCAAACAGGGTAAGACAAATACCATATGACTTGACTTATACGTGGAATCTAAAAAGAATAAAAATAAAAATAAACAAACAAAACAGAAACAGACCAATAGATATGGAGAACAAACTGATAGTTGCCAGATGGGAAGGGAGTTGGGGGCATGGGTGAAAAAGGTGAAGGGATTAAGAAGTACAAATTGGTAGTTTTGAAATAGTCAAGGGGTTGTAAAGTACAGCATAGGGAATATAGTCAATGATATTGTAATAACTATGTATAATGCCAAGTCGGTACTAGCCTTATCAAACTGGGGATGGGGAACACTCTGTAAATTATGTAAATGTCTAACCACTTTGCTATATACCTGAAACTAATATAAAATAATATCGACTATGAATTCTAATTGAAAATAAATTAAGAAGAAGAAGAAGAAGAAGAAGAAGAAGAGGAGGAGGAGGAGGAGGAGGAGGAGGAGGAGGAGGAGGAGGAGGAGGAGGGAGGAGGAGAGGAGGGGAGGACGAGGGGACGAACGAGAGACGAGGAGAAAAGAAGAAGATTCCCATCTTCTGATTATAACTTTGCTGCCAGTCAACTGAATCAATGAAAAACAATGGCCTCAGTGTTAAGGAAAAGGTTTTGGTATTGCGTATTTGGGTATGAAGGGAGCAAAATAGAAAAGAGCAAAATAGAAAGGGAAAAAAAATCCTTCATCACAGAATGACCAAAAATGTAAGCCTGGCATAGAGCTAAGGGATAGACACTTCATTCAGATGAGGCAATTGCCATTCCAAAGCCCTGTCTAGTCCCCAAGCAATGACATATCTTCCCCTCTATTCTTTTGATCTTCTCCCACTTCTTCTCTTGTGCCATTTCTCTCTTACATCTCTGTGAGATCTTAAAGTTTACAAGCTAGTTGGGTAAGCAAAGCACATATAAAGTGCAAATATTTATGGTGTACATAAACAAATGCAAATTGAAGTGGCATACAAGAATCTAAATACAAAAATGCTGAGAGACCAGAGGCAGTTGGGACCACTTCCTGTTTTCTTTCTGTCTGTTCACACAGCGGTATCTAAATCCTGTCCTCTATTCCCTGAGGGCCTATCTGAGAAGGCATTCTTTTCTCTTTCCACAGTATTTGTTTCTGTGTGTATGTTAGTGTTCTGAGGCTGTGGATGAGGGTAGGAATGTAATAAACAGTTTGGTGTTTGCTATTTATTCATTTTCACTTGACAGGATTTCTCTTAGGTTAGGAGCTTTTGAGTTATTCCAAGAAAGTTCTTTGAGTTAAGCCTTGGGTTATTGTAATTGATTTTTCCTTGATGTGAATCTTCTTGGATCCCAAGATGCTTTATATTATAAAATTTTGATGCATTTTAAAATTTGTAATTATCAGGATTCATTATAAGAGTACAATGTGGCTTTAATTTCCCTGATTACAATAAAAGCTTTATATTATAATTGGAAGTTTATACCTTTTGATTATCTTTACCTATTGCCCCAACACTCCCCACACCCAGCCTCTGGCTACCACCAATCTATTCTCTGTATCTATGAGTTCATTTTTATTTTATTATTTTAAATTCCACATATAGGTGAGATCATGTAGTATTCGTGCCTCTCTGTCTTATTTATTTCACTTAGCATAATGTCTTCAGGGTCCATCCATGCTGTCTCAAATGGCAGGATTTCCTTTTTTATGGCTGAATAATATTTTATTGCATATTAGAACATTTTCTTTATCTCTTTATTCACTGATGGAAATTTAGGTTGTTTTCATATCTTGGCTAATACAAATAATGCTGTAATGAACATGAGATGCAGATTTTTTTTTAGATAGTAATTTCATTTTCCTTCAGATATATACCCAGAAGTGTAATTGCTGAATAATATGGTAGCTCTATTTTTAATTTTTTGAGAATCCTCCATTCTGTTTTTCATAGTGGCCATATCAATTTACATTCTCACCAACAGTCCGCAAAGGCTACCTTTTCTCCATATGCTCATCAACACTTGTTATCTCTTATCTTTTTGATACTTGTCATTCTAACAAGTGTGAGATGATAGCTCATTGTGGATTTGATTTGCATTTCCATGATAATTTGTGTTGTTGAGCACCTTTTCATATGTCTGTTGGCCATTTGTATGCCTTCTTTGAAAAATGTCTATTCAGTTCTGTTGCCCATTTTTAAATCAGATTTTTTTTTGTTATTGAGTTGTATGAGTTCTTTATTTTGGATATTAACCCCTTATATGATATGTATAAGGGGTTATCAAATCAGATATATGATTTGCAAATATTTTCTCACATTCAATAGGTTGCCTTTTCATTTTGTTGATAATTTTCTTTGCTGTACAGAAGCTTTTTAGTTTGATATAGTTCCACTTGTTGATTTTCCCTTTTGTTACCTTTGCTTTTGTGTCAAACACAAAAACAATAATAATAATAATTGCCAAGACCAATGTCAAGGAGATTATTCCCTATGTCTTCTTCTAGAAGTTTTATGGCTTTAGGTCTTAAATTCAAGTTTTTAATCCATCTTGTGTTGATTTTTGTGCAAGGTATAAGATAGGGGTCCAGTTTCATTCTTTTTCTGTTCAGTTTTTTTCAACACCATTTATTCAAGAAACTGTCCTTTCCTCATTGAATATTCTTGGCTCCATTTTGTAAATTAATCATCCACATATGTGTAGGTTTATATCTGGACTCTCTATTCTATTCCATTGATTTATGTATCAGTTTTTATAGCATAGTTTGTTCTTGAACTTGAATATTGACTCTTCTTAAATTCTTGTATTTGGTTTTTATCCAAATATTTTTAAGTGCTTATAGTGCTAGACATGAGGGATAAAGTGGTATGCTATACAAACATGACTCTGCCCTCAGGAATCAGGAACTCCAATGGAAAGAGACAGACATTGATCAAATAAGCAGATGAATGTCAAATTGCAACAGTGAGAGATGTTCTTCAGTAAGAAAGTAAAGTAGACTGTTATCAGAGAGTATAATAGAAAATTCAAGAATGGTTTCCTGGAAAAGTGATGCTTGAGTAGGCATTAACCAGGTGAAGGTAGAAAACACAGCTTTACAGGGAATAAGACATGCAAAGACTCAGTGGTAGGATAAAAATATGAAAACTGTATGAGTAGTATTAGTTCTTTATATATTTTGAATATTAACCCCTTATCAGATATACGATTTGCAAATATTTTCTCCCATTTGTTAGGTTGCTTTTTCTTTTTGATTCTGATGTTCTGAGTGGACAAAACTGTTATTGGATTGTATTTAGGAACATAGAATTTATTGATCATCTTAACAACTGTTTTTGTGGTGTTATGGAGTTGGAAGTAAGACTGATGGTAGAAGAGGCATGAGTAGGAATCAAAGAAATGAAGACAGCAAATGTTGACACAATTTCTAAGAAATTTGTCAGTAATAATGGGAAAGGTATGAGTGCTCAAATGAGGGTTCTCATAAGGGTGGTGGTGGTGGTGGTGGTGGTTTAAATTAATGCAAGACACTTGACTATACTTCAAAGCCAATGGGCAGGATACAGTTGAAAGAGAGTCGCTAAATATACCATAGATAAAATAAAATATATAAACTGAGAAGTTTCTGAGAAGATGGGGGCAATGATATCTATAACATCAATAGTAGGATTATCTTGAAATGGAAAAAAGGACAGGTTTTTGTTTTGTTTTGTTTTGTTTTGTTTTGTTTTGTTTTGTTTTGTTTTGGAACAGAAGAGAAAATAGGGTGAGTACATATAATAAAGGAGGTGCCATCTTCTATATTTTTTTTCTAATATGGCAAACAAAATCATCTTTGGGTAAAAAAGGAGGCTTCAGAAAAAGAGAATGGAGAATTGAAATATTTTTTATGGATATTTTTTATCGATACATCACTATGTAGATGTATTTGGATTTTTGGTCAATGTTGACCATTTATTTGGTTATGGCATGAAAGTGTAACAAAATCAATTTGCACTATGCCTTTCACCAGCAGTGCTTGGCAATGGGTCAAGTCATTACAAAGTAAATAGTTGGAGTCTACTACAGTTGGATTCTCTTTCGATTGGTGAAAAAACAAACAAACATTGAGCCAAGGGATTTGAGGTATTAAAAAGAATGGGAGAAAGTAGAGAGAATGGGACTAGTCAAGATGGTACTAATAGAGATGGAACAGATGAGATAGCACTATTTGCACAAACAAACTGAAGGAAAAGGTGTTTATAAATTTGAATTAGTGATTTTTGTAGGTGGAGCAAGTATGCATGACGATAGGTCCAAGATGTGATTGTAAGAGCGAATGGCTGAAACTGAGTAGGGACAGTTAGTGGAGATGAGAATGAGAAGAACTAAGAGGCCAGATATTAGATAGGTCATCTGTATGGTCACTGAAATCACTCAGGATTATATCAGAGTTTAGGCTGGGTAAGGGGATCGCAATCTAGGTATCGACCTCTTCAAAGAATAATGGATGATGATTGGGAGATTAGAGCAAACGTCCTTAAACTTTTTTTCCGAAGGGCTAGATAGTAAATACTTTAGGCTTTGTGGTCCACACAATCTCTGTCACAACTATTCAGCTCTGCCTTCAGAGCATAAAAGCACTTATAGACAATATGTAAGTGAATGGGTCTGGCTGTTTTTCAATAGAACCTTACTTACAAAATCAGACAGCAAGACAAATTTGGCCCACAGGCCACAGTTTTACAACCTCTGGATTAGAAAATAATAGCAATTAATTGGGGAAAAGAGGGATTGTATTTCTCAAAATGTGTTACAGCAGTACTCAAGATGGTTTTAGGTGATTCATGAAAAAAACTTAAAAACCTCTAATTGTGGAAAATTTCAAACAAATAGAAAGTTATATTGAACAGTATCATGAGCTCTCATGTACTGAACATACAACTTTCAAAAATTATCAACTCATAGACAATCTCATTTCATTTAAACCCTTATCAACTTCTTCCCTCTTAGATTATTTTGAAGAAAATCCAAGATGTCCTATTCATTTTAGAATGAATCTTAAAAACATAAGAATGTAGTAAAAAATATACAGCCATAAAACCACTGCCAGAACTAATAAAAGTAGTAGGTCCTTAATGTCATCTAATATCCAGTTGGCCTCAATTTTTATTTTTACATTTTGTTCGAGTTAGGATCCAGACAAACTCAATTTATTGTGATCATTTAATAAATATTTTTAAACCTGAGGGCTATCTGACATTTCTTATTTTTCTTTTGCAATGTGTTTGTTGAGTAAACTTGATTATTTGTCCTATAGAATTAACCATAGTCTGTATTTTGCTCTTACATTCCCACGTTATTTCCATGTTCCTCTTTCATCTTTTAATTATGTTCAGAGACATTTGATCACATTAAGGTTTTTGTTGTTGTTGTTTTTATTTTTTGGCATGAGTACTTCATAGATGATGTTGTATAGTTACATCAGAGACATATGTCTGGCCATGTAATATAAACAGCCACTGATGAGTATTACTGAGATTCATTAGTTCATTATGGGTTGCCAAATAGTGATGTTCTAATTTTATTATTCTTTCATTTGTTAGCTGAAGTATTTCTATAAAGACAAAATTCTTCGCATCAAAAAATTATTTACTAGATGAACAGTTTTGAAAAGAAAAGCAGAATTGATTCTTAATGCCTTCTTTTTACCAGATTTAAAATGAATTGATTCACTCTTACTTTTAGGTGGCAATAAGTATTTTGTGTTAAGTATCATGCATTCACATGAATTTAAAAATATTAATGAGTTTGAATTCATTACGGTTATTATCTTTATGCTGAAAGTGCCCCGTATATAAAAGCTATTAACCCTTTGTGATGTAAGTTGCAAATATTTCCTAGTTTGTCATCTATCCTTACTTTCTTATGATATTGTTTCCAGCACAGAATAAAACTTACTTTTATGAAATAAAACTTATCACTCTTTTTTCCTTGATGGTTCTGATTCTGAGTCATAGTTAAGAAAAATTTTCCCCGTTTCTAGGTTATATAGAAATTCAATCATGTTATTTCTAACGCTTGCATGCTTTTTAATTAATACATATCCCTAATGTTTTTCTATATTTTCTTTTTTCTGTGGTTCGCTTTAGAAATTTTCTATTGACTTATTTTTCAACTCATGAATCTATCTTTTGTGATGTCCAATAAATTTTCATTCCCATCAAATTAGTACTTAATTTCTGACATTATATTTTTAATTTATTGTTTTTGATATATTCTTAATTCTTTAACGACAATCTCAGAATCTGGACAAACTTTACAAAAATTCGATACTCGTATGTTTGGGTAAGGTACATTAAAATATAATTAACATATCAAGTGTATTTCATGGACTACACAAATATTAAGGGCCTAGATAAGTCTCTGTCTAAAATAAATTTATGTAAGTAAAACAATTACAATAATTTAAAGTATAAAATTAAATAGTAGTAATGGTGGTATGTAAATATGCAAAAAAAATGTGATGATGGTATACAAATAACTCCATTTGGAAGTACTGTTATAGCTCAATGCCTTTAACCATTAAGGACAGTGCTTTTTTTCTTTTAAATTGTGGGGATAAAGTAATAGTTGGAAGCACCAATGGAGAGCAAGGAAGTAACTGACCCCACCTCCTGATCATGAAGAAATAAGGATACAAGAAAATAAACAACCACTATTTGAGAATGATGCCAAGAAGATGTACCCTAATAGGAAGGTCTTGTTTTAATTAAGGGTAAGAAGAGGAAAGACTTATCAGTAAAGAGGATAGCTAAAACTGAGGCGAGGTTAAAATTTAACAAAGTTCTAAAAGCTAGATATAACAATCTCAAGCTGAGAAATATTCCACTTAAAAATATATATATATAAATACACACACACACACACACACACACACACTATTAATAAGAAGAAGAAAGTTCATATTCCATGATCCATTAATCATACTTCTGGGAATTTTCCTTAAGTAGTTGAATGGTCAGAAGAAAGCTATTAGTATAAAGATGATCTTTGCTACATAGATTCTAATAGTTTAAACAAAGTAAAAATCCAAACTAAAAGAGCAAACAATTCAGTAATTGGAAGTGACTAAACAAATGATGATGGGTATACATGATGGATGACATTAAGCCTCTAAAACGTCAACCACAAATAGTTTAAGAATCATGCAAAACATTGTTAAGTACAAATATCGGTAACATTTGCTGTTTCATGTAATTGCAAAACATGAAAAAACACATGCAAACAAGATTTAGAAAAAATGAAAATAAGATTTTCAGGATATTTGGATGATAGAATTGTTTCCATTTAAAAAATTATCATTTGATGTTATAGTTTAGTCACAAATGGATGAAAGTACATATACATACACACACATACACACACACACACACACACATATGCATATATATAAAACTTTCCCCCCAAAGACTAGAGAACAGATAGTTATCTCATATCACTTTAACAATGAAAATTGTTCATTAATTCCTTGGTTTCTTTATATATTTTTTAGTATCATTCCTTCTACAAAAGAATGTTTATAAGCTCTATAGAGAAAATGATGAAAACAGTAAAAAGATCAGTTGATTGTCAAGAGTTTGTAGGAGGGAGGGATGGATAGGCAGAGCACAGATGATTTTTAGGGTAGGAAAATTATTCTGTATGATACTGCAATGGTGGACACATATCATTATACATTTGTCAAAACTCAAGAATGTACACCACCAAGAGTGAAATTTAATGTAAATAAACTATGCACTTTGGGTGCTAATGATACGTCAGTGTAGGTTCATCAATTATAACAAATGTACCAGTGTGGTTAGGGAAGTTAATAGTGGGGGAGGCTACAAGCATGGCATCAAGAGAACTCTCTGTGTTTCTGCTCAATTTTGCTGTTTTAGGTTCACAGACTTAAAAAAAAATTAGTTTACTAAAAATTCTGAAAAGATAATTAGCGACTAGGTTATAAAGTTTTATATTCTATTTGATTATGATCTGACAACTAAAGCACTAATTTGGGGGTAAAGCAAAGGAACATACCACATTTTGAGCTGGATTCTAAGAGGATAGATTCCCAATAATTTTTTAGAGATAAGCAAACTTCTCGATGGCTCTGTGTTTTGCCATTTATACGATTAGGACCATATTTAAACTATTCTCATTTCTTTGAAAAAAATCACCTTATAAACCAGCCACAGATCTATGTCTTTTCCACCTTATGTTTTGTTACAGTTACACAGGATGAATGGAGAAGCAACAATACAATAGAAATAGAGATAAATGAGACTCTGGAAATACCATGCTTTCAAAATATCTCCTCAGAAATTTCATCTGAGTTCACCTTTGCATGGTCGGTGGTAAGTGTTGCCCTTTTCAGTGAATAACTGCAATGATCTTTAAATATTAATGCAGTAAAAATGAATAACAAATAATAATAGGAAAGCATATTGGATGAGAAGCAGGTATTAGTCAGTATGTATAGCAGACCTCTAATACTGTTAAATTGGATGATAACACAAAACTAATAGAATTATAATTATAAACACAATTTTGAGAATTATATAAGAGGGTATTCATTTAGGTGATCTAGAATATGGTTAATTTTTTAGATAGTCATCACAATAAAAACACAAAATTTTAAAATTCTGCATAACTCATTGATCTCTATTAATGTAGCAGGTCTATAGTTTGTAAAATATTGTATTTCCATGATTTATCATTTGTATTATAAGTTTCTTAGATTTTTATGGAATGTCTTGGAAACTAGACCTTTCACGTAAAAAGATTCCTCTGGGTCTGTGGCAAATCCAAAATAACTGACTTACAAGTGGGCCTTAAAAAATAGCCTACTGATAATTTTTCCTTATCTAGATTTTTTTTTTTTTTGGTCAGTAGTATAAAAAGAAAAAAATATTCTAAAATAACATCTTCAAACTATTCTAAAGTCTACAATGTCTCTTTGTCATCCGTCAGAAAACATTCTTTTCCCTTCATAGGATTGTTTTTTAAAATGTAAGTTTTCTGGATATTATGCCTCTCGTTAATATAAGTCCATTTTTCTTAACAAATGTAATACAATGTGGTTCTTAAAAAAATTATAATGGAATGACCTCGGGAGGGCAGAAACCCACTATACTAACATTACAGTTAGAGAAATAAACTTTCTATACCTTATTTATATTTTTAATAGTTTCCACCAATAGGTAAAAAGTTTTCATTCTAATTTTCATAAATTCAAATATCAATGGGCATAATAAAGTTTAATAATAATAAATCCTAATAAAGTTTAATAAAATTTTACTGTGGAGGCTTTTGGAGGCTAATAAGTTGATCTGTAGTGTCTTATCTTAAAGGTGTATAATTCGTTTTTCCAAACAAATGTAAAAAGCCTTTTACTTGACCTGTGTCTTTTGTATGACGCTGAGCATCTCCAGAGCAAAAAGCTGCATCGCTCGCTTCAAAAATCCCTAGGATTTGATATGGTCCCTAGAACATAGGCACTCAGTAAATAATTGAAGGGATCTGTTTCTCTTTGTCTCCTTCCTCACAGTCCTGTATGTTGTTCTCGTATTAAATTGACAGTCACTAAATTGATGCTGGCTGTTTGGTTAATGAATAGCAGTTCATTGAGTATCAGTGACTAGATAACTGATAAGGCATCCTTATCTAGTAGTTTTCTTTAAAGAAACTGAGAAGGCTAAATAGACACTATCTTTGGATTCTGCCAGGACATTTAGAATAAATGAGAGGCAGAGAAAGTACACCTAAGGTCACACGCTGAGAGAGTGAGTCCTAAACTTCTGTTAGAACCTCAAGCCATGCTGTCACTTTAAAGAATGCATCACCATGCACACTTGAGGAATCTTTTTTGAGAGAAACTTCTCTTCAAAGGGAATATTATATTAGGAAATGTGCTGATTAAATTCCTACTGTGCATTCCCTTTTTAAATGTCAAAATCTATTTGCTCCCCTGATTTACATCTGTGCTCCACATTCTTGGCGCCTGTGGGATTCAGCAAGTCTGATATGAAATTATCTCATTTCCTCATATTAAGAAATAAAATGAAGCTCTTCATGTCATAACTGTTATAGGTCTACAGAGGACATAAATATCCTCTCAAATCCCTATTTTAGATTTTTAGTATCTTGTTGAACTAGCAATAATAATTATAATGATAAGTCAATTGTTCTCACAACCATGATATACTGTGGCTTTTAGAAAAAGGTTAAAAGCAGAGATGAGGTGAAGATGAACTCAGGAAGGCAGAAAACTGCTATATTGAATTCAGTAACTCTGAGAAGCTGCACACGCTTCCACTTCAAGCTCGTGTTAAATCCTGGAAACAATTTTACAAACTAAAATTATTTTAATCTAAGTCACTGGAAAACAAAAGCCATGTCTTCCTATAGGTGGAATTTTATAAAATCTAATTAATTCAGTTATGATCCTCACGGAAAAAGGTTATTATTGGGATCCTCGGTTATCATTAGAAAATTATTTGGTATGTGTATCTGATCCCATACTAAGGCTGTGTTAAATGTGCTCATGGAGTGCATCCTCTGCGTTTGGGGAACTTACATTCCAGGATTGTGACTACACTGAAGTAGACTGTCATCAGATGCAAATAGACAAGATACCCAACATCAATCTAGCATGAGAAATAATTAAGTAAACACACAAGGTTAACCCTTCAGCGGACACTGGTGTCCATGCGAATGATGGGGTGATATATAAGAAAGTACAGAATATGAGTGTGTTTAGATGGGATGCAATTGATAGATAAAGGAGAAGTGATCTTTTTCTCATTTTATATCCTGGGGCACAAATGTGCAATAGTCATCAGGGAAATTCTGCGAGCTTCTATATACACTCTAATATTCTGTTTTCATTCCAAACTAATGTCCTGATTTCCCGCAGTATAAATTTCAATTCGATCTAATAAACATATGAGGATATGTTTCGAGTGCTGTGACCTTCAGAAACACAAACTATACTGGACATATTTCCTACTATGAAGTAAAATTTTGATTAAAAAATGTAAAAAATACAGGGGATATAGTTCGATTCTGACTAGATGGACCCGAGAAAACTTCTTTCGAAGATAACGTTTGAGCTGAATAATTAAAGAACAATTGGCCAGGAAATAACACCAAGATCTTGGGATCTATGAGTACAAGTTGATATGGGAGAGGGTTGTTGAGAAAATGTTTGTTCCCAAAGTTTGTGAATAAAGAGAAACTCACAATTTTTCTCTTTAAAATCATGACGAGGAGAGGAATATTTCAGCAAATAGTTCAATATTAGTGATAAAGGCATATAACTAGAGCCTAGATGCTTATATTTCTTTAAATTTTAATAAACGTATCTTTCTTTTCAATATACTTTTCTTTAATATTTGTGATGTTTTATATAAAAATTAAAGAACAAAATATTGAAAGGAAACATTTATAGATAAAAATTTATTTATTGACCTATTTTGCTTCGGGGATGTTAACTTTCTTTTTTATTTTTATTTATTTTTATTTTCAATGACAGTTGACATTAAATATTATATTAGTTCCAGGTGTGCAGCACAGTGATTAGACATTTATATAATTTATAAAGTGGTTCCTCCAATAAAAGTCTAGTACCCACTTGGCACCATACATAGTTATTACAATATTATTGACTGCATTCCCTATGCTCTACTTTACATCCCTGTGATTATTTTGTAACTACTAATTTGTACTTCTTAATCCCTTCACCTTTTCATTCAGCCCCCAACCCCTCTCCTAGCTGCCAACCATCAGTTTGTTCTCTGTATCTATGAGTCTGTTTCTGTTTTGTTTCTGTTGTTCTATTCTTTAGATTCCATATATAAGTGAGATCATATGGTTTTTGCCTTTCTTTGTCTGACTTATTTCACTTAGCGTAATACTCTCTAGGTCTATCAATGTTGTCACAAATGGTAAGATTTCATTCCTTTTTATGATTGGGTGATAGTCCATTCCACGGATGTACCACACCTTCTTTATTCAATTGTCTATTAATAGACATTTAGGTTGTTTCTATATCTTGGCTATTGTAAATAATGCTGCAATGAACATAGGGATCCATATATCTTTTTGAATTAGCATTTCAGATTTCTTCAGATAAATACCCAGAAGTGAAATTGCTGAATCATAAGGTAGTTCTATTTTTGATTTTTCGAGGAACCTCCAAAATATTTCCATAGTGACTGTACCAATTTGCAATCTCTCCAACAGTTCACGAGGGTTCCCTTTTCTTCATATCCTCACCAAAACTTGTTGTTTGTTGATGTACTGATGAAAGCCATCTGACAGACGTTAAGTGATATCTCATTGCGGTTTTAATTTACATTTCTCTGTTGATTAGTGACAGTGAACATCTTTTCATGTCTATTGGCCATCTATAAGTCCTCTGGAGAAATGTCTATTCAGGTCCTCTGCTTTTAATTGGAATTTTTTTTTTTTTGGTGTTAGGTTTTATAAGTTCTTTATAAGTTTTAGATATTAACCCTTTAGTGGATGAATATTTTTTTAATGTATGTCCTTGAGCAATAGAAACAAAAGAAAAAATAAACAAATGGGACCACATCAAACTAAAGTTTTTGCACAGTGAAGGAAACCATCAACAAAACTAAAAGACAACCTACTAATGAAAGAAGATAATTTGCTGATGATAAAGTATGGCACTTACAAAATAGTCACAGAGATTTAAATGCAGCATAGGGAATATAGTCAATAATATTTTCATAACTATGTATGGTGCCAGGTGGAGACTAGACTAACCAGGGGGATCACTTTGTAATTTATATAAATATCTAACTACTATGCTATATACCCAAAGCTATTATAATATTAAATGTCAAGAATAATTGAAAAATAAAAATAAGTAAAAACACAAATAAGGAAAGAAAATTAACATTCTAAAACCAAACAAATGAATGAACAAATAAAAGTTTATCTATAAATGCATCTTTCAATATACTCTTCTTTAGTATTTACAATGTTTTATACTTAATCAGAAAATGAAATGGTGCTATAAACAATGCTGATTTCCCATGCCCGAAAGCCTCACTGTTCGGAAAACAAAACTGTCACCTTCTACCTGGTGACAGCTGACCTTAATTGTCTTCACCATGATCAAAATTAAAGTGCTAGCAATCTACAAAGTGTTGACAACCAATTTCGATGATTAGAAAAATATTGTCTTTGTTGTTTACAAAGTGGATGCGAAGAGCTTTGCAAGCAGCTACTTTGATAGCACTGAATGGATGGGAAATAAATGGAGGAAATGTGAAGATAGGAAGCAGTTTGTAGATAAAGAAGTAGCAATCAATACAGTTAACAGAATTTATTGAATGAGTTCTATACACTCAACACCTGCCATTTGCTGTGGTCAACACAGCCAGCTCTAACATGAAGCTTGGCCTATCTCAGAGATGAAATAATGTCACTAAATCAAATAGTATACCAAGGCCCCTTTTCTGGATTGAAAATTCTGCTTCTACTAAAAAAAAAAAAAAAAAAAAAGGAAGCCTTCCACCACTTATTTTCAGGTTTGTGAGGTCTTTAAGGAACATAGGGAAGACGTAATCATGATTCAGTATGACTTGACCCAGCTTTCATCGTGCAAAGTAGTTTATCCAATACCTGTATGTAACTTAAATATGCATCTATTTCTTTTCTATGGGTCTGATTTTGTATTTGCTTTTCTCGTGAATTTCTTCTCCTCAAATAGACTTTAAGCAGAAAGGACAAGAATTGTTCATTCTACTATTTTTGTGAGGCTATATATAGCAAAGTCATTAACAACATGAATTTTGGAGGGAAATTCTTGTTTTCAAGTCCTGCTTTTACCTTATACTAGCTGTGTAACCTAGGACCTAGGATTAGGGTGAGTAGAGCCCTCACCTTTAGTGCACAATTTAAGAGAGTGCCCCAAAAAATCAATAATCAAGCTATGAACATTAATAAAATATTTTTTAAAATGAAAATTTAGGGAAAATCCATAATGAATAAAATTCCAACATTTTATTGGAATGTTGTTTGTTTGTTTTGACACCCTGCTATACTGTTCAAGGAACAGTATTTTTCAATCAGCCTGTGGTTCCTGGGCCTTCATGGCATCATGTCCCCCATGGGCACATGTATAAAAGTTGACAGAGGAGAACAGATAGAGCAATGTAGGCTTTATGCAGTCTTTTTTTTTTTTTTTTTTTTTTAAGTTTTAATTGTAGAGTTTTTGTTAGCTTTACTGCTTGGTCAAAATATGTTAAGATATTTTGATAGGTGCACATAGGGGCATACGTTTTTCCTTTTGTCTCAGAAGTCATATTATAGATGTGTTGTCTAACCTAAGTTTTAGTCCCCTCATCTTTAAAAGGGGATCATTATAGTATTGACATCATAGTATTATTGTAGGTATAAATAAGATAATGCAACTAAGTAACTTAGCACATGCTCATACTCAGTTTGTATAAAAACTAATCTCTAAAGAGTTAGTTTTGTTACTCTCCAAAATTTCTCAATTTAGTCAAGCAGATAATGAATACTCATCAGGTAGCTGGTCAATCATCAGTGAAGCTGGAGGACAGTGAGTTCATATGTGTTGCACATCTATTGAGTGTCAGGACTAGCGTAGGTTTGCTAGTTCAATCTACATTTCCCATTAAATCATAAAGGTTCATCAAGCTGAAAGTCCTAGGAAGTTCTACAAATATTTGTTAATATTAAAAAAAAAGTTGTCAAAATTTTTTCTTTGAAAAACGAGAAGAGGACAAAAGGCAAGAATAAAGACTCTGCGTAAGACCCCACCCACCCACCCTTATCAATCTGTTTCCTGCAGACTCTATGATCATCTGTATCAGGTGGGAGTTGAAGTATACTCTATGACCCCAGTCATAGGCTATATGACTCCCAAGGGCCCTTTTAATCAGCAAATTGCCCACACCTCAATGATCTACAAAGTATATAAAGGCCTCTGGCCTCCTGGAATTTCTTTTGTTTGTCATTTCTAATACTCCAGAAAGTTTTATGTGATGGTTTGGTTTTCATTAATGCATGTTATTGCTGAGGCTTATTTCTTCCTTGTCCTTGGCATCTCTGCTTTCTAATGTTGTGACTTAAGTACCTTTTGCTTTGTGTGACCTTTGAGGAAGTTACTTATCCTCAGTTTTTTGTTGTAAGGAGCAAATAAGATAAGACTTGAAAGAACTTTGCACAGTGCCTTAAATATAGTAGGCTCTAAATAAATTTAAACTATGATTAATAAGAATATAAAATTTTAGTAGTGGTCAAAGCATAATATTGGTATTACTTCTCCCTCTCTCAGCTCTAGACATTTCATTGTTTGCTCGCACTAGTTTTTTCCACCTCTCCTCCCATTTGCTCCGTGAAGTCACCTACTCACATGCAGGTTCTCGCCTCAGCCCTTTTATAACTGAGACTCTAGATTGTCTTAGGATCTTTGGATGTTGTAGGTTACAGGGCATGCTTTGCAACTGAATTCCATCTTTTCTAACAAAGAAACAAACCCTTCCCTCTACAACAGTTAACTGCCCAGAAAAACAAAAACAAACAAAAAAAAACAACTTCTGAAAAAAATTTTTTTTTCTTTGGTATCTTTTCACCATCCATGAAACCACCCTGGCTAGTCACAATACAAAGGAAAAAGCAGTTTTTCTCACCAGTCTCCAACCTCAGCTTTTGACTGCCTTTCTTCCCACAACAAAGTGACAGATGGAAATGTTCCAGGTGGCTAGTCATTTACTAAATGACCAAGAAGCATTTTGAACTTCAAGATCCTCATAAAAACAGTCCCTGTGCTTAAAGCAGGAGCTGTAAAATTCAACTTGTGCTGGAGGACCTGCAGGGGGAGCCTGGCTCCTTAATTATTGGTCTCCAGATTAGCAGACGCTGAGTGAAATGCCTTCCACTTTTTTGTGCTGTTGCCACCCAATACTTAGGGGTCTTTCTGGAGTCCCTGTTTCCAGAATTTAAACTCTCTCCCTTTAAATTTTTTTACCCTTCTTCGTCAAGAGGACAGCAGCACAGAGCCTTTTATGTGGGTATAAAGGAATGTACGTTGCTTAAGAGAACATCTTAAGTAGCGTATGCTTCTCTCTCTGCATGCAGTACTGTTTATATACATCTGTTTATAAATCTGACACCAATGTTAGCCATAATCACTTAAAGATTGTGTCTTACATAAGAGTTTTTACTAAGTATATTCAGGAAACATCTACATAAACGATTTAAGAAGTCTACGTTCCTGTTTCCACTGTTTAAGCTCCCAGCCCATACTAGAATTCTCTCACTCACCTGGTGTTCATTTCTTCTACCCCAATCTGTCTAATTTTTTTAAACTAGAGATTCCGAGTAACAAATTTCCATTTTTTACTATTTTACGACTTCTGCCCCATCAGATACATTAGCGTTCACTCTTGTAAACTTTGATTGCCTCCATTTCTCTTGGCTTCTGAGCATAACGATTCAACTGTGGTTTAGAGTTGGACAAGTGGGTCTCAGCCCTAGCTCCTCTGAGGACCTTTTTTTAAAAAGAAAAATGCCCCAACCCGGGTCTCAACCAGTAAAACTGAGTTCAAATCTCCAGAGAAGAAGCTTATGGATCAATGTTTTCAAAGCAACTCAATTAAGATGATTGAGTCATACTAAAGGGGTATGAGGACATAACCCTTCCTCTACCCTTGTAGCCCCTCAAGAGCACCCTCCTCACTGGGTCCTTTGCACATTTACTCACATTGACCAACACTGTGACACTCCCAGGACTTTTGTCTATAGACATTCTGAGTAGGGCAAGAATAATGGGGATTTTTCTCACAAACCCAAGAAAGGATATGGAATAAAGGAACCAGGTACTCCAAATAAACTCTAATCTCCAAAATTCAGATTAACATTTACAGCCTACTCATCATGTGTCCTCTTTGAGGTAGCACAGAAACAGAAATAAGGCAGAAGGGCAAAGACAGTGACTAGACTGAGGTGAGAAGGCAAGGAGGAGCCTACAGCACAAAATTTAAGGAGCACTCACTTTCAGGTGCTCATCCTGCAAGTACAAGACCCAGAGAATTAATACCGCCTTAAATTTCATGCCATACGAGAGTCTCCTTATCTCATTAGAGTCCTGGCTCTGAGGAGAACTAAAATGAGACCTTTTCTGAAGTAATGCTGGGAAGAGAGGGTGACTTTGATCATCTGATTCAGGTGAAAATTTAATAAGTAGAATTGATACAGCCTCCTCAGTACATCTTAGTATTAAGATTTCTGAACTTTGAACTTGAACTGAGAATTATGATCTGCCATTAGCCCCCAGTGCTGTGCCTCCCAAATCCCATCCCAGATATGCAACTTGTAAAGAGTTACGAAGGGGAAGTTCTAATCAGAAGAGCAGCAAGTTTCTATTCATGTTAGAAAAAGGTGACAGGAGTTTTTAACTGAAAGTTAAGTGTAATGAAACTTTGTCTAGTAACATTAAATATCTCTTAATTTCAATTCTTCATTCATAATCTCTATTTTTACAAGATATAAATGAATTAGTACATGTGGAATACCTAGCACAGAGCTGGCACAGCTGAGTGCTCAATAACTGGTAATTATTTTTCTCACCAGGAGGATAATGGAACTCAGGAAACACTTATTACTGGAGATCACTCCATCAGCAATTCCATATTATTTAAAGACAGAGTCAAGCTAGGCACGGACTATGGGCTCTACCTCTCTCCAGTCCAAATTCATGATGATGACCGGAAGTTCTCTTGCCACGTCATAGTCAGGCCTGGCAAAATCTTAAGGAGTTCTACTACAATCAAGGTTTTTGGTAAGAGTTTCTGTTTTCTGGATCCCTCGCCATTCTCCTTCAAAGTCTCCTGCCTCACTTTCCCTTAGAGAGGAAGCACCCTGTTAGCTGGAATGCAGCCATGTAAGGGTAGCTATTCTGGAGTTCTGTTTACCTTGACACTTGTCATTCATGTTGAGGGTGGGGATGAGGGTAAGAAGTAAAAGAATGGCGATTCAGTTAATAGAATAAAATCACATGGAAACCATAGATTGGTCAATTTTCTGGTGGTCACTACCTTATTTACAATTTTAATGTTTTCTAAGAATTCTAGAGAGCTCTTTAATTATAAATTCCAAAGTCTAATTGCTTAGTTGCCTAATCATCTTAGTTGCTTGCTGGAGCAATACAGAATAAAGCCAGTGTGAAAAAAGGAAAATGATACATACAGCTTCAAAGAAACTCTACAGGGATCCCCTTACCCTCACCAAAGCCAAGTGAAGTGAAGATTGTCCAGCTCCACCAGCAAAGGAGCCTGAAGGGATGGCCCTCTGACCCTGTAGGGTCCAAATTGAGAGGGAAATCTAAATTTTCTATTTTGTTCAGTGATATAAGGAAATATTAATAAACAGAAACCCCTAGCTTTGAATACCTTTGTTCATCTTTGTGACCAAGAACTGTGTTTTTCAAAATGACATTTTTAAATTAAGGCAAAGAGAAAAGCAGTGATGTGAATGAGCAGTTAATTGGTTTTGAGAATAAGGTAAATGAAAAGAAAATAACTTCACAGAATGTAAGGTTATCGGCTGCTAGATTTTTTTCCTCAGTTCCCCAAATGACAGAACAAGTGAAAAAAAAAATTTGTTTTTACATTTTACTTAGAATCATATTGCATTATTATTAGAGTTTACATAATTCAGTATTTTGAAGGAAAGTTCATAAAGATGGTGTACTTCATAAAGATGGCATAGCTACTGCCAAGGTTAATTTAGTTTGAAGTCACTTGCTTATAGCTTTTCCTTTATCTCTCTCTCTCTCTGGATCTTGCCTTCTTCCTCCAGCTCTTCCTTCCTTTCTCCCTCCTTCCCTTCTTCTCCATCTCTCCACATTAATGGACTAGGAAATAACCAATCACCTTGATGGTCGGGTTTCTTATGGAGCCTAAATAATGTTCTGTGAAAAGTTTAAAATGTCTGCTCATATTTTTGTTATCACCGTCAGCTCACTTACTGGGCTGTAACTGTCTTAGCACAAACATAAAACTGGCTCATCTGGCCTAACTACTGGCAAAGCAATGAAGACAGTCACCTGGGATGTGCAAAGAAATATTAATTCTAAGTTAGGCAAACTGTGTCCCATTTGACCATGGGTTTTTGTACCATAACCCAATCTAATTACCTTGTCAATGTTTAAACCGTGCCCTGTATTTCTTTGCTATGTTAAAATACCTTCATCTTGGTCTTGAATACTTTTGACTCTTTCACATTTCACTCATCACCCTGTCTGTCTCTAAATCGCTCTGTCTCTACATTTCTTTTCGTTTCTTCTTCGAACTCCTTTCAGTGGATACTTAAAGATATGAGACTGCTTACTTGTTAATAGAATTAGATTTTCCCCACTTCCTGTCTTTCTCCTTTAGCAAATGGGCCAGCTAGGTTGTGTTAGGAGAACCTATCTAGTTTTTAACCTATTTGTGCGGGTCACCCAAACGTATATTATAGTGGCCCTAGCACAGAAGTCAATATGTATCTTATTCAGAACCTACTTTGCATCTCTTGGTGATTCCTCATATAGAATAAGCCAAAACTAAAAACATGAAAGCTAAAAACATGTATCTAAATAAAGACAGCTAATTTCTTCTTCCTGAACAATGTCTTCATTCTCTAACAGACCAGGGATCAGAAGCTTGCCCAGCTCCTCTGCTACTGCCTGCATTTCCCTCATTAGTCTTCTTTAACTATACTTTATTTAGAGGGAAGTCATCTGCCATCACAGATTTGCACTCCCCCACTCCTTAACTTTAAACTTGATTCGAAAAGAATCTCTATCGCTCCTGCAACTTTTAGTAATTGCTTTTTCTTTTGAGTCCTTCATTCTACTGGTATTTGTTATTAATAGGAAGTCAGAAATACCCTTCCTCCTGTTAGTGTTTTAGGATTGTAGCTTGGTTTGTGTTCCCCTGAAAGAAACCACTGAGACAATTATTTGAGTTAAATTAATTCATTTAAGAGGTAATCCTAGAAAACATCAGAAGTAGAAGAAACATCAGAAGGGAAGGAAGATAATAGAATGTACACAACCGAGCTATGGGCTTAGAGCTCAATGCCCCAGGGAATTCTGGGAGAATACACATCAGAGTTTTCCCAAATGAAGGCAAGGAAGCTGGGGGATCTGTTATTACCATGAACTCTCTAGGACTTAAAGTTTGCCCTACTTGTGGACTCAGTCTGCACCCATAACCCCAGTAAATCCTTAGGAGAGAGTCATAGGTGTGCCTAGCAAGAGGCCTCAGTAAGTAGAGGCAAATGCCCAGTGGATTTGCAGGCATTGAGGACACTTGGATAGGGCCTTAATATTTTCTCCACTGGTTCATAGACAGCTTTGCTGTACTCAAGAACTTACTTAAGTTCAACATGATGTACTACTCAGTGTCTGCTTTGTACTGGGCACTGTTAAGTGCTAGAGATGGAGAAATGAGTAAAACAATCTGGTTTTGAGGCAGTTACAGTCTAGCAGGACAACAAAATCACTGAAATAGTCCCTGATATTTTCTAGTGCCAGGCAACTAAACAAGTATCAAGTGTTTTCCCTGTCTCTTCAGAGGTCTATAAATTATACTGTATGGCCTTCAGACACAAAATACTCCTCTCTTCTCTTTCCCCACCACCTGCCCCTCCCCTCTTCTATAGTCCCCATTTCACTTGACTCATTGATAATCATCATTCAAGTATCTGTTGGATGTTTCAAAAGACTTCTCTTATCCCCCCAACGTTGGGTTAGCAGCTTCTCTTAAAGCTTTCTTCAAATCATACATGTCCTCAATTATGGTACATATCTCAGTATATTTTAATTTCTAGTTTATGTATGTGTGTTTTGCATGAAAATACAAATTTTTTTGAGGACAGGGAAGATGATTTGTCCTTCTTTGTTTCCTAGGCATACTGCCAGGCACAGAGTGAGTGTTTAATAAATATTTGACAAATGATGAATCTCTCTCTCTCTCTCTCTCTCTCTCTCTCTCTCATGCGCACGCACGCACACACACACACACACAAAATCACACACACACGGTCAGGTAGGATGGCATTTGTTGCCACTAACTGTGTTCTATTTGCCTTTAAGCTAAGCCAGAAATCCCCATGATTGTGGAAAATAACTCCATGGATTTCTTAGGAGAGGTGAGTCACATAAAAGCCTTTGAAAATCTATAGTATAATATGCCAAGGTGTGTCAGTTTGCATCATTGTTCAGAATGTTTTTCCAAAGGATATTACTTCTTGGCCCACGGCAAATTAATTTCTGGTGAGAAAGAATACAAAGCTTATGGGAATGCTTACTTTCTAACTTAGGGCTCTCAGAACATGTGCTCTATAATTTTTAGTACTTAATTTTCCTGGAAAAATAGTCACAATAGCTTAAATTCCTCTTCAATAAAAATCGAAGTAGATAGTGAAAGAAAAGTAGGGCAGAAAGCAGTGTGACTCCTGGTAAAAGGATGAGTTTTATGCTCAGCTGACATTTAATTTGTTCTAACCCATTTCTTGTACCAGCTTTCCCATTGTTCTTATTTTGAAGTTAATAAGAGGAAATGTTCCCTTCTGTATTCCTTCAGAGCACTGACTATTTCTCAGGCAGTAGGAGAAAGGGCAGAAGAAAAATGAAGTAAAGTAAGGCCCTCTGATTTCAATTTCTTACGGGTACTTCCCAGCCCCTAATCATTGGGATTTGAGCTCACCTGCTGGCCCTTCTTCTTGCTGGCTGTGACCTTGGGCAAATTATTTCACATCTTTTTAGTCAGTTTGAAGGGGATAAGAAGAGTATCTGTGCATTGTTATTGTTATTAAGAATCAAATGAAATAATGTAGGAAAAGTTCTTAGTGCATAATATAGCATATATTAAGTGCTCAATAAACATTGTTTTGCTGTTTTTGTCAATATTACTATTAAGTGTGTTAATCAACTGTCTTTCAGCATTGTGACTTCATTTAAGCTTTCAAAAACCCTAAATAAAATAAATATCGCCACTAACTCTCAAACGTTTCCTATTACATAGCAAGAGAAAAAATTATACTCATACTGTAGTTTTTTCTCTTCCTAATAACATTAAATAACATGATTTCTAGCCCTGCTGAATATCAGTCATTTAATTTGACAGTTGAGTACAAATTTTAGCTCAGACTCTGTGGGATGGTTTTAGATAAGCATATATAAGCATTATTCAAGTATTTGTGTCTTTTGTTGACTTTATATATTAGCTTTTGGATAAGTGTTATTATAGTCCTGAGCATACAGAAAAAGATTTAAATTGTTCTGCTACAATTAATTTTCGGTTTTGTCAGTGGACTTCATTTCAGTAATCTAAACAAAACAAATAACCTATGGGATAATATTTGATAGATGTTTTTGTTTCTTATAAGAATTTCTGGTAGGTTCTTGGTGCCAATGTTTATAGGTAATATGGACTCACTCCAGGTATATAACCATAAGATTCAAGTCAAGTATTTCGATTTTTTAAAAAAAGGACATTGTCTTACATGTTATCAAATTTCCAGTTCTGTACCTATTCTTGCCCAGGTGTTGGGTGGGAAAACCAGAGAACCTTCCTTCCTGGGGAATTAGTGAATAATCTCTCGCCAGATCCACTTAACCAGCTACAGGACATGGCTTGTCTGTGGATCTTTTAAGATCTTGCCAAATATTAGCGATTCCTCGCTCTAATATTTTTATAATCCTCATTGTATTTTTAATAACTTATGAACTCTTCAAAGTTCTTTTGCAGCATACTTTTATCATGTGATGCTCCTAAGAAGCCTCTAAAATAGGTAGGACATCTGTCATTTTACAGATGAGAAATTGGGGCCTGGAGAGTCTGAGCAACTGGCTGAGTCACTAATAAAGGACCAAGCTGAGATGAGAATTTAACATGCCCATATTCAAGCAGGATTGTATAATGAAAGGAGATCGTGCTTCAGGGGCAGATAGAACTAATGTTAAATCCTAATTTTCCCACTTACTAGCTACATATCCTCACCAAGTAATTAACCCCCATGGGTCTCATCTAACTCATCTCTAAAACTGGGGTCGTAATAAATATTTCACAAGGTTCTTAGGCGAATTAAATTTATGCACAGTAATAAAATACATGACACATAGTAAATGTCTCAAGACTATTTCTTTCCTCCCACTATCTGTCATTTACTTACTCTTTCACTCCTTCTTTTCTCTGTATTTATATTCATAAATCTAAGAGACAGTGTGGGATAATGAAAAAAAAACAGAATATAGATTGTAGAATCTGATAGACCTGAGTCTGAATTCTCCTCCATCAATTATTAATGCCAGCCCTGGAATCTCAGCTCCTTAGCTTTCTTGTTAGTGAACAGAGAGAATGATCCCAACCTCACAAGGGTGATGTTAGGATCAAATGAAAGAACCTATGTAAAGTATCTACCATCAGACTTCCTTAAGTGTTGGGAAGCGTAATTTCCTACCACCGCCCTTCATTCCTTGGAAAGCAACTAAGTCAACATGCACATATTGGCTGCCTACTGTATGCTACCCATTCACTACAGCGGCAGCCTCTATTGGAACAATAGAGATTTGGTAAGTTGTGAGCAGTGTTTTCCAGTGTGACTCATTAGAGTTATAAAGTTTATGGTTAATTTAGTTTTTATGTAAAACAGAAAAACCTCCATATTATTCTAATGATGATGCCTTTCAAGTTTAGACATGCCAAGACTGTCCAAGAAAAGTATCGCATCTGTGGTTACCATGTTCTCGTGCGTGCCCCAGAGTGAGGCTTCTCTAGTTCCAACATGGCGCGCATCCTCGCTCTATAGCTGGGATGGAAAGGGGACCTTCAACTTAAACCTCAGGGCCCAATCACGTAGTATATTTTCACATTAGAGTAAAAGATGCTGAGCCAACAAATCCCTCAGCCAAGAGTCCCTGGCCGTCTACACCCAACTCTGGTGATGCAGTGAAAGGAGGCACAAGAGAAATACATGAAAACTGCAGAGCTGACTCAACAATTCAGTCTTCCCACAAGCCATGCCTTTCTCTTTTATGCCTGTACTTTATGCTCATTTACATGGGACCTGTCCTTGTCATTCTTTATTGTTATTATGTTTGACAAAATTTAGGAAAAAAAAAAACATAAAGAAAACTACCTAACATAAAACATAGGAAACAAAAGCAGTTGGGGTTAAAATGCCTAAGAAGGAAGAGAGCCTTGTAATAATAAGAACCATGTAAAACAGATTCTATAATCTAAAACACAAGTTGGAGTTTAGCAAGATGGCTTCAGTAACTGTTTGCACAATTTGTTTATTTAATTTTTGTGTTGCAAAGCCTGAATCTTTGTATGTAAATATTCATTCTTAAGTTTTATTACAGGTATGTGCTTTGTGTGTGCATATGTGCGCGTGTGTGTGTGTGTGTAAGGTTAGGTATTGCAGCCTCTTTTCTTTTCTTTTTAATATTTTCTATATCTTGTGGCACAATAAGGCTGAGTCCAAGTGTCCAGCCACATGATTGCCAGCTGCTATCATTGCTGAGGTGGTGAGCACCTGAGCTTTCACACAGCTAGAGGGGACCCTCAAAGGGACACCATACCCCAGTGGGGAAACCACATGAGAAGTGAAATTTTTAATAACAAGCAGGTTTCTAGAAAAAAAAATGGTGATTACAAGACTGCAGTATAGCCTGATTTTTTCACAAGCCTGCTATTTAGACTTGTGTTTTTTCTACAAACACCTCACAGAGAAGACAGAGCTTTCTGTTAAAGCTGCTGATAGAGTCTAAGAGCAAACAACAAGAGGGAATCCCACAAATGAAGACTGCAAGAGGCAAAATGCCATTATTATACTAGGATCCTGTTGGCTTTCAGGGAGGTCAGTGCCCATAAGGCACTTGGGCTATCTATAAGACAATGAGATACTGTCTTTAGATCTTCTTGTCTCCCCAGTTTACCATCCCCGCTTTCTCCACTCCCAACCCAGTTAAAAAATAAAAAGTTCCAGAGGAATTGTTAAAAAAAAAAGTCAGCTCCCCTACAAAGGCCAGAGTCATTCCTACTTTGTTTTTATTCTATTCTTGAGTTAACATTTTAGGCATAGCTTCAGCAGCCCAGGGAATTTTTCTCTTTCTATAAACTCATAGGCTCTTTCTCTTTTTTTTTTTTTTAACATCTCTGAATATTTAAAGATAAAGAGTTTTAAAAAAATCTGACAACAGTGAATGATATGCAATTAGTATGTCAGAGGCAGGAATAAAATCCAAAACCTGCTGCTCAAATGGATGAGTGGTCTGTGTGTTCTGTGGGGACAACACAGAAGCAACTTAGCTCATTCAAACTGACCTTGGAATCTAAGAAAATGTTCTCTCTTTCCTTCTCCAAGGCAGTCATGCTCTCTCTTTCCACGGCGAATTTTTTCTAGGAAGCTGTCTCTCTTCTCTTACATTTACGTTTTTTCTCCATTCCTTTTTCTTTTTAACTTTTCTGCCTCTTCTTTATTTCTCCTTATTTACCTTATCTCTCCATCTTTTTCATTTTATTTCTGAGTTTCTTTCATCTCTCCCTCACTAAGTCTTTCTCCTATAACAATCTAATATGAAACGAGATTGTATTTTTAAATATTTATGAATAAATTTTTATGTCCTCTATCTTTATGTTTAATTCAAGTGAGCTGAAAAGTCTTTTTCTTTGTGCTAATTACTCATTAATTACTTATGTGTTAAATTGTTGAAAAGACAAGATACAAACAAGTTATAGTGATAAAACAGCTTTACTATAAGCAGTTTGGTACAACACTGCAACAATGAGAGAAAGATAAACTTTGGAAGAGCCTGGAGATCTCAGGCTCAAGCTTCTGTGTCCTTCCAATGCTGGATTCCACAGAACGAGCGTTGTATCCAGTTCTCAGATCATTACCAGCGTGTGTGCAAACTCCTGTGTCTCAGGCAGCCTAAGCTCTGCTCCTGGAGTTTCTTAGAGTGAGTTAGTCACCTAGGCACATTCTAGCTTCCCGACCAGCCTCAACCGTCAAAACCTTTAGCTTCACCAAAACCAAGTGCGAGACATAAACCCTACTATTTTCACTATTCAGTCCTGACAAGCTGGTACATTCTGCCCCAGAACAACTCACAGACCCATGATGGCAAAATATTTACCTTTGGTTAGTACATTTTAAAGTTTTGGTCAGTACTACTCCAGAAAACCTATAGATAAGCATTTGGTCAATTCAGAACTGCTGAGATTAACTTATACTATGCACTTTTTCTCTTAAAAAAAAATCCCACTAAATTGCTTTGCTATATATATTTAAGCTGAAACTAAAATGGCTCTTTGCTATGAGTCTAAATTTGGTGTTTTTAAAATAGATTTCCCCAAGCCCGATTTAAACGAAATGGAAGGGATGAGCTGCTGCAGGCTTGTCTGCCTCCCTCTGGCAGGCCTCCTTCTCAGCCTTCATCTTCCATTTCATCTCCAGCATGGCCCTTCCCACCTCCTCCAGAGTTCGCTCTCTCCTTTCCACAGCCCTCTCCCGCCATTCCACTGCCCTCTCCCTCCTAAGAACCTCTTTTTCTCTTTGGCTGGCCCATAATGCCAAGGCACCCACCTGCTCCAGGATCCTGGCCCAGTCGCCCTCGATACCTAGTGTGAGCGGGGGCCCTGGGGGTTTTGGGTCCTGGTGCTGCCCTGCCTGACCATGGCCGCTCTCCAGCTCTTTTCTATGCATGCTCTTCAGATGCTTCCACAGAGCTGTGGTGCCCACGTTAACCCCAGGGCCACGGCTCACCTGCCTGCCACACAGGCGGCAGGTGGCATATTGGTTGGGATGGTGCCCAGCACGAGCAGGGGCCAGGTGAAAATATTCCCATGCCTCAGAAACCCGGGCCCCCTTGTTATGGGGCATGGCACTCACAAAAGGGCCAACTAGTTCTCCTTTCTCACCAATTTCCTCCTCCTCCTTCATCTCTAAGTCCCCTTTCGCCTTAATCCTGGTTCTCTCTTCTTCCTCTTCCCGCCTCATCCTATCTCCTCTTTTACAGTTTTCCTTGAGCCAGTAGTTTTAGTTGAACCACAACTAAGGTTAAATGTATATTTGGGGAGGGACTGTGTAATAACTCTTGGGGATTCGCAATAATGGTTAAAGGCTGGTGTGATGTTCCTCCTTTCTGCTTCACTGGAGAGTCGGGGTGAGTCAGGGCTAAGCAAAATGGCCTCTGAGGCTCTCACGTATATTCCCCTCTGTGCCCCAGATATGTACTGATCCCTCCCTGGCTGGGCCACAGAGACAAAACAAATTAGTGCAACAATTACAAAGCTCTTCAGTGGACTCAGTGTCCTCTACATCAACCACCACCACAGTCTTTTTTGAATATTGAAAACTTCAGCTTTTCTCTTGATTTCCTCCTGGCTGCTTCCAGTGTGTCTATGGTCCCGATAACTAGAAAATGCCTTTGGAAGCAAGAGGAGCAGCTTCAGGGTTCAGGCTGTTCAGGACATCCAGGAATAGAGCCTTACCAGGTCTTCCTCAGTGTTGGTAGCGGCAAACACGGACAGATGCCGATATGAGAGAGACTCGTACTTCCTAAGAACTATCGCAAAAAGCAGTCCAGAGGCAACAAAACCTGCTAGGATCTCGGAAATAAAGTTCTTCCTGTGAGGTCAGTTTGTCCCTAGAGAAGTCCCTCTGGTGCCAGAATTTTAAGAAATCCAACAGCAGGCTTAGCTGTTTTCAACAGGAGGAGCTGGCATGCACAGAGGAAAGAGCTGGAACACATCTCCACAGGCTCGGTGTCACCTGGTGGTCCCTGGCAAGCAGCTTGGCACACTCCACCTTCCCTGGCACCACCACCTGCAAGGCCGATAGCTGATAAGACTCTCCTGACAGCGGCTTACTCCAGATGTTTGGCTTATTTACCCCATTCTAAGGATAAAAAATAATTGGAAAATTATACTACATTTTTAAAGTGGCCTTACCTCTGACTCACTACTTGGGTCATTTCTCAATGAATGAGAGCTTTACTCATCAAGTTTTGCAACCTTGAACAGTTAGGGAACAGTCTCCAGCCACAAGTAGGTACTTACAGAAAAGCAAGGCTCTGGTCTTGTCTCTGATGCCTCCAGTGCAGGGTGAGTGCTCCTGCACGTTGGGTAGTTATTAGCTGACTCCTGCCCCTTGGAGGAGGGTACCTCCGGTTCTTGTTCCCTCCCACTTCCAAGCCTTGTTTCCAAGTGGGTGTGTCCCTGCCTGTGTGTTTTTTGCAGCACAGACACAGATGTAAAATTTTCTCCACCCCCTCCACCGAAAAGATGTTCCTGGCAAATGTCAGGTAATAAAACAACATATCCAGCACCCACCCATCTTAGTTCTGTTTCTAGGTGTCTAGATCATCTGACTCTCAAAGGAAGGAGATTTAGGAGAAAGGGGTGAAATATGGGCAGTGAAACCACATGACTCAAGGACATCTGTGTTTTCAAATATTTTGTCCAATTGTCAGACCAGGAGTCTTTATTTGGTTTAGTAACTATAGATGTTGTAAATATAGTAAGTGGGAAGCCAAAGAACTTGCAGGAAAGGGAAGATTAAGTGAAAGGAAATCCCCAAGTTCAAAGAAACACAGCAAATCTGAGAAACAGATTTGAGGTTGCTTTTTATTATATTGGAATAAAGGGATAATAGTAAATGAAGCAAAAAAATACATATTTCCATACATATTATAAATAAATGAATATGTGTGCATGTATGTATATATATATACTATAAGATTGTGTGTATGTGTGTGTATGTGTGTGTGTGTGTGTGTAAGAAGGAAAGCATGCCAAGAGGAGACAGAACATTTTAAAGAAGTGGAAGAAAAAACCTTGAGTTAAAGGAGAAAAGATAGAAAGGGCAGAGTAAAATACATGTACAGACTTAAAGTTAAATTTCAAATGGAAAGAAAAGTTGGGGAAGAAAGACTCCAAAAGGAATAAAAATTGGTAAACCATTACCAAACTCAAGGCGTTCATTTGTCTGCACTCATTAAAGCCCACTGAGACCTGAATAGGAGTTTGCAGCAAAGAAAGTAGAGGTTTATTAAATAAACTAGCTCTTTAAGAGCTAGTGCTCTTAAGACCTAGCTCCCTGATGGCCTCTAGGGGATAGGTTACATATGGGGAAAACCATTAGTCATGGTAGCTAAGGGAGTTGGGGCCATGGGCTCTACTGATTGGTTAAGACTAAGGTAGAAAGCAGTTGATTATTGCACCAGGTCCTGATGTCAGTCATGGAAACGTTCTGTCTGGTTTGAGGGGATGGAGCTGGTAAGGTTGTTCCATGTTCATGGGTCTAGAGCCAAAACACAACTGAAGTAAAGATGTTGTCTTTAGTTTGACGGAAACTCTGTTTCTGTGGTCAACAGACCCGAGGCTTTGTTCCTAAGACTGATTGACGCTGACCAGAATCTTCTGATGTCTTAAGGGTTTAATGATTAAAGGAGTGGACATGCAGTATGTGCAAAAGTGGAAAGAAAAGGAAAGAATCAATGAGTCATGGTGCAGTTAGACCAGACAAGGCTAGTTTGAATTGAAGAGAAAGAGAAGAGGAAAATTCATTTTAAATAAGTAAAAGTTTTTGCACAGTTACAAAACATAGGGAAACTTTTTTTAAAAGATTTATCTTTCTATACAAAAAAACTAAATGTTTTCAAAATTATTCCATGAAAAGCCTTTGGACAAGGTTCTGTCAAATTTAGGCAAACTGAATATAGGCTAACTGACAAATGGTCACCATTTCTGTATTTCATCTGTGAAAATATGAAAATGATCAGTCTTAGAGCCAGATTTGGATCAATCTTTCCTGACTTATCAATCTCATCATGCTCCAACCATCAGCTGGCTTCCCTCTGCTTCCAGGACATCCCCAGTCACACCTGTCCTGTGAACCCATTCCATCTATCCATTTTTGAGAATTCCCCACTACTTTCTAATACAGACCACCTGTAGAGTTCAGGCCAATCTCTTGCCTGTCCATAACATACAACTCTGTTCTCTAAATTCTTCCCAGATTTTACCCTTTTCTGAATTCCTACAGAACTGCCCAAGTTCTTTTTGGCACCTTTTACATAACTCTTGTGCTATTGCTCACTTATTCTATGTTTACTTAGAATGATGTGTTGGAGAAACAAATTATTTGGTTTGTCTCACAGATGCGACAGGTACACAATGAGTGAGTGAGTGATTTTACTTCTAAACAAAGGAACACAGTGTGCGTGTGTGTGTGTGTATGTGTGTGCGTATGTGTGTGTGTGTGCATGCATTTGTATATGTGTGGACATGGACTTTTGTACACATTTATTTCATTTTTTTCTTTTTACAAATTTAATGTGTTTTTGTTCTTACTCATTTACCTTTGTAAAATTATGAAACCCTCACTTGTTAACGATATTATCATATCAGCTTTTGGTGAGTTAAATGAGCATGGAGGAAATGAATCATAAGAGCGATTTAAAGTATTGACAATACCTTTTTTAGCATTTCATGTTATATAACTCTTACATCCCTTTAGGGACTACTTAGAGATAAACGTGAATCATTGGCATTTTATTACATTAAATGAACTGAATTCCTTTTCCTATACTTAATAAGAATATAGTTTAGGGGACCTGTTTTTGCTTTTGATTTTCTAGGACAGAAAGTGGCATAATTACATGGGCCTGCGTTCCTGCCTCATGCATTTATCCCCTCTGTCAAGTGTTGAATGAGTGAAAAAACGGGGAGCTGCAGTGCTTACCACCTACCATCTTCTATATGACATATGGTTTCCTCTGAAAGTCTCATTATTTCCTTGAGACTTTTGTAGAGATATACTGAAGGATGTTAGGCTGCACCTCAGTAGGATCTCACCAGAGAAATTTAACTTAATATGCTTCAGTTTGGTTTCTCAGCTCTATAGGTACAGGTGCTTTGGGAGTAACTAGTCTGTGGGGAAATTGGCACACCAAGCATCAGATACAGTTAATTGTTCTTTATTAGTTAACTAATATATTTATAAATTATGAAAAATACTTGAGAACTAAGAACTAGGGTTGGTCATATATGAAATACATACATCTCTTGATGAGAAAATAAGTAACTATAAATGGGATGATAATTTTGCAGTATCTCAGATAAAATAATGAGGATCCAATAAGTCTTATTGGATGTTTTCACCAGGCTTTTGAAGAAACCACCATCTTACAAAGAACAAACAGTGTTGGAAATAAACCATAACTAACCCTACTGCTAAACTTTCTGGTTTTGTAACATAATCTACCTGTTCTGTTTCTTTTTTATTCCAACACAATGTGTTTTACCAGGAAATATATTAGATTGGGATTGAGGTAACATTGTTCCCAATCATATCATCAACTATATTCCACTCCCTTTAACCATTCTGTGATTCTGTGCTTTGGTTTCCTCATATGTCAAAAGCCAATAATGTGTGTCCTACCTACCCTATAGGATTATTAAGATGATAAAATTTAAAAATGAATTAGGAAAACTCTTTACAAGTCAAAAGTGAAATATTTATTTTAATGGTGTCTGTGGTTGTTGCTACAAATAGTACGTTACATTATTTGAGGAATAGAAACAACCAAAGTACAGTTCTCATTTAGCTTTTAGACTAACAATATTATTCTCTGGGCTCTGCTTGCTATAGTTTCTTCCTTTTATCCTTTGGTTTCCAGTTAGCACTATTTTATTCTGCATATGTAGAGTTGTAATTTTCCTTTTTCAGAACCCAGAAATCAGATTTGCAACATTAATATTGTCCTAGATTTTCTTAAGTTGACCTAGGATTCTAGCCATTAATGTATAACATCTTTATAAGCGAAATTCCATTTATAGTTCACATTTCACAAAACCTCTTAAAGATAAACACTGCCTTGTTAAAAGTGGAGAAAATTGTTTCCTGCTAGTTTACCTCTTGTGAGGGTTGCTGGAGGTGTAAGAAGCACCAGTTTCTTCTGAATTTTCAAATAATCTGTTCTGTGTCCTGTTTTCCCCCAGAGAATATTTACCTGCTCACTGAGGAATGTATATCCCACAGCAAATCTCACATGGTTTATAGACAGAAGCTTTCCTCAAGGCGAAAGAGAAGGTAAGGAAACTCAGTGGAAGTGGATTTGGCAAACGAAGAGAGAAAGCAAAGAACAAAAGAAATTGCCATTGCCCAAGTTGATCTTGGCAATTAAGAACAATTCTCATTCCAAGAAAAACATCATCTGGCCTACCAGATGCCACTTTCAGATAGCTCATCTGATGGCTTTAATGGGATGAGGGATAACCTTTCCTAGAATGTAAGAAATACAGTTGACTTCATCAACTCACATATAAACATTAAGGTTTATTTAATTGTTAGAAAAAGCAGATCTCTTATACGAGGACAAAAAAGTTTAACTCAACATACATTTATTAATAATTTTATTTAGTTCAATTAACTTAGTACCAATGCTTTAAGTTAATAAACAAATGATTCTGCATTTTCTTGTAAGGACCTGGGTGGATTGGTGGTAGGGGTAGATTATAGAAATTATACATAAAGAACTTGGCTTCATGACAAGGAACATGCTCACCAGGAGGATTAAAAGTTCCTGAAACAGGAACACACATTAAGACAAGCTCAGGTGAGAATGACAAAGCCATATTTTTCATAGATGATAAACATGACAGTCTCTGCTAAAACAATCTCAGGCATCCCCTGCCTGAGACAACAGCCCTTCTTCTTTCTCCTGAGTCCTTTTATCCTCAAAGCACAATATATTCTCAACAATAATTCAGTCACAGAATTCTTGCTACATTATTATTTTTTTCTTTTTTCTTTTTAATTATTTTTTATTAAAATTATTGAGGTGATATTGGTTAATAAAATCAAATAAGTTTCAAAGATAGAATTCAATAATATTTCATATGTATATTGCATTGTGTGTTTACCAGCCAAAGTTAAATTTCCTTCCACCACTAAATATTTGACTCCTTTTATCTCCCCCTCCCCCCTTTTAATTGATAAAGTTAAAAGTATGCGTTGCCAAATGATTATATTGACGCACTTGATTCACTTCGAGACTACTATTGATTTTGTTATTTTCACTTTGAAAACAGTTCACCCACAATAATGACAGGATTGAAATCCTGAAAATTTCTGTTAAAAGTCATTATCAATATGTCCTATTAAGCCCTAATTTAAAGTGCCTAATTACCCTCCCAACCATAAGGCCAGACAATGCGTTCAGAATTCTACCAGCATACAACTGCATTTAGTTATGACTCTGGCAAGTAATAACAAGTGTAGAACATTTCATGTAAAACAGCTGTGAGAGTCGAGAAAGTTATGGCCATGTATGCGATTTGAAGGTTGGACTAACAGTAGCACTTAAACAGGGTTCTCTTTCTAAAGAAGACTCACAGGACCCAAAATGGCAATGGTCATAAATCTACAGCTTATTCAGGAAAAGGATACACTGCAGCAACTCTGTTAAAGTAAGTATATGTATCACATGTATATTTACAGAAAGAGATCCAGAGAAGTTGGGCATGGACTCCTCTTTAGGGTGACCTGTGGAAAGGGAACCACCAATATGGCACAAAACATCTCAGAAACATGGAGTCCAAAATGGAGTCTCTGCTGAGGTTGTTTTATATTTTACTAGTCACTTAGTCATGTTCCTGCTGTGTGCCCAGACTCAATAGCAGAGCCCTCCCAGGTTCTCACCCAGCCAGATACAATTCATCAATCTCACAATTATCAAAAAACAATGACAGCCTGCCTCCAACCTCCCTGGATCCATGGTCACAAACAAAGCAACACAAATTTCACACCTTGACCATGGATCAATGCCATGCAGAAGCTTGAGCAAAACAGTTCTGGTTAATTCCAGACCTGCTGGAACAAACCCTACTACATGGAAGCTGTGGTTTGACCACTTTAGGCTACATTACCATAAACTGAACCGTCTCCAGCCATGGCATCACTGTATGATTCACAAAATGTTGATGACAAATTTTCTTCTTATCTGTCTTGTAGAAATCTACACTACTACTGAAGAGAGAAAAAACAAAGGTGGATTTTTGGAACTGAAGTCTGTTTTGACAAGGGTGTATGGCAATAAACCAGCCCAATCAAACAACCTGACCATCTGGTGTATGGCTCTGTCTCCAGTCCCCGGAAATAAAGTGTGGAATATCTCATCCAAAAAGATCACTTTTTCCTTGGGTGAGTTGTCTATTTAATAAGGTCAGCAAGGCATGGTCGAGTCTGCCATAAGTTCAGGACATTTCTAATTGGAAGAAATAGAATATTCATGATATCCATGATATTTTAATCTCAGAAACTCATTCACAAAACTCAAAATTATTAAATTTCAAAGTAGAAAACATCTTTTGATAAATGGGACTCTACTGAAAAGAATTTCTTCATATAAAACTTAACAATTCCTGTTTTCAAGAATTTCTGGTGAATACAGCAAATTTTTTGTTCAAATTCTATTAATAACTCTTAATTAACTAGCATTTTTATTAATCTACCATGTAATGAAAATTAACACTAATATATTGATGATCAAGAGAGATTTTAAAAATCCTCAAATTCTTTCTGAATCACTAAAAACATTCAATTATATATAGCATATGTACTTAGAAATAGATAATATATGAGACATAAATACCTTGAGGACAGGGGCTGTATCATAATGATTTTAGCATCCTAGTTTGAAGCACAGAATCTGGCACATAGAAGATGTTTATGACTTGAAAATCAATATGTAGGATCATTCTACTTATTCTAACATTTGGTTAACCAGAATGTTAACTACTTTGAACCAGATTAAATAATGTAGATTTTACCATATAAAAGATGTGAACAAATATTTCAACAAATACAGTGACAACAGATGGCCTATTAAAAAAAAAAAAAAAGAAGCTTGTAATGACAACTGTCAAATATGCATATATAACAGTAAAGTAAAATCTATAAAACTTTAACAGATTTGCAAGTCATCATTAAACTCTGCAGGACTATTAACATCTTTTACCACCTTCTTATTTTCAGAAATATTATAGTCTATAACATACTCATAAAAACCAGAATAATTTATGAGGGAAAGTTTTGTTTTAAAGCCACAGTCTGCATCTTGGGTCCTTCCCAGCTCTGTCACAAATGCAGGTGATTGGTTCCTAGGATCCTTGTATGTAAAAAGGTGTATGGCTCACTGCAAATCTATTCTCCACTATTTAGAAGCCAGTGCCAATCTGATACTAGGACAATGGCACCATCCCTGTAACTCTGCATTGTCCTGCGAACTTAGAGTTAGTCATTTAGAAAATGTCATGGTTTTACAATACAATGTCTATACTCAATTTTGCCTAATTCTTTAAAAAATAAATACATCTCCTTTCTAGAAGGCTAGACATAGTTAGAGCTGCAGTCTCGGAACAGTGTAAAGGTGACTGGTTCTCATATAGATTTCCAATAGCTTTAGCAGAATCAAGGACATGCACTAAAGACCAGACAAGCTCAGATTCCTAAGGAGAACCCTATGCCCACCATGGGCAGAACTATATTTAAAAAAACAATATTTTCTGATGTTAAAACTAGGCTTTTTCTTTTCATTTTATTCATTTATTTATTTGTTTGTTTGTTTGTTAGGCGAGGCAACCCTTGGTTGACCTCGCAGATTGCAAGGACCTTGTCAGCTTACAATCTCTTTTTTTTTTTTTTAACTCCTAGCACTTGGTCTTAGGTGGTCTCCCACCCAAGTACTAACCAGGCCTGACCTGCTTAGCTTCCGAGATCAGAGAGGATCGGGCTTGTTCAGGGTGGCATGGCCATAGACAAAACTAGGCTTTTCTGTTTGTTTGTTTAAAGACAATTTTTAAGAGCAGTTTTAAGTTAACAGCAAAATTAAAAGGAACAGAGATTTTCCACGTACTCTCCCCTCACATGTGCATATTCACTCCCATTATCAACATCACTCACTAGAAAGGTACATTTTTAGCAAGGATGAAACTACATTGACACATCATAATCACCCAAAGTCTATAGTTTACCTTAGGATTCATTCTTAGCATGGTACATTTGATGAGTTTGGACAAATGTATAATGACATGTACCCATAGTATCATAGTATCAGATTATTTTTCTGCCCTAAAACTCTCTGTGCTCCACCTATTCGTCTTTTTCTCGCTTCACTCAACCCCTGGCAAGCTCTGAGCTTCTTACTCTCTCTATATTTTGTCTTTTTGCAGCGTTATGTCAGAATCATACAGTAGGTAACATTACAGATTGGTCTCTTTCACTTGGTAATATACACTTAGGGTTCCTCCATGCCTTTTCATGGGTTGATAGTTCTTTATTTTAGTGCTGAATAATATTCCATTGTATGCATATACCACAGTTTATGTATTCATTCACTTACTGAAGGACATCTTGGTTGCTCTCAAGTTTTGGCAACTGTAAACAATCATGTGCAGGTCTTTGTGTTGGCATGAGTTTTCAACTGCTTTAGTACATGCCAAGGAGCACAGTTGCTGTTTTGTACTGTAAGAGTATGTTTAGTTTTCTAAGAAATCACTTAACTGTCTTTCAAAATGGCTGTACCATTTTGCATTCCCACCAACAATGAATGAGAGTTCTGTTCCTCCACATCCTTGCCAACATTTTATATTGTCAATATTCTGGATTTCAGCCATTCTAATAGTTGTGTAATGGTATTTTATCATTGTTTTAATTTGTATTTCTCTGATGACATATGATGTGGAGCATCTTTTCATATGCTTATTTGACATGTGTATATGTTCTTTGGTGAAGTATTTGTTAAAGTCTTTGGCCTATTTTTAAATCAGATAGTTTGTTTTCTTACTGTTGAATTTTGAGTTCTTTGTGTTTTGGATAATACTACTTTATCAGATAATAATACTTTATGTGTGATTTTTAAATATTACTCTCTTGATCTATGGCTTTTCTTCTCTTTCTCTTGAACTGTGCTTAGTTTTAAGGTCAGAAAATAATAAATTTTCTTAGGGTAATATGGAAGAGCACTGATTCTGATACTCAAAGCATACCATAATTCCAATAATAAGATAGTCCTGGATCTAGTATAATTTTAGGCTCTGAGCAGATGGTTATTTTTAAATTTTCAAATGAGTCTTTATCCTTTATGATGAAATATTAAAGACAATAAATCTTGAAGAGTCCAGTGTCCTAAAATTATAGCTTATACTCTGGTCACATTCTGACATATGTCTTTGTATCATGTATCCCTATTTGTTGTAGTTCATAGGCATTTACTTCCAAACATGCTTTCTCTGCCTGTGGTAGTACTGTGGGATGCTGTATGAACTCTGGAGTAAACTTCTGATGACTTATCTAAGAGTCATTGCCTTATCAAGCTATTATTTTTGACAGATATTAAGACAAAAGTACAGAGGAAAAATTTGTCAAGTGCTAAAGCAGAGAAATTCTGAGAATATTACACAGCAAAAAGCAGTTTCAGTGAGAGAAGGAGAGAATTTTTTGCTCCTTTTTGTTCTCAAAGAAGAGTAATAATGTTAAAAGGCTGCAAAGTAACAGCCCTCTGATGTGCTCCCTGTCCCACCAACCCCCAGTTTCCCAGGAAGTCTAAGTACTTAGTAATTCTTATTCTAGAAAACTCAGAAAGGAAAAAGGATCAGTGTAAGGGTGATCAGTGGCTTATCGAGCAGTTATTTGAGTACCAAAATCTACAGATTCCTGTGATTCAACAGTAAATTTTAAGAAAAGAAAGCTCTTTCCAAAAATATCCTATCCTGCTAGCCCAGCTTATCAGAATGTCTGAAATTACAGTAATACAGAGTCAATTTTTTTTTGATATATACAAGCATTTATTTGTTTCTTTCTTTCTTTGTGTTTTGAGGTGAAGGGAATGTTTTGTTTTGTTTTAATCCAAACATTGAGTACAAATACCCGCTCTGGTGGGGAATATCCTGGCTGTCTTCAGCCTTGACAGAGATTTGTTTATTAAATGGCTTTCCAACCATAACAGTTAAGATCAAGACCTTTGGGATAGAAAGAGAGTTAAGTTGTGCAAGTGAGTGCGTGTATGTGTCTTTTGGGGTGTAGACTGAGGATTACAAAGGAATAACTCAATAATGGGATGAGAGGAACACTGAATATTGAAGAGGGATATGCCACACAAATCCTGTTTCATGATTTTCTTCATACCCATGACTAATCCTGGGGATCCTGAGAGTATCAATAAAGAATTTCAATATGCATATTCATCAGCCAAGGATTTTGTTAAAATGCAGATTTTGATTCAGTAAATCAGGATGGGAGTGCTAAAGAGTGCCTGAGATTCTGCATTTCTAATAAGCTCCTAAGAGAAGCCACGGACCATAATTTGAGAAGCAAGAACCTAGCAAGCCCTGGGGTTTGCTTCATTTCTAGGTGGATCAGCTACAGGCTGGTTCAAGCTCTGAGGAAGCCCTAGAATTAACCCAGCTGCCCCATGGGAGAGACACATGGTCCTTGCTCCTCATGAAAGTGCTCCTGAGGACCCTGCCAGGACCACTGCAGAGTGGACACACTCAGGAATGAATGCAAGTGCTTTCGACCAGCAGCTCAGCCCCTGACAACATTATGGTAAATGAAGTTGTCTGAAAACTGGATGACGTGTTTCTGCTAGTACTGCTTTTGAGTCTTGGGAAACGATTTTTTCCTATTAGGTTTTACCCTCTCCTTCTTACACTCCCTGAGTTTTGTTTTGACCAAGGCAGAGTTTCTATTTTGCAGGCCAGTCTGAAACTAAAAAGATATTTTTGGCTTCAGGTTTCATCTTGAAAGCTATGTATTACTTTTGTCAGAAAGCAAAGAGTTCATCTCAAAATGCAAATCTCAGAGTAATAACTTTCTATTGCACTTTGAGGCTGCCTGACTCAAGAATCCCTCTTGTTACAAAGATATTTGGTGATGAAATATAGCAAAATAACATCTGAAGATAAAAATATTCAATAATTGAAAAATAAATGCTTTCCATTGTGGAAATCCAGGATTGAACATAACCTATCAACATATTCTGTTCCAAGAGTTGGCATATTTTTCTGTTTTTATTTGCCAGGTAGTAAATATTTTATGTTTGTGGACCATATGGTTCCTATATCAAATACTCAGCCCTGCCATGATAGTACAAAATCAAGCATAGACAATATGTAAACAAATGGGCGTGGCTTTGTTCCAATAAAACTTTATTTACAAGCATCGATGATGAATGGGATTTGACTTGCGGGCCATAGTTTGCCAACCTCTGTTCTAATAAATCTACAAAGAAAAACACCTAAGTATTATTTTTTCAGGTCCATGCTCCAACTCATTAAGGGTATTAATTTGGAAGATGATGTTTCTTATGCACCATTAGTTAGCTATGTACTTAAAGCTGATCTTCTTTCTTTCAATATTAAGAAGGAATTTGTAGGCATTTGTTCATCCGCTTGCATAAAATACAAAAGTACAAACTGAGGAGCAAAACAATTACTTCTCTTGAAGAGCATACTTGATGAATAATGAGGCCTTTGCTAGGGTAAACACTGAGGTCTATAAGCACACCACAATGATCCCTAGTCTTTATGTTTGAGGAGGTCAATTACAGGAGGTTTGGGATGGGAAAGAGTTCGAAACAGCATACTCGAAGACCAAGAAGTCATGGAGAGCATATTGTGTTTGAGAAACTGTGCTGAACTATCTCTTGTTAGATAGGGGATATGATTTGAGAAAGATGTATAAGATAATAGGCAGAATTAGAAAGTGAAGTTAAGGGATATAATAGCAGGCCAAATCATAATCGCTAAAGAGTTCAAAGTTATTTGGGATGGCACGGGAGAAGAAGCTGGTCATTTTGCTGACATATTCATTTATTCTCCATATAACTACTCTCATCCTACACCTCCCCAGAGATTAATAACAAAGAATCATTTATATGACAGCAAGTCAGAGCCAGCTGTTAGTGCCACCTACAGCCAATGGCAATAACAACACTATCAACAATGAGAATAAAACATAGATGCATCCAGATTACAAGAAGAAATTCTTTCCAATATACTATGTGATATCAAGTGACAGAAATAATACATACTTTTATCTTAAAGTAAATTACAGAGTAGAACCAATAGTATAATTTGTAATTAAATATCCAAATAATTGACATCTGGTATGTGACACAATACCCAATACCATTCTATCTAGAAAATCACAAAGTCCTCTAGTCTCAAAATTACTTAATCATATTTAATACACATGTTCTTAAAGTCAGTAGATCCTTCCGGCATTTGTAAATTGTTTTATATTTCTAGTAGGAATATTTTACAGTAAAATAATGGAGGCTTTAAGGAATTGAAACGAATATATAATATGATAAGTAAAACAATGTATTCCCCACACAGAGAGTTCAAATGTAGCCAAACAAAAATTTTATGACAAAAATAAACACTTTAGAAAGAGTATAATACCATCAATCTTAGGTTCATTGGTGTTACAACCAATTTGATAGTTGTATCATTGTTTCTACTCTTGCTGATAAAAAAAATTATGGTATTATGAATTTGTAAACTGTACGAATACTTTTCAAATGGATTTATGATTTGTAAACTGTAGGGTTACTTTTCAAATGCTTCAAAATATTAGCTGCTACTATTGTTTTATCAGGTCTTGGTTAAATGTCACTTTCTCCAGGAAGTCTTCTCTGACCTCCTAATCTTGGTTGGTACCCTTCTTTTGCATTCTCGTGGCACCCTGCACTTACACTGTAACAGCACTCAACACAGTGCTTGGCTACCTACCTATTAATCAGGCTGTATGCTCTTTAAAGATGGCTCATGTTTGCCATGCACCATAATATCCCAATACCTTGCCTATAAAAAGCCCTCGGTAATGATTTGTTAGATGAATAAACTAAGTTTTTTAGGGGGACTAAGTCAACACTTTATCTTTTTATTACAATATTTTTGTTCATTATAAATATTTCTTCCTTTCAGGCTCAGTGGCCCCTCCAACAAATCCTGCATTAAATTTTACAGAATCTACCCTTGACATTCAACCTTCTTCAGCCAACAGCATACCTCCTACAAGTAAGAATGTTTTCACACTGTTTTAATTTCCATGAGCTATTAATCCTTTAACAAAGCAGATTGATAAAGAAAAAAAATTCAGAAAATTTGTATGATCCATGGCCTTTTCTAATCTATGACATTTTAGATAAACATAGTAAGAACTATTCTCATGGTTTCTACGAGTTAGGAGTTAGCACAGCTTCCGAAGCCCCTCATTTCAAGCTGTGACAAAATCAGAGTAAACAAATATTCAGTGAGTTCAATTTTATATTTATTATTAAATAGGTTAATAAATTGACTATTCTCCCCCATAGCTGTGTTCTCAGTGAGATGTTTAAGAAATTGGTTGTAAATGAGGATCCTGTGGACCAGAGGTGAGTAGATAGTTTTAAATTTAAATTTGCTCTGGTTCAAATTAATTTAGACCAAGTTGACTGGTGAGGACTATGAATTTAGCCTCTCAGTGGCATTATTAATAGCGGAGGTCAGGCTGGGTGAGTGCTTGTATGGCAAAGCAATAGCAGAGTCTTTCAGAAGTTGGCATTGATGCAACAAATCGTAAATTCCCATGTTCATGGCCTTTGTATTTAAAAAAGAACTGTGGTGGCTTTCTCTAATACACATACACAATGTACATTCTATGCAGAGAAATAAAGTTTCATTCTTATTTAATTAAAACTATTAATTTTAGCTTAAAATGAGAACTGAAAATGGAATAAAACAAAAGCAGTTGGTAGGGATGAACAATTTCTTTAACCTGTAGCCTTTGATATATAGCCTGCAGTCACTGTCACAGATTGATACCTCAGAAAATGAAGCATTTGGCAGAATGAGAAATGCCTACAAATCTCCCATTAGAAATTTTACATCTGATTTTTTCTAGTTCTTAAAGTTTTGTAATTTTCTTTTTTTAAGCTTCTTTTTTTTCATTCAGCAACAAACCTTAGCAGATTACTATATTCTTCATTTAACAAATATTAGCGTATTCAAAAATAATACCTCGAATCTCTATAGTACTCTATGGATTATTTATTCATTACTGCATAACAAATTACCCCAAACTTAGCTACTTATAAGACGTATATTGTGCCAATGGTTTCTAGGGGGTCAGAAATCTAAGAGCAGCTCAGCTGGTCATATGGTTCTGGTTCTTTCATGAGGATATAGTCAAGCTGTTGGCTGGGACTTCAGTCATCTGAAGGCTTGACCAGGGCTGAGAGTCCTGCTCCCAAGCTCAAGCCTTTTGGCAGGAGGCCTCAGTGCCTCACTGTGGTGCTGTCCACAACGTGGCAGCTGGCTTCCCCCAGACCAAGTAATTCAAGAAATAGGGTGACCAAGACTAAAGACACACTGCCTTTGTATGATCTAGTCTCCAAAACTCTACATCATTTCTTTTACTTTATTCTGTCTGTTATAAGCAAGTCACTAAGTCTAGCTCATATTTGGAAGGAGGAGAATTAGGCTCTACTCTTGAAGGGGAGAGTATCAAAGAATTTGTGAAAAATTTAAGCCAGCATATCCAGTCATTTATAAAATGTTTGCACATAAAATACAATGTACTTTGATCTTCTTTATTATGAGAGATAGTTGGAGCAAGGATTATCATTCCCAGATGGGAGCTGAGAGCCTAAATGATCACATGACTAGAAAATGGCCAAGTTAGTATTCATACCAAAATCTTCTAACTCTAAATCTAGTTCTCACCACACTGGATACCATGTTTTCTTCAACCGGTCTAAACTACTCATGAGGACAGGGAGCATATTTGTTTTTCTTCAAAGCACATACCCAGTACAATGTAGGAAAGCAAAAAAAAATCTTAGTTGAATAAATGAATAAATAAAAGAATTAATGAGAATAATGTTTCTGGCACTATGTGGATATTTAATAGACTCTATGGTGTTAAAATATGATAATTTGTTCCTGCCTTCAAAAAGTTTACAATGTATTTTGAGAGAAACGACATGCATACATGAAAATGATAATTCAGAATTGTAAAGTGAAAGGTGCTGCATCTCAAGGAACGGGACAGATCAGTAAGTCTCAGGCTTTGAGCAAAGAAGGGTCCCTATGGGTTCATGGAGTCAGATATTACCTAAGAGAGTTGAAATAAGCTGAGCTTTGAAGTGTGTACTATATTTATTCGACTCATTTGAGAGCTTGGAAAACATTCTAAACAAATAGAACAAAGTAAGCAGTTGTGCATTAGCAAGGATGCTCATGGGAATTTGAGAAAATGTTAATAACTAAGCTTGGGTCAGAGGGGTGGGATTGCATAGCAGAGAAGCAGAAGCGAAGATTACAAAATGTGAAATAAAGAGAGCCTTGAACTCCAGCCTAAGGATTCTAAATGATGTCCTTTACGAAATGGGCAGGGACCTCTCCCATTAAAATCTATATTTTAGAAAGGAAATGACATAATTCATTCATCACACATTTATTGAGCACTTGCTATGTACCAGATACACTGCTGGAGTTGCAACAGTAAATAAAAGAGAAAAAATAGCATGCCATCACAACATTTACATTCGGCCAACTAAAAGCAGATATGAATTTCTTCTAGCTGAGTTTTCTATGGGGTTAGCTGACTTATATTACATGTATTCATCAGACTAAACACCATTCTTATTACTGTGAAGAAATTCAAGGAAAGGGAAAGGAGAGTTGTTACCCTTAAGAAGCCTACAGCCTATTACAACTCCAGTATTCAAAAAAAAAAAAAAAAAGAATGCTACCTGATCTACGATCACACTATGACGATGTAGTTGGGAAATTCCTGGAGAATCAAAAGACCTCCTTAAGATAAGTCTCACCGTGTTGGACTTCAGAATTATTTTTGAACAATTGTTCTCACTAAAGAAATTTCAGCGAAGAGACAGCAGTGTCTTTCAGAAGTTGGCATTGATGCAAACAAATCATAAATTTGCCCTCCCCCACACCTCTCAGGGACATTTGGCAGTATCTGGGGACATTTTTGATTGCCGCAATAGGAAAGTAGCAGGGAGGGTGCTACTAGCATCTAGTACGTAGACGCCAAGGATCCTGCTAAACATTGTACAACACAGGTCAGGGCAGCCTCCACAACGAAGAATTATCTGGTCCAAAATGTCAATAGTGCTGAGGCTGAAAAACCCTGCATTACATCAGGCTCAGATGTAAGAGTAGCTATTTCTTCCTTTACAACATCTCAACCTCTGTCAAGATAGTAACAATAGATTATGTCTGGAACAATTCTCAGTCTAATTTTTTCATGTCAAAAAAATGCTAAATCAATGGCTGTTTATATTTAAATAAAATCTTATAATAATAACTGAGTTACAACTGAAAAATAAAAATTTTGTCTTGGCAAGCTGGAGGGAAATTGTGAAATCACAGGGTGACTGGCTAACTCAGAAGCTGGTAGGGTTCATCTTTGCATGTTCTTTTAAGAAAGGAAATGAACAAGATAGAACATGTCATAGAAACCAGCTGAAAAAAGCTATGATTTCATTTCAAATTCTAAGATATAATGAACTATACAATTCAGTCATAATTATTCAGCTACATATTTTGCTGCAAACATCCAATTTGTATTCTTTTTTCCTTAATGAAAGGATATTTTTTAAACTAATTGTTGACTAAAATGAAAAAAATATTCTTTAACTGGAGGAGAACCTTTTAACTCATTACAAACTGCAGGAGTTACCCAGGGAAACCCAGCTCAATTCAGCCTGAACTAATTGGTATTTGCTGAGTCCCAGCTGCATTTCCTGTCCTCAGAAAAGACATGAGGCTGACAAGCTAAGTAGCGAGATGAAACAAGCCCACATGGAACAATCAGACACACCTGACAAGTCTAGGGTGACACAATGCTGGCATAACTCAGGGTTTCTCTTGCCCTAAAGAGTGCCCTGTGCCTTCTAACTACTGGCTACGAATCAGGTACAGGTTATTTATTCAACGACAAATAAAGACCGAGTGCCTACGACCTATCAAGAATTTTTAAGATACTGGGATACAGTGACAGACAAGACCAGCGATGCCCCAGTTGCACAGTTTACGATTCAGCAGGGCCTGCCGCTTGCCCAGCCTCCCGTTTCACTACCCACTACCCACCTTCCTATTTTTAGGTCTGCGCATGACCTTTGGGCCTGATGACACTGATTTTTATATCAAGCCCTCTCCAAAAACCTGACTAATCTCCCACAATCTGGATATTTCTATTCCTGGACACTTTGAGTAACCATTGGCCAGCTCTCACACCTGATCCTTGGCAAGTGGGGGAATCAGACACTGCAGGTACAGACTGAAAGAAACAGTTGCCCAGGGTATACAGTGAAACTGCTGATTTATGAGGAAGCATGTCGGAAAGGGGCGGGGATTAAACTGGAAATTATGCCACTGGATGAGATTAGTTGAATACAAATCACAGGAGAAGCAGATCAGATCAGTTGTAGGTCTCAATATTGGGTTCTAAAATTAAGGAGTTCTCAGAGAGAGTCTGCAAAGCACTGAGAAGACTCTGGTGAAGTGTTTGTGACAGATCTGTTTGTGACAGTTTCTGATACTTTCACTGGTCATACCATGCCTGTCTTAAAGTGTCTGGACACCTCCATTGTTGTCTGATAGCTTCCACCTTTATCATATATATCCAGGCACCAAAGAGTAAGAAAAATAAGTGAGTGCTGGGGGTGGGGGGAGTGGAATCAGAGAAATCTGCACAAGGGATCTAGAAGGAAATATAGCTCCAAGTGGAAGAAAGATGAGAGAGGGATCTTCAGACATTGGTTTTGAGAAAAGACAAAATAAATGAGTGCGGGCCATAAGACAAGTAGGATGAGTGTTGGCAGTGCTTGTTGGGGAGGGAGCAGCTTAGGTGAGGTGGAACCAGGCGAAGGTGAGCTTAAGTTAATGGACTGTGGACTTGGGCTGTGATCTGAATGTCATTGAACAGCCACTCTGACTTTTTGAGTATGTAACTAATGTGAGTAGAACAGAAGCCATGTGCATGGTAGATAGTATCAGCAAGAACAGGGAGCAACAAGACCGAAGGATACGGATTTCAAGGGATTTAAAGTGATGATATTCTGAACTAGAATATGCGTATGTGGAAATGGAGAGTACTGTAACAGGAGACTCACCAGGGTTGCTGCCTATACTTGAGAGATAAATAAAGGGTTTTTAAAAGACTATTGTACAAGGGCCTTTCATTTTTTCCTAGTAATTATCTGAAAAGTTTTACCAATTGCCATGATTATATTAATAGTACTAAGCAATAATATTAACAATAATTGTTAATATTTGAGTGCCTCTGTTGTGCCTGGCACCATTCTAAACTAGTAAATGCATCCCCTTATTTAATCCTCTCAACAGTACTAGTATAAGAACTATTATTATCTTAATTTTACAGATGAAGATACTGAGGCACAGAAGTTAAATAACTTATACAAAGTCATGCAGAAAGTGGAAAAGCCAGAATGAAACCCAGGTAGACTTTAGAGGCTGAGTTCTATTGCCTCAGAGAATACTGCTCAATAAGTTATCTTTAGACACTGAATAAATCCCTTCTAATGTGATACTAGTATAGTTGCTATAAAAAGGTTGACATGACAGCTGTGACTTCTTTCCCTTCTCTGAATCAATGTTTTCTGAGAAATGCAGCCTCCAAGAAAGAGGCTCACTTAGAAGGAATTAAATTATAGGTTATATTACAGTATAATTCTTATTGCCCAGCGATACATAACAGAATCCATACAAAACTACAGTTTCTCCCTTTAATCCTAGAAATTCTGATCATTGCATCTTTCTTATTACATTCACGTGGGGCACATGTTACTGATTGTTAAAGAATTTCTCATTTTTTTCCTTACTTGTCACCCATAAGTCAAAGGTAGCCTTCCTGATGACTAGTTTATTTTTGGTATTTGTTTATTCAGTTTTCTCTCCTTGGGGTGAGGTACTTCTGGGGAGTAGCTATTGTACGATGCAGTCTTCAGTTTATTTCATAATTACCGAGTGTCTACAAATGCATCACATGATGTATGATGAGCTCTGTCCTGCTTCCCCCAAGGGACTCTTGAAAACTTTCCTAGACCAGTAACACAGCAATACATGTAATAAGCACATGTTCCTCCAAACAATCTGCATCCCACGTGAAAACAAGGTCTTGTGCAGAGATTAAGACATATCTCCTTTAAGCTGGCTGGAAGGTCAATATTTCTATCTTATCTTCACATTGGGGGTTCTTGAGACAAACTCAAATGTTTTTAAATACTGTTGATGGCCTATATTCTTTTAAGTGTAGTTCTCCAGTTAATGTTGCTTTGGGTTTAAGAGCTCTTTGTGCTTCAGGTGAATTGATGGAATACAATTACACATTTGCCAATGAGACTAGGTAGCTATACTGATAGATGATATGTTAATAGAATAGAAGGCCAGGTGAAATATTACTATTTGAGAAAATAAGTTATATTTTCAGGCTCAATTTTACATAGAAATAATGCAAAGTCTTGGATAATTGATTTTGACTAACTAAATCACTCAAGTGTTGGCACCCTGAACTTACAAATAACTTTTACCTTTGTAGGTAGTTAAAAAAACTAGACTGGGTAGGTTAGCAAAAATTCATTTTCTTTACTGCATCATTCCCTGTCCAAATGAGCTCTATTGAATAATTTCTTCTTGGCCTCTAAAAGAAATTTCAGGCAGATTCCTTGGCTTTTTGGGAGTAATATTCATATAATAAATCTTGTCTGGTCTTTTTTCAGTCACAAAGCCAGACCATGTCTATAATTAAAAAGTCTTGTCAAATGTAATGTCAAGTCTACGGCCATGCTATCCTGAATGTGTTCGATCTCATCTGATCTTGGAAGCTAAGCAGGGTTGGGCCTGGTTAGTAGTTGGATGAGAGACCACCTAGGAATACCAGGTGCTGTAGGCAATTAAAGAAAAAAATGTAACGTCAAAACTCACAAAATTTAATTCAGTCCAGAACTACTCCCCCTCCTCCCTTCCCAAGTCTGCTATGGAAGCCTGGGATGTGAGATGTGTGCTTTATGTCTGCGGGGGGAGGGGAAGGGAAAGGTAGTTCACAGCTTTTTGATTTCCGGGCTTCTTCCTCTTTTTCACTCCTAGTTATTGACTTGGTCTTCTCTTTGGGGATCAAAAGGTAGGAAAAAAGGGAGGGAGGTAAGTAAAGAAAGACCTTTGTCAGTCTGGCTATAATCGAATTTAGGTGCCCTTTGGATGGGGAGAACAAAAATTGTCACCTTAACCTCACGGGACACTAGCAAATCTATGTGGCCTGGGTGCAGATCACATCTCTCCTTCAGTTTTCTGATTCTTCCCTTCGTGCAGCCCTTGAGCATCTATCTGGAGGTCTCTCCAACTTGAGTGCTTCTTTGTTTCTCTAAGTATTCTTCCTGAGTGAGAATCCTTTTTCTGGACTCCTGTTTTGTCTGGGAAAATATGCACCTTGGCCTCCTATTTAGGGGTTGTGCTCCTTTTCCCCAGGATGGCCATATCTCTCTTTTCTGTGTCCATTCAGCCTTGCTGACCAAGCATGGGCTCCTAACATAGCCTCTTGCCCAACTCAGGCATTGTTCCCCCTCGTCCTAACCTCCAGGACACACAGGCCAGAAGCTCTGAGAATACTGTTGGAGGCATCACACATACTGATTTCTCACTATACTACCAAGCTATAGTAATCAAAATCATATGATGCTAGCATAAAAACAGATACATAGACCAATGAAATGAAATACAGAGGTCAGAAATAAACCCTAGCACATATGGTCAACTAATTTCCAACGAGGATGCCGAGAGTACACGATGGGAAAGGATTGTCTCTTCAATAAATTGTGCTTGGAAAACTGAATATTTACATGCAAAAGGATAAAATCAGACCCTTTACTTACACCATACACACAGAAAAAAAACCTCAAAAGAGATTAAAGTCTTAAACATAATACTTGAAACTATAAAACTCCTAGAAAAGAAGCATAGGGCAAAAGCTCCCTGACTTTGGCCATGGCAATGACTTTTTAGATATGACACCAAAAGCTCAGGTAACAAGAGGAAAAATAAGTATACTATGTCAAACTAAAAAAAACTTCACAACAAAGAAAATAATCAATGAAATGTAAATACAACCTATGGACTGAGAGAAAACATTTGCAAGTCATATATCAGGTAAAGGATTAATGTCCAAAACATATAAGGAATTCATTCAACTCAATAGCAAAACAATAAATAACCTGTTAAAAATGGGCATATAAAAAAGGTGCTTAACATCACTAATTATTAGGTAAATTCAAATCAAAACCACAATGAGATATCACCTCACACATGTCAGAATTGTTACCATCAACAAACAAGTGTTGGCAAGGATGTGGAGAAAAGAAAACTTTCATGCACTGTTGGTGAGATTGCAAATTGGTCCAGCCACTATGGAAAACAATATGGAGGAGCCTCAAAAAATTAAAAATAGAACTACCTTATGACTCAGCAATTCCATTTCTGGATATTTATCTGAAAAAATGTAAAACATGAATTCAAAAAGATATATGCATCCCTATGCTCATTGCAGCATTATTTACAATAGCCAAGATATGAATCAACCTAAGTGTCCATTAAAAAATGACTGGAAAAAGAAGTGATACATATACTCAACAGGATATTGAGTATTCTATAAAAAAAGAATGAAATTTTATCTTTTGCGACAATATGAATGGACCTAGAGGTATTACGCTAAGTGCGAAAAGACAGAAAGAGAAATACCATATGATCTCACTTATTTGTGGAATATAAAAACAAAATAAATGAACAAAGAAAACAGAAACAGATACAGAGAACAAACTGATGGTTGCCAGATGGGATAGGGTTTGAGGGGCTGAGTGAAAGAGGTTAGGGGATTAAGAAGTACAAATTGATAGTTACAAAATAATCACAGGAATGTAAAGTACGGAATAAGGAATATAGTCAACAATATTGTAATTACTATGTATAGTAATTACGGGTTAGTAATCAGGTTAAGTCAGTATTAGACTTATTGGGGATCACTTTGTAAGTTATATAAATATTTAACCACTATGCCGTGTACCTAACATAAGAAATAGAGTGGTTGATTAATTAACCAGTCTGTCTTTGTCTAATTTGTGTGTGTGTGTTTTAATAAAAGCAAATAATCTAGCCCAATAATTATGTGTGTTTCCACTTGCACTGGATAATGATGTTAACAACACTCACCAGAATCTTGGTCACGTGGGTGGAGAAGAGGAGTGGGGCAGTGAGGAAGGGTAAATACCTTTAAAGTTAGCCTGAAAAGCCACATGTTATATTCAATTTATTATAGATTCACTACTCTATTCTCCCTTTTGCTCACTTTGCCTCATCCAAATTCACCTCCAACATTCTGGGGTTGATCCCAGCTCAGGGCCTTTTTACTTATTCCCTCTGCCTGGAAAATTCTTCCCCCAAAAGTCCACTGGCCCACACCCTCATCTTCTCTCGATCTTTATTTAAATGTCACCTTCTCAATGTGACTTTTCATGACAATCTTATTTAAAACTGTAGCCCCCTCTATCTCACTTCCTGTCCTCTTTCCTTGCCTCATTTTTCTCTGTAGTGTCTTTTAACATCCTGTATAATTTACTTGTCTGGCTTCTCCCAAAATAACGCAAATCCCATGAGTGCAGGGGTTTTTTGTTTGTTTGGTCATACTTCTTTTTGGTGGGGGGGTAGAATCTGATTTTTCTGCTGATTCTAGCTTCATCACTTAGAACAGTGATAACTCATGATTATTAGTAAATGCTGATAACTCAATAAATTTGGGGGGTTGTGAAGGACATTTTTTAAAGTATAAAGGAGGGAAAGATTAACAAAGGAAAGTTTTCAGAGTGAGCAGAGGAAGGCTCCCTAAAGAAAAAGGCATCTGATCAGGGCTCAAACTCTGGGTAGTTTTATGACAGGAAGCTGAGAGGTGATAGTAGGAGAAAGGCAGAGGCAGAGGCTATAAAAGGCCTTCTATTCTGGATGGTTGTATACTATTGACCATGACTGAGCTCTCCCACGGAGAAGCCCCGATTCTGATGATGCATGCTGTAGTAAGGGTAATGATATTCTACAAGGCTGCCAGAGTGGAATGAACATAGCTTTTGGTGTCAGATAGGCTGAGCATAAATTCTCGAGTCTGTCACTACTGGCTCAATAACCTGGGGCAAGTCATCTTATCTCTCTAATACTGTTTCCTTATCTTAAAAAACAGGAGCAATATTATCTAGTTTATATAGTTATGAGCATCAGATGTGAAAATGTATAAAATATATAAAGAGTCAAATGGTCCAGTCTGAGAAGGCATGTGGTCACCAAAAAGAGTCTAGCAAACAAAATTTATTTCAAAATAAACCAAGACCTTTACTTGTATTTTTTGATTCCTTGAAGGAGAAAACAAAGACTAAATCAATATTTCTTTTCTTTTTATTACCATTTTATTTTTTATCCTCCAACTGCTCACCTGTCTCTTTTATTGGGCACATGGTAGGTCCATATTAAATGATCCTTAAAATGTAAATTATTTGGAATATACTTTAATATTTCCCCCAGATTAACCCACCATTCATTTCCCTGCTTTTCCCTTCTTCTATAGAGAAAGGAACAGTCACTGGGAAGTTGGCAAGAATCTGATTTAAGAGATCTGGTTCTGCTTCGTAATGTCATGAGGAGACTTAAAATTACCTCTTATAGAATATGTTTCTGTGTTCTCCATTCAACTCAGAACCGACTAGAGCATTTTTCTGATTTAATCAAATTTCTAGTGATACTATAAAGGGTTAATTTTTAATTTTATTTATTTGTTTGTTTGTTTGTTTGTTTTAGGCAAGGTAACCCTTGGTTGACCTCACAGATTGCAAGGACCTTGTCAGCTTACAATCCCTTATTTTATTTATTTATTTATTTATTTGTTTGTTTGTTTTTATTTTTTTACTCCTACAGCACCTGGTCTTCCTAGGTGGTCTCTCATCTAAGTATTAACCAGGCCCGACCCTGCTTAGCTTCCGAGATCAGATGGGATCGAGCTTGTAATTTTTAATTTTAGTGAGAATTTTTTTTAAAGATTTGAAATAGAAACAGACTAAGAAGGTTTTGAGCCTTCTTATGTAACCTCATGGTCATTTATGAATTAATATAAACAAGACGTTTTGTACAAAGTAGTGTTTTCTCCTAAACTCCTTACTTACTAGAAACAACTCATTATAATGTATCTCTGGATACTCTCAAGATTTAATAACAATAAATGATCAAACTGAAGAAGCAATAAACAACCAGAAAACAAAATAAACAACGCTATCACTGGGTTTGGCAGGTAACTTATGTGCATAGTAAGTCATAATATAGAACCAACTATAGAACATTGAAGAGGCTTTGTTATGTAATGAAGAATAAATTTAACCTTGAAACAGAAAAGACGAGAAGCAAGTTGCCTTATTCACATACTGAAACATGTGATCGATATGAATTTTTTTTTTTACATATTTCAAGATTTATTGCAGGTTTCCTTATGATCATTCCATTCCTGAGGATTTTATTTTGATTGGAATATTTAATTAAGCAATTTTTTTAAGAAAATTATATTTTCCGAGAATGTTATTGTTACCTTTGCGTATAAATGACTACTTTCTTTGTATAAAATGATTAATATTTTTAAATTATATAAATTGATACGTCTTTAGTTCATTACTATTTTCTTCTATTATAACTTCAGACTTTGCTTCTGAAACTCTTCTTTGGTTGTACTTTTTTTATTCATATCTTCACTCTCCATCTTTCACGATTATCTCTTTTCATCTTAATCAATATGAATCTTAAAGACTTGGCTAGCGGAAATACAAATACAATTCTTTTAAAACACTCTACTAGATGTCAAGAGACAGATATGTCCTCCTACAATTCAAGAATCTCCAGGTCAGCCTCTAGGAAAGGATTTCTTTTAAAAACAAAAACGAAACAAAACAAAAACCCTTGAGGAATAAGCAGTCTTGCTGCCACAGTTAGATCACTGTCCTGCTGCTGCTGAGGCCATGAGTGTGCATTGAGACATGTAGCGCCCACGGTCTCACATGCAAGTCAGTTCAACACACAGAACAAACACTCCTTGAGGGCTTGTAAAGGCCCAGCCTGGAAAAGACAGGTAATCGCACATTACTAAACCTGAAATGTGAGACCACCCAAGGGCCTTTGACTTCCTGTGTCCTCTGCCTGAAAGCTCTCAGCCCCCTCTCCTGCCCCATTTCTTCTGCTGCATCCCTCAAGGAAGCTTTCCTGGTACTCTGACTAGCTTTCCCTCTTTCACGTATTCTCATATTTGGATTGATTTATGTAATTCTCTGGTCGATGTCTATATCCACCATGAACTTAAACTTTAGAAGAGCTGATCATTGAATCCCCATTTCCAAGCACAATGCTCGCAAGATAGAGGCTCCCAAATGCTGAGTGAGTAAATGAAAGAATGTACGTAGGGAATAGCAAGAGATAACAATGTAGAGATTATTAGAGGTCAGCTCATGTAATACCAATGGGCCTTAACCTTGAACCATGGTGCAAAGCCAAGGGGAGTGGGTGGGACTTTGTTTATCTAGTTCTTTAGATAGTTCTCTAAATGGCTTCAGCTCTGACTTCTACATGATGAAAAACTTCCATTAGTAAAAAGATATTCAATAACCTGTGCAACCTGGTACAGACCCCAGGACAAGACCAAAACAAAATTCAGCTGGAGACCAATAAGACTGAAATGACCTTCAGCTCTCTCAGGATAGTGATGCTTTTGTTCCCAGAACCTTATTGACACATACATATTCAGCCTTCAACAGACTCCACAGGCCTGTCTGTGAGAGGAAGCATAGAGCAGGCAGGCAAGAGGCAGGATTTCCGAACAGAACACATTAAATGGAATGAAATGAAAGCTTTTCTTTTTTTCTTTTTTTTTCAGTAAACCCACAGTAAGCAACAATTTTTGTCACATTATTTTTTTGACTTCCAGAAAGGAATATTAATTAGTCATCTTCATACAAGTGAAATTCCCAGTCAAGTTATCAAACTTTATCAGGATTCCAGTGATACTGCCAGAATAAAATTGCATGGAGCTAATCAGTGCCACACGATGGGCAAGCAGACTGGGTAGGGAATATGTCTGTTGCTTTTAAGTAAGAGGTATTTTAAAAGGTAACTAGTGACCGCTGAGTAGACTGAGATTTCTAGAAAACAGTAGTATAGCTTACAAATAAATATAAAGTTCTCCAAAGATTACTTACTATTTCTCTTTCTTCATCATTATTATCACCATCGTTATGCTATCACCATGGTTAAAACAATTCCTTTCCGTTTTCACTTACTAAGTCACTCAGTGAATTCAGTCGTCAGTTCTCAGAGTAAGAGAGAGGTGGAGAGGGAGGAAGAATGAATAAATGAATGAATTTATGAATGAATGAATACTGCTATTTCATGGAAGAAAAGATAAGAGACTGCAAACTGACAATGAAACTTCACATGAAGAACAGGGTTCTAAAGTAAAGAGATCATTTTTTCAATTAAGTTTATTGACATAACATTGGTTAATATAATTATGTAATTTTCAGGTGTACATTATAACTTGACATTTGTATATTCTATTGTGTGTTTACTACTCAAAGTCCAGTTTCCTTCAGCTACCATATATATGATCCCCTTTACTCACTTCACCCTCCCCCTACCCTCCTATATTTGACCGCCTTTAACTGTCTAACTACCCCCTCCTCCTCCACTCCCAGCACTCTGGTAACCACAGTCTATATTCCATGTCCATGAGTCTCTCTTTGTTTGTTCAGTTGCTGCTTTTAGGTTTATATCCCACATGTAAGTGATATCATGTGATTTTCAGCTTTTTCTGTCTGGCTTATTTCACTTAGCATGATTATCTCGAGGTCCATCCATGTTGTCGCAAATGGCAGTATTTCATCTCTTCTTATGGCTGAGTAATATTCCATTGCATATAGGTACCACAGCTTCTTCAGCCAATCATCTATCGTAGGACACTTCAGTTGCTTCCATGTCCTGGACACTGTGAATAGTGCTGCTATGAACATTGATGTGCAAATATATTTTCGGATATGAGTTTTCAAGTCATTGGGGTAAATACCCAGTAGAGCGATTGCTGGATCATATGATAGATCAATTCTTAGTTTTTTGAGGAACCTCCATACTGTTTTTCACAGTGGCTGTACCAATTTGCAGTCCCACCAGCAGTGTATGAGGGCTCATTTTTCTCCGCATCCTCTCCAACATTAGTTATTACTTGTCCTGTCGATAACAGCTATTCTAACAGGTGTGAGATGGTATCTCATTGTGGTTTTGATTTGCATTTCCCTAATAGCTAGCGATGTTGAGCATATTTTCAAATATTTGTTGGCCATTAGTATGTCGTCTAGGGGGAAGTGTCTGTTCAGGTCCTCTGCCCATGTTTTGATTGGATCATTTGTTTTCTTGTTATTGAGTAGTGTGAGTTTTTTGTTTATTTTGGATATTAGGCCCTTATCAGAGGCGTTGCTTGCAAACATATTTTCCCATTTAAATGGTTGTCTCTTTACCTTGTTGATGATTTTACTTTGATGTAGTCCCATTCATTTATTTTTGCTTTTACTTTCCTTGCCTTTGAGGTCAAATTCATAAAATCCTCTTTAAGTCCAAGGTCCTTGAGTTTAGTTCCTATGTTTTCTTCTATGCATTTTATTGATTCTGGTCTTATATTCAGGTCCTTAATCCATTTTGAGTTAATTTTGGTGTGTGGTGATAGACAACAGTCTAGTTTCATTCTTTTGCAGGTGGCCATCCAATCTTCCCAGCACCATTTATTGAAGAGGCTTTCCTTTCTCCACTGTATGTTTTTGGCTTTTTTGTCAAAAAGTATTTGCCCATATAAATTTGGGTTTATATGGGTCTGCACTCTCAATTCCGTTCCACTGGTCCATGTGTTTGTTTTGCTGCCGATACCGTGCCATTTTGATTACTGTCGCTTTATAGTATAATTTGAGGTCAGGCCGAGAGGTGCCTCCAGCCTCATTCTTTTTTCTCAGGATGGCTTTGATAATTCGGGGTCTTTTGGGCTTCCATCCAAATCTGATGATTTTTTGTTCTATTTCTTTAAAAAATGCTGATGGGATTTTGATGGGGATTGCATTAAATCTGTATAATGCTTTAGGTAATATGGTCATTTTAACTATGTTGATTCTTCTAATCCAAGAACACAGAATATCTTTCCATTTCTTTGTATCTGCTTCGATTTCTTTTAATAGGGTTTTATAGTTTTCATTATATAGGTCTTTCACATGTTTCGTTAAATTTATTCCTAGGTATTTCATTCTTTTTGTTGCAATTGCAAAAGGAATTATTTTTTCCGCTTCTTTTTCTGACATTTCATTATTAGAGTATAGAAACGTTATGGATTTTTGAACGTTGATTTTGTATCTAGAGATTTTACTGTATTTGCTTATTGTTTCTAGTAGTGTTCTTGTGGAGTCTTTAGGGTTTTCTATATAGAGAATCATGTCATTTATAAATAGTGACAGTTTGACTTCTTCGTTTCCTACTTGGATGCCTTTTATATCTTTCTCTTGTCCGATTGCACTCACCAGGACCTCCAATGTTATATTGAATAACGGTGGCGGTAGGGATAGCCTTGCCTTGTTCCTGATCTTAGAAGGAAGGTTTTTAGTTTTTCACTATTAAGTATAATATTGGCTGAGGGTTTGTGGCCTTTTTTACGTTAAGGTACTTTCCTTCTATGCTGATTTTGTTAAGCATTTTGATCATAAATGGATGCTGTATCTAGTCAAAGGCTTTTTCTGCATCTATTGATATGATCGCATGATTCTTATTTTTTAATTTGTTTATGTGGTGTATCACATTAATTGATTTGCGTATGTTGAACCATCCCTGTGCCTCTGGGATGAAGCCCACTCGATCGTGGTGTATAATCTTTTTAATATATCTCTGTATTCGGTTCGCTAGTATCTTATTTAGGAGTTTTGCATCTGTGTTCATGAGAGATATTGGTCTGTAGTTTTCTTTTTTTGTGTTATCTTTACCAGATTTTGGTATTGGGCTAATATGGGCCTCATAAAATGAGTTAGAAAGTATTGCCTCCTCTTCAACTTTTTTGGAAGAGTTTGAGGAGAATAGGTATTAAATCTTCTTTGAATGTTTGGTAGAATTCACTGGCGAAGCCATCTGGTCCTGGATGTTTACTTTTTGGTAGGTTTTGGATGATTGTTTCAATTTCCATACTGTAGATCGGTCTATTTAGATTTTCCAGATCTTCTTGATTCAATCTAGGAAGATTGTATTTTTCTAAGTACTGGTTCATTTCTTCTAGGTTATTAAAATAGTTATGATATACTTTTTCATAGTATTCTTGCATGATTCTTTGTATTGTTGTGATGTCAGTCATAATTTTCCCTCTTTCATCCCTGATTTTGTTTATTTGTGTTCTTTCTCTTTTATCTTTAGTGAGTCGAGCCAGGAGTTTGTCAATTTTCTTAATCTTCTCAAAGAGACAGCTCTTTGTTGCATTTACTTTTCCTATTGTTTTCGTTTTCAAATTCATTTATTTCTGCTCTAATTTTGATGATTTCTTTCCTTCTGCTGACTTTAGGCCTCATTTGTTCTTCCTTTCTTTAGTTCTTTAAGATGAAGCATTAGGTTGTTTATCTGGACTTGTTCTTGTTTTTGGAGGTAGGCCTGTAATGATACGAACTTTCTTCTTATGACTGTTTTTGCCATGTCCCAAAAGTTTTGATATATCATACTATCATTATCATTCATTTCTATGTATCTCTTGATCTCCCTTTTTATTTCTTCTCTGACCCAGTTATTCTTCAGTAGCATGTTGTTTAATCTCCATGTATTTGTGGTTCTTCCTGATTTCTTTTTGCAGTTGATCTCTAGTTTCAAAGCATTATGATCAGAGACTACGATTGGTTTGATTTCAACCCTCTTATATTTGTTGAGGCTATCTCTGTGTCCTTGTTTGTGGTCAATTCTTGAGAATGTCCCATGTGCACTAAAGAAGAATGTATAAGCAGCTGTTTTGGGATGGAAGGTTCTGTAAATGTCAGTTATGTCCAGTTGGTCTAATGTGTCATTTAAGGATGTTATTTCCTTCTTGAGTTTTTGTTTGGATGATCTGTCCATATCTGACAGTGAGGTATTTGGGTCCCCTACTATGAGAATGTGTTCATCTGTTTCTCCCTTTAGTTCTGTTAGTAATTGCTTTACATATTTCGGGGCTCCCTGATTGGGAACATAGATATTAATAAGTGGTATGTCTTCTTGGTGCATGATTCCCTTTATCATTATGAAGTGTTCCTCAGTATCTTTCTTTTCTGGTCCAGTCTTTGGAATGTATTTCTTGAGTTGGGTCAGCCTGGGGAAGTAGAGATTGTTTACCCTGAATCAACCTTCTTCTAGAAAGACCAAGAGAAATGGGGCAATTTTAAATTAATCAAGAGATTCAAATTGCCTGTTATTAGGGTATGCTTATATTTTGAACATCTGAACTAAACTTGGATGCCCTACTTTATAGCTTCTAAGATTACTTTTTAACACTTACCTCATGCCAGGCACTCTTCTAAGTACTTGATAGGTATGACTCCAAATCTTTGAGATCACCCTACTAGAAAAGTACTGTTTTATAAGTGAGGATTTTGAGGAAGATGGAAAAGTCTATAGAGTTTCTTAAAATCATACATAACTTAAAACTAAGTCAGGATTCAACCCAGGGAGTCTTGCTCTGTAATTCAGGCTTTTAACAGTTTTCACAATGCTTTCACAAATCTTCAAGTGCTTTGCAAATCTGTCTCCTAGACTCTGTGTACAGGTTGATGGGTCTAATATAATGGCTTCTTAGCAATCAAGAGCTCTATGGAAATCTATCTCCTTTGCAGCATTTGGCATCACTGACCCAGTGACTGGCACACAGAGTTTACCAATAAATATTTGCTGAATCGGATGGACTTGCCCTGCTCCCAGAAACCCTCAGTCACTCTGACTATTCTAACACCATATGCTTTCTTCCTGCCTTTCTGGCTCTTCCCTTTCAATCTTCTTTTCTACTTCCAGTCCCTTATATGAAAACATTCTTTATTGTTACTTTCTAGGCTCCCTCCTCTTCTCCCTGAACTCACCACCCTCGGTACTCTCAGCTACTTCAATTATTGTCTACATGCTGATGTCTCACAAATATATGCTATTTGCATCCCAGTTTCAGTCCTAAAAGTCAAACTCACATGGTCATCTCTGCTGGAATCAATGTCTCATATGCACTCAAAATCAATCTGTCCAAAATTTAATTCATCTTTGTGCCTCTAGCCACTTCTAAAACTGCTTCTCCTCTGTTTCTTCTTTCAGCTAATAATATTGTGATCCAAAAAGCTGCCCAAGCCAGAAAACTGGGAATAACTTTGACTTTCTCTCTCTTCTTTACTTTTTGTATCCAATCATTTGCCAAGCCTTGTTGAGTCCATATTTTAAATCTGTGCACAACTCTTCAGCCCCTATAGTCCAGGCCACCACTGACTTATTCTTGGGTTAGAGTATTTTGTAAGGACCAGTCAAATGTCATTTCCTCAGTGGGGTCTTTGGGATATAGCTCCTTCTTATTTCCCCATCCTTATCTCTTACTTTGCATACAGTGCCTTTAAATTTTGAATTGACTTCAGTCCTCTCTCAACTTTTTTGTTCATACTGCTTGGAACATTCTTCTCCTTGTTTCTCCTCCTTCTTGCCCCAGCTCCCAACTTGTCCTACTAATTCTTGTCATCCTTCAGACCTAGTTGATATTTCACAACTTCCAAAAGCCTTCCTTGAGCTCCTGTGTCTTGGTTCTGTTCTCCTACTCTGGAATCCCACAGTACACTGTATATTCTCTATCATAGATAGCACTTACCATCTTGAATTGCAATTATGTTTTTACTGTTGGCAAGGGAAGGGAAACAAACTACAATGACAACGAATTCCAAAATTCTATTTCATTTGTGTTTACCTGATATAGTGTAAGTCCATTTATCTTTAAGGAAAGAGCCAATGTAGGGCCGAGCCAGTGACTGGGTGCTCTGTTCCACAGTCATTCAAGAACCTAGGCTGCCAGTAACTCTTTCACCTTTAGGTTGTAACTTCTAACTCTCCCTGCATCATAATATCTGGATAGTACTTGAGGAAAGATCATGGAAGATCTTATCTTATATGGGAGATTTTATAGGCCAGGATTTTAAATGACAATCATCACTCCCACTTGCATTCTATTGGCTACTATTCAGTATATCACTACATCTAACCACACAGGAAAACAGGAAATGTACTTCACTTTATCTGTGCCAGGAAGACGAGGAATGGCTTTGGTGATCAGCTGAGAGTCTGCCACACTGACATTTATTCTCGCTAAATTGTTTATTCCATGAGGGTGAGGATGAAATCTCTCTTTCTCTTCACTTCATCTCCTATTACAGTACACACTGGGCACTCAATAAGTATTTGCTGGATAAATGAAGCTATTCATATCTGGCCTTTAAAACATTTTTTTTCTGCTTATCTGATTCTCTTTTCTCATTTTAGTTTCTCATACAACATCATCTCTCCATAGCTGACTGTATTCATGGAACTGGGGTGTAGTGTATCTTTGGTATTCATTGGTAGGCTGTGTTTCAAAAGAATTGTTGTTGATTTTCTCTATATGTGAACTACTTATAAATGCACAAACCACAATGCTAATTTATTTATTTATCCTACGTATATTTTTTCAGAGTTTTGATTATCCATATCTTCTATTTAAGGCATGACCTTTCCCAGAATAGAGATACTTGGGAAGCTGGGAAGCCATTCACTACCATCTAAAGCTTCAGGGTGAATGAGCATGCTGGCTGTAATACTGTAAGGATGTTGTTGAGAACATTGTATATATTACAGTATTCTTTCATAAAAACTGGGCAGAATTTTTTTTAATCACAGTAAAAGAAGTAGCTGTATTTCTCTTGAAAATTAACTGTTTTTGATCTTATGATGTCCTTCAATGGCGAAACATATATTCTTAATTTCTTAACATTGTTACTAGAAAGTTTTGACCAAATGTGGGGTCCACATCTACTAAGAGTACATGACATCAAGAGAAGCACTGTCCTGGGGGTGACTCTATAGTATAGTGGTTAGCACATCTGCTTTACACGCAGAAGGTCCTGGGTTCGCACCGCAGGTGGAGCCACAGACCATATCCTGGGCGCTCCAGGCCACCTTACCCTGGGTGCACCAGGCCCCCAGGCCCTTGGTTGCTCGCTGAGAGCTTGTGGGAGGAGACGCCCTGACTTCAGAGATCCAGTTCTTAAGGGGAAATGGCAACATCTATAGATCAGGGGTGGGAGGGGATGGGATGAGACGGGATGGGACGGGAGGGGGAGTGGGGGAAGGAGGGATGAAATTAAAGAGGGAAAAGAAAAAAAAAAGAAAAAGAAAAGCACTATCCTTACTTGTGTATTATCGCCACTCAGGTTTCAATGGGATTCAGCATACTTTTTCTATGTTTTCTTTGCCCACATTTTCTTTCTATCTTCTTTCATCTTCTTGTGTTGCATATTTATGTAAGCCACCATAAATATGTTTTGAAACAAAGGAGCAATGCACATAAATAAAATATATTGAAAATTTGTCTTCCTAAGAGACATAAACGTGTTTTTAATGAAATGTAGTTGGATATTTTTCTCCTTCAATTTACTTTGCTCCATTCTCAGAGGTATTTTCAAATAAATATGAAATAGTTCTTCATTTTGAGAGAAAGAGAGAAAGGAAGAGAATGGGAAATGATGAATTATAAAGATGGAGATGACTCTGAAAGCTAGGAATTGACATAAATACAAAACCATATTTAGTATGTGAAAATATTATATGCGATTGTGAGAACTCACTACAAGATAAGTTTTGTGAGGGTGAAGACCTTGTCTTGATCGTTCTTTGTATGTAGAATAGGTTGGGCACATGGTAGACCCTAAAACAATATATTTCAAACGTGTGAATATAACACACTTGGCATTAGGAGAACTGGGTTAATATCAAATAAATTATGTTGAATATTTAGTATGCAACTGCACGCATATACCTTTTGGACTCGGTTTCATAATTTATAAAAATGAAGCCATTAAATTATGTATTCATTAAGATTCTTGCCAACTCTAATATTCCATCCTGTGCATGCTACCCTTGTTAATTGTAGTGGCAGAGTTAAACATGTGAATGTTAGTATCTATAACAATTTGAATTTTTTTTTTCAAAATAGGCTATCAAGCTCCATCTTCAATAACCCTTGTAGATGTGAGTACATCGACTCCAAATGCCACCCCTCCAAGTGAGTATAGCAAGGCTTTCTACATATGATTCAAAAGAGACAACACACTCACAAGTTTTACTACAACCACAATAATGTTGGGATGTGAGCAAAAAGCTATATTTTTTCATTTGAAGTTGATATTTTGGTTTTGAGTTACTCTGTTGTAACTTGTAATCTGGTTACTATATATTGATATGACAATCACTATAATCTTAATAAGGGTTGGAGATTTGTCATCATACTGTAGCTCTCATCTGTCATGGGACTTTAAGGTAATATTTGTGTAATCTTGACAATACTCCCAGGGGTCTGAGTTAGTGACAAGAACAGAAAAAGGAAGCAAATCACTGACAAGTTGGCATTAAACACAAACTACAGAGCTTTTGCTTAATATGTTCCTGTGTAGGGAAGCACATTTTCAATTTCAGTTTTCTACAAAGTCACATAAATTAAAAATTCAGGACATCAAAGCAAAGTTAAATTTCAGCTTTATAAAAAGTTTGGATTTGGAAAATTTTGTCTTACAGCCAGCAATTCCAATGTGACTACCCAAGGCTTCAACTACTCCTGGACCTCCAGTGGGAAAGACACCAAAAACTGTAAGAATAACCATGAGTCTTCTGGGCATCATTCATACATCCAACATACATATCAAATTACTCTAATGTGCTTTGTTCATAATCATAGTAACAAATATTTACAAAGCACCTACCACATTAAAGCATTGATGTTGGAGCTGGACATACAACCATGAACAAACAAATCTCAGTTCCAAATTCTGGTGGAAGAGAAACAGACAAATGGTGATAAGTGAGACGGAAAAAATAAAGCAGTAAAGGGAAACAGTCAAAATCAAGGGTGAGGGGTGGGTTGCCATTTTAGGTAGAGTTGTCTTGAAAGGCTTTACTGAGGAAGGTGACAACTTAGTAAAGATATAACTAATGAAGGTGAAAGAGCAAGCTTTGAGTATATCTGGGAGAAGAGCAACCTAGCAGAATATACGTATCACTAATAAAGATCAAAGCAGGAGCCCAATGTGAGAAACAGAAATGGTTTGTTACTTTTAATCTGGCCAATGAACAGCAATAGTGTACCCTAATGCTGCTTTAGCAAGTATTGACAGGGTTCGAAGAGGAAATATGCTGTCTCTTAGTGTTTCTAAGACAAAGATCAGTGTTGTGGTGACATAGCAAAGGAGATGGCTGAAGCAAAGAAAAACAAAGACCGTGGATGCCACAGGGGTGGAGCTCTGAATTTAACCACTAGGCCCTTGGCCACAAGAGTAAATATGTGGTTTTTGTTTTTGTTTTTGTTTTGAAAGCATTTAAATTGTACATTTAAAACCTTTCAAAGTATTTTGTGCCCATTAGCTCAGTCATCTCCCTGGTGGAAACTTATCCTTAGAAAATAAATGAGAGACAAGAAACGTATGATATTGTTCTTTGTGGCATTATTTATTTCAACTCTTTTATGAACATTATGTTCATAGATTTGGGTTAATCATAATTTTTAATTCATGATATACGTTCATCATTAGTCTGTGCATGACCCTTTATAATTTAATGTAATATATTTCTTTTAATAAATATGTGAATAATATACAGTTGACTCTTGACCAACACAGGTTTGAACTATGTGGGTCTACTTATATGTGGATTTTTTTCAATAAATACACACAGTACTGTAAATATATTTTCTCTTCCTTATGATTTTCTTAATATTTTCTTTCTTTTAGCTTACTTTATGGTAAGAATACAGTATATAATACATATAACATACGAAGTGTGCGTAATCAACTATTTATGTCATCAGTAAGGCTTCTAGTTAGCAGTAGGCTATTAGCAGTTGTTTTTGAGGAGTCAAAAGTTATATGTGAATTTTCAGCTGTGCAGGATTCAGTGCCACTAACCCCCGATTGCTCAAGTGTCAACGGTAATGAACACCTGTAAACTCAATGTCCAAACACAAGACTGAAAAGGCAGTATCAGAAGAGAGAGAACACAAAGAGATCCATCCACTAATAAGTGGAACTTAGATTGTATATCAAAGGTGGCATGACAGATTACTGTGAAAAGAAGAAACTGTTCAGCAAAGGACCTAAAAACATTGATTGTTTATAAGAAAAAAAGCATGATAATGTTTCCCTACCATGCACATTACACAAAAATAAACTCCATATACTTTAAGTTCTTTATGTCAAAAGCTAAACATTAAAATATGTAATGAAATAAAGGTTCTTCCTGGCTTTGGGGTAGGAAAGGGCTTAAAGAAGAGATATAAAGCACTTATCATAAAAAAGATTGAAAATACAGAATAGAATAAGTTAAGGAACATATTTTTCATCAAAAGGCACCTCAAAGAAAGTAAAAGAAGAAGGCTGTAATCTGGGAGAAGATATTTGCCACAAAGGTAATTGAAAAAGGATTAAGAATATGTAATTCACAAAGGATCAAACTTTATATCAAGAGTATAGAAAGAATGTCTACAAGTCAGTAAGAAAAAAAGGCAAAAAGCAGTAGAAAATGAGCAAACAGACATATCAGCAATCATGAAACACAAGTGGCTAGAAAATATCTAAAGAGATGCTCAGTCTCTCTAGTAATTAGAAAATGCAAATGAAAACTAGAATCGGATAACCATTTTACATTAATCAACTGTCAAAATTTAAGAAGTCTGGAATTACCAAGTGTTATATGGAATGTAAAGAGATATAAGTTTGTATATGTTGCTGGCGAGAGAATAAATTGGTACCATCACTTTCCACCACTTTGGCCTTATGTTTTAAAGCTCAATATTTTCATACTTTGTAATACAACAATTCTACTCCTAGATATATACCACCTCCACACACATAAAAATGCTAGGACATGTATTCAGGAGACATGTACACAAATATTAGAGGAAAACACTATTTATAATAATAAAAATTATAAATGATCTAAATGATTAGAGCCAGGAGAATAGCTAGAGTACAGCATAGTCATATAATAAAATGTTATAGAGCAATGAAAAACAAATAAATGACAGCCATACAACAGCATGAATGAATCTGAGTAATGTCGTGTTCAGGCAAAAAAGCAAATGCAAGCAAAACATGGGAAACATGGCAGAGATGTCCTCAGATCTTTCCCCTTGAAACAACAATAAGCTGAAGATCTAAAACTCAACAAAAAAAAAAAAATACCCAACTGCACACCAGCACGTCTGAGTGTGAGATCTGCGCATAAGAGCTACCATAGGTCAGAACTTCAGGTGTCAGGTGGTAGACTGGGAGAAATAAAGAAGCCGCCTCTCGCAGTCTCAGGAGTTCTTTGCAGGAGGAGAGGGAGGGGAGAAAGTGCAGCGACTTCCCTTATCAGCCTGCCTGGAAGTGCTGGAACTTCTAGCAGTCAGCAGCAGGGCCCAGTAATCAGTACAAAAGGCAGAGAAGCGGGACGGGACCACAGAAAAACAACAGTTGATTTTTATCAGCCCCGGTTGCAAAACCAAGGCTGAGCCACAGACCCCACCCTCCCAACCCAGAGAGCCCCTCTTCCTATATCCGCCCAGACCCATCACCACAGAGCCCCAGGTGTGACCTTTATATAATAAATCTTCTTTCTGGAAAAACAACAGAATACACTTTCATTAATGCCCAGGCAGAGAAATAGTCCATTAGACACCATGAACAAACAAGATGACAAGTTGTCTCAGAAAAAAAAGAGAAAAATCTCCAGAAAATAAGCTTACAGACATAGAAATATGCGGCTTAAATGGTACTTCTGAAAAAAACTCAATGAGATCTAAAACAACTCAAATCAACAATTTTGGGAATTGAAAAAACAACTAGATGAGCAGAGCAAGGAGATCAAAACCCTCAAAAAGAACCCAATAGAACTTCTGGAAATGAAGAACACACTGCAAGAGTTGAAAAATGAAATAGCATGCTTGGGAAATAGAGTCGACCAAATGGAGGAAAGGATCAGCGACATCGAAGACAGAAAGCTAGACATAAATCAGAAGAAAGAACAGAGAAAATGAAAAATAAAAATAATGAAAGAGAAATTCAAGAACTAGCTGATACCATCAAGAGAGGAAACATAAGAATAATGGGCATTACCAAAGGCGAGATAAAGGAGCAGGGACTAGAAAGCATTTTTAGACAAATAGTGGATGAGAATTTCTCAAATCAAAGGAATGAGCTGGAGCTTGGAATTCAAAAAGTCAACAGAACACCCAATTATCTCAACCCAAAAAGGCTTTCACCAAGACACATTGTATTAAAGTTATCAAAAATCAATGACAAAGACAGAATTCTCAGGGCAGCCAGGGAGCAGAAAACGGAAACTTATAAAAGAAAACCCATTAGATTATCATTGGACTTCTCAGCGCAAACCATACAAGCTAGAAAGGACTGGAATCAAATATTTAAACTATTAAGAAAAAGGAACTACCAGCCTAGAATAATATTTCCAGCTAAGTTCTCTTTTAGATATGAAGGAGAAATCAAGACCTTTCTAGGCATACAAAAATTGAGGGAATTCTCCAATACAAGATCTGCACTACAGGAAATTCTGAAAGAGGTAAGCTCACCTAAAACAAAATGACAAAAAAAAAAAAACATAATTAGGAGTAAAGTGACTATCAGGCAAATAGAAGCAGAGGAGTACAACCCCTACTAAGAATAGGACATTATAAGCTTGAACATTAAGAAGAGAATTGCTAAGCAAGATAGTATTGAAAGTTCAGCATATATAGAGACAAACTGAGATAACAATGACTGAAAAGGGGAGGATTCAAAGATCCAAATTCGCAAAGAGGAAAAGAGATAAGGCACGTGCAGAAGAAAATGGAAGACTGTATATATATAATTATGCTTTTCATATTCATAATGGTAACCACACACCAAAGATTCAGAACTGAAATATATAACATAAAACAGGAAGAACCAGAGGCAAAACCCACAAAAGCCAACCAAAATAAAGAAAACAGAAACACAAAGACAAGGAAGCAATGGAAACACTGAGCTACCAAGAAAGCAAAAGATAAAATGGTTATAAGAAGACCTCATATTTCAATAATCACCCTAAATGTAAATGAACTGAACTCACCATTAAAAAGGCACAGAGTTGCAGAATGGATCAAAAAACAAAACCAAACAATATGCCGCATCCAGGAGACATATCTCAGCTCCAAAGACAAATATAGACTCAAAGTGAAAGAGTGGAAAATGATATTCCAAGCAAATGGCATTCAGAGAAAAGTGGGAATAGTGGTACTAATATCAGATGAAAAAGACTTCAAAATAAAAAAGATAAAGATACTGACGGACACTTCATAATGATAAAGGGAATCATGCACCAAGATGACATACCACTTATTAATATCTATGTTCCCAATCAAGGAGCCCCGAAATATGTAAAGCAATTACTAACAGAGCTAAAGGGAGAAACAGATGAACACATTCTCATAGTAGGGGACCCAAATACCTCACTGTCAGATATGGACAGATCATCCAAACAAAAACTCAATAAGGAAATAACATCCTTAAATGACACATTAGACCAACTGGACATAACTGACATTTACAGAACCTTCCATCCCAAAACAGCTGCTTATACATTCTTCTTTAGTGCACATGGGACATTCTCAAGAATTGACCACAAACAAGGACACAGAGATAGCCTCAACAAATATAAGAGGGTTGAAATCAAACCAATCGTAGTCTCTGATCATAATGCTTTGAAACTAGAGATCAACTGCAAAAAGAAATCAGGAAGAACCACAAATACATGGAGATTAAACAACATGCTACTGAAGAATAACTGGGTCAGAGAAGAAATAAAAAGGGAGATCAAGAGATACATAGAAGTGAATGATAATGATAGTACGACATATCAAAACTTTTGGGACATGGCAAAAACAGTCATAAGAAGAAAGTTCGTATCATTACAGGCCTACCTCCAAAAACAAGAACAAGTCCAGATAAACAACCTAATGCTTCATATTAAAGAACTAAAAAAAGGAAGAACAATGAGGCCTAAAGTCAGCAGAAGGAAAGAAATCATCAAAATTAGAGCAGAAATAAATGAATTTGAAAACGAAAACAATAGGAAAAGTAAGTGCAACAAAGAGCTGTCTCTTTGAGAAGATTAGGAAAACTGACAAACCCCTGGCTAGACTCACTAAAGAAAAAAGAGAAAGGACACAAATAAACAAAATCAGGGATGAAAGAGGGAAAATTATGACTGACATCACAACAATACAAAGAATCATGCAAGAATACTATGAAAAAGTATATCATAACTATTTTAATAACCTAGAAGAAATGAACCAGTGCTTAGAAAAATACGATCTTCCTAAACTGAATCAAGAAGATCTGGAAAATCTAAATAGACCGATCTGCAGTATGGTAATTGAAACAATCATCCAAAACCTACCAAAAAGTAAACACCCAGGACCAGATGGCTTCGCCAGTGAATTCTACCAAACATTCAAAGAAGATTTAATACCTATTCTCCTCAAACTCTTCCAAAAAAGTTGAAGAGGAGGCAATACTTTCTAACTCATTTTATGAGGCCAATATTAGCCCAATACCAAAATCTGGTAAAGATAACACAAAAAAAGAAAACTACAGACCAATATCACTCATGAACACAGATGCAAAAATCCTAAATAAGACACTAGCGAATCGAATACAGCGATATATTAAAAAGATTATACACCACGATCGAGTGGGCTTCATCCCAGAGGTACTGGAATGGTTCAACATACGCAAATCAATTAATGTGATACACCACGTAAACAAATTAAAAAATAAGAATCATGTGATCATATCAATAGATGCAGAAAAAGCCTTTGACAAGATACAGCATCCATTTATGATCAAAACACTTAACAAAATCAGCATAGAAGGAAAGTATCTTAACGTAAAAAAGACCATCTATGACAAACCCTCAGCCAACATTATACTTAATGGTGAAAAACTAAAAACCTTCCTTCTAAGATCAGGAACAAGGCAAGGCTGCCCCTACCGCCACCGTTATTCAATATAACATTGGAGGTCCTAGCGAGTGCAATCAGACAAGAGAAAGATATAAAAGGCATCCAAGTAGGAAACGAAGAAGTCAAACTGTCACTATTTGCGATGACATGATTCTCTATATAGAAAACCCTAAAGACTCCACAAGAACACTACTAGAAACAATAAGCAAATACAGTAAAATCTCTGGATAAAAAAATCAACGTTCAAAAATCCATAGTGTTTCTATACTCTAATAATGAAGTGTCAGAAAAAGAAGTGGAAAAGTAATTCTTTTTGCAATTGCAACAAAAAGAATGAAATACCTAGGAATAAATTTAACGAAACATGTGAAGGACCTATATAATGAAAACTATAAAACCCTATTAAAAGAAATTGAAGAAGATACAAAGAAATGTAAAGATATTCTGTGTTCTTGGATTGGAAGAATCAACATAGTTAAAATGACCATATTACCTAAAGCATTATACAGATTTAATGCAATCCCCATCAAAATCCCATCAGCATTTTTTAAAGAAATAGAACAAAAAATCATCAGATTTGGATGGAAGCCCAAAAGATCCCGAATTACCAAAGCCATCCTGAGAAAAAGAATGAGGCTGGACGCACCACTCTACCTGACCTCAAATTATACTGTAAAGCAACTGTAATCAAAACGGCACGATATCGGTAGCAAAACAAACACATGGACCAGTGGAACGGAATCGAGAGTGCAGACGTAAACCCAAATTTATATGGGCAAATACTTTTTGACAAAAAAGCCAAAAACATACAGTGGAGAAAGGAAAGCCTCTTCAATAAATGGTGCTGGGAAGATTGGAAGGCCACTTGCAAAAGAATGAAACTAGACTGTTGTCTTTCACCACACACCAAAATTAACTCAAAATGGATTAAGGACCTGAATATAAGACCAGAATCAATAAAATGCATAGAAGAAAACATAGGAACTAAACTCAAGGACCTTGGACTTGAAGAGGATTTTATGAATTTGACCTCAAAGGCAAGGAAAGTAAAAGCAAAAATAAATGAATGGGACTACATCAAAGTAAAATCGTCAACAAGGTAAAGAGACAACCATTTAAATGGGAAAATATATTTTCAAGCAACGCCTCTGATAAAGGAATAATATCCAAAATAAACAAAAAACTCACACGACTTAATAACAAGAAAACAAACGATCCAATCAAAACATGGGCAGAGGACCTGAACAGACACTTCCTCCTAGAAGACATACAAATGGCCAACAAATACTTGAAAATATGTTCAACATCGCTAGCTATTAGGGAAATGCAAATCAAAACCACAATGAGACAGCATCTCACACCTGTTAGAATAGCTGTTATTAACAGGACAAGTAATAACAAATGTTGGAGAGGATGCAGAGAAAAATGAACCCTCATACACTGCTGGTGGGACTGCAAATTGGTACAGCCAGTGTGGAAAACAGTATGGAGCTTCCTCAAAAAACAAAGAATTGATCTACTATGTGATCCAGCAATCACTCTACTGGGTATTTACCCCAATGACTTGAAAACTCATATCCGAAAATATATTTGCACATCAATGTTCATAGCAGCACTATTCACAGTGGCCAGGACATGGAAGCAACCGAAGTGTCCTACGATAGATGATTGGCTGAAGAAGCTGTGGTATATATATGCAATGGAATATTACTCAGCCATAAGAAGAGATGAAATACTGCCATTTGCGACAACATGGATGGACTTCGAGATAATCATGCTAAGTGAAATAAGTCAGACAGAAAAAGTTGAAAATCACATGATATCACTTACATGTGGGATATAAACCTAAAAGCAACAAATGAACAGGACAAACAGAGACTCAGGGACGTGGACAATTAACTAGTGGTTACCAGAGTGTAGGGAACAGAGGAGGAGGAAAGAGTTAGACAGGATAAAGAGAGTCAAATATAAGGAGTTTGAGAAAGGGTGAAATGGGTAAAAGGGATCAAATATATGGTAGCTGAAAGAAAGTAGTCTTTGGGTATAATCACACAATAGAATATATAGATGTTAAATTATAACGTATACCTGAAAATTATATAATTGTATTAACCAATGTTACCCTAATAAACTTTTTTTAAAAAGAAAATTCTAGTTGACGATATAAGGAATGATATTTTTTAAAGAAAATTTAAAAACAAGTACAACCAAACACCATATACATAGTATGTGAATATTTAAATATACATAGTATATGATTATTTAAAAATTAAGTAAACGAATGATAGACACAACACTCACAACACTGTTTGATTTTGAACGACCATACCAGAGATGGGACAGGAGTAAACATTTGTAATGTTATTTACAATAACCAAAAAAATCTGTGTGTATGAGAGTGAGGGTGAGGGAGTGTTTAGGAAGAATATGTTCAATAATAAGAGATTATGGAATAGGATGACATATTAACTCAATGAACTATTATGAAGCCAATTAAAACAATAACCAAAAAGTACTAATATTGCCAATATATCTTATTATATAGGCAAGGCTATGAGCTGGAAAATTTTTACCAATTTGATATAAATTGAGAATAAAAGTATTAGACTGAGAATGAAAGTCCATACTTAATAGATTAATATTTATCCCATATGATGTTAACATAAAATTGAGTTGTTTGTAATAAACTATGCTGAAACTCTACCTACATTAATTTGTCATCTTTTATTCTGGATATTATACAAATAAATTCCATGTGATTTTTGTTTAACTGTTTGCTTACCTGTCTTCCTAGTGCCTAAGATAATCCCTGGCATAAGGTTAATGCTCAACAAGTATTGTTGAACAGATAAATGAAATAATACTTGCTGGTTACAAGGGAAAATTATGTAACAGTGGGGATAAAAGTTTATTGAATAATATTATAGAAGAAAGCTGAACTCCAGCTTAAATATACATTCCCATATTCTAATTCTCAGCATAATACTCGTCTGATGTTTTTTCTTTGTTTATTTGTGTATTGAAATTTTACTAGAATGTAAGATACACAATAACAGGGACCTAAACCTTTTTTCTGTCTTGTTCATTTTAGTATCCTAATGTCTATAACAATAGCAGGCATATAATAGGTGCTCAGCCAATATTTCTTAAATAATTGAAAGAATATGTGTACATATGGGCAAGTACAAGAAAGAAAACACTCAGAAATAATCTGCTTAATTGGAATTTTTGAACTTATTTGTTTGCTTTATTTAAATCATAGCTATAATACTATGTTTGCCAGGAATAAAAAAGAAAACCTTTCTTCCCATGCATCACATCAATATGATGCATACAGGCCACCCAAGGTACTTTTTACCTCAGAAACTGGTAAACTAAAAGGGACTTGCTTGAAAGTGCTTTATAATTTATACAAGTATATTCTTGGTCTTTTTAATAGATTTCGTAATGAAATGAACTATTATAATCCTTCATATTTTCTATCTTTCTCCAATTGAAAACTTCATTTATCGTCTCACAGCTCTTTATCATTTTTACCATTAAAATAGCCTTAGAAATTGTGAACTCCGGAAAGTGACTTTAAAACTCAACAAACAATTTTTTCCCAACAGTGAAAACCCACATTCTTACATATGCAAGAATAAGAGGATATGGTTAACTAATTGCTATTTTTTATCCATAAACTTAGAGAAAAGTTTCCTACAGTCAGTTCTATTTATAATCATCGACAAAAAGACATTATGATCCAATAAGTGAATATTGATTGCTCATTCCCAAACTGTTTTTGAAACATATTTCTACTCGTTGGATTAGACTGCAATGTGACATCCAGTATTAGGTGATGCATTTGATAAAGCTCGGGACAGGCATTGACAATGGGATTTTTTTTCTTTCAGTATGTTTAATAGATTTATGAAATATTCAGAAACAGAAAAAGAGTGATAATGGGCTGATTTCTGGTGAAATAAGCCCACTAGCAGTGTTTTTAGTGCCCTTGCTATTTTTTTTATTAGTTTCAGGTTTACAGTACATTGGTTAGACATTTATATAGTTTATGAGATGATCCCCCAGATTATTCTAACACCCGTTCGGCTCTACACGTAGCCATTACAATACTATCGATGATATTCCCTATACTCTACTCTACATCCCTGTGACTATTTTTTAACTACTAATTTGTACCTAACTTAACTCTTTACTTTTTTGTCCCAGCCTCCCACAGCCACTCTCCTCTGGCCATCACCAGAATGTCCTCTGTATCTGTGCATCTGTTTTCGTTCAGTTTCTTCTTTTTGTTCCTTAGATTCTGCATCTAAGTGAGATCATATGGTATTTATCTTTCTCTGTCTGGCTTATTTTACTCAGCATAATAACCTCTAGTTCCATCCATGTCATCGTAAATGGTAGGATTTCATTTTTTTATGGCTGAGTAATATTTCATTGTATATATGTACCATAATTTTTTTATCCAATCTTCTGTTGATGGGCATTTAGGTTGCTTCCGTATCTTGGCTGTTGTGAAAAGCACTGCCAGGAATGAAGGGCTACGTAGATCTTTATGAATTAGTGTTTTGATTTCCTTTGGATAAATACTCAGAAGTGCAAGTGCTGTTTACGATCATGTTATATATTTGTTCATATATGCATTTTGTGTAGCTCATATATATTTGAATGTCTCCAGAAGGTTCTGAGTGCATTGCATGTACACTAAATTTATAAATATATGTTTTAATGTATTTTTTGTCATTTTATCTACTTAAAGAGGTCTAAGCTGGGATTTAAGAATATTGGAATCTAATCATAGTTCAGCTATTAAGTTTCCCACAGTCTGGAACAGAAATGTTTATTTTACTTTAACTACCCACCTTTGGAATGAGGATGCCAAATCTGATCAAATAAATGCTCAAAATTTATAAAGTTAATAATATCCAGGGACATATTTTCACCCTGACACTCAGATGATCAGGCCATGAAGTAGAAAATTGAAGCTTAATTGATTTTTTCATTCTGTTTTTCCCTATCATTCATCTGGTCCACTGGAGCCTAAAGCCACATTTAATAAGTCATTCTGTCTAAGTTGGACAAGTAGAAAAACAATATGAATTTCCATGGGCCCCTATGCCTCAAACTTGCCCCATTACCAAAATCAACAAACTTATTATCAGTATACACACACACCTGGGACTCAGAGAACCTCTTATTGACCTCATATGGGGTCTTATTCTGTTCTTTGACCATGTATTTATTATCCTTCAAATTTTACATACTCTTTTTAAATCTTAAAGACACATTACTTATCTGGTCCCTGGTCCTGTCTGGTTCTCCTCAGGCTTTTGGCAGCTGTGCCTATTAATTTCGTAAGAACCCTTCTACTTTCCATAAGCAGGGGTTAAAGAATGGCTAAAGTTGAGGGACTGAGGTTCAATAGCAGGGACATAGCAATGAGAGAACCCACAGCTCCTATTTCAGTCTGCATGAGAATCTTGTCTTTCTGTTCCCTGTTGGCTGGAATACCGATTCTCTAAAGTCACCACACTTGTCCCCGAATTCTAAAATCATATATGTCTCATATTACACCTTAATCCATTTTCCTTTTCTCTAAAATGCTTTTCTCCCATTCTGTCACCCAGTTCCTGATTAGGTCAGTCTCAAATTGAAAATTTATTTCTCTGATTTAAAATTCTATCTTTTGTTAAAATATCAACTTTGGGGGGCTTCTCCACAGCTAGCACATAAGCCTCACACTTCAAAAGCCCATGTGTGCCATCTTCATGGTCAGGAAGAACATGAGGGTACCATCTATGGACTAGATGATCATGGCAAGAGTAGACACTGTAGCTAATGCCAGCATGTATGTCTGGTAGAAGAAGTAGTGCTGGCCCAGTCTATATTCACCTCGAAGAGGAAAATGGAGCAGAAGACCAAGGTCACTGAGATCTCTGTATCTATAGATATTGCTTGCCACCTATGTCATCCTAGGACAAAATCAAGGACAGAAAATTTAGAGTGACATAATGAAGATTGGAAAACCAAGAAAAGTTCTGGAAATATAATAATTATGCCAGAATTTCAGAGAGATTCAGTTTGCAACAAGAATAAAGAAGTTATCTGTGGTTTCATGAAAAGAGGAGCTGCTGAACTTCAGATAATCACAGATATTGATATGAAACTAAGAAGATTTTCCTACAAAAAGAAAAGATTTCTAATATGTCATAATATTATAGACTGGTTATAGATGGATGTCTAAAGAAGTTATTGCAAACAAATGAAAACTACTATGCTATTGAAGCTGATCCTATTTTTACCATAGAATACCCTCTTATGGTGGAATGATAGGCTAAGTCACATCGTTTCCTTGCTGAACAAGCTTTACCAAAAGTTAAATTTACAGAAACCATGGAAGAAACCAAGGTTATGCTCAAGAGAGGATATAAGAATTTATCTGAGAAACTCCAACAACATAGTACCCCTCTGTTTATATTTTCGGTTGATGTTAGTGATACACTAGAAGAGGTTATCCATAAAGTTGGTGTTTACCACCCAAATGTCAAAGTTGTGTTCATTCGTGGATTTTGATGAAAACGGGTGCTCAAAGGATTTAAAGGAGATTTAACTCTTGTATTTAACAAACATGATGATGCCTTGAAGACCATAGACTGTTTCAATAAATTAAAAGACAATAGCAACACAATTCTGCTGAGACTCTCAAGGAGACTTAAAAATGGCAGATAGAGTAATCCATGTGGAATGTATTCTAAAAATTGGATTTTTAAATAATAGAATGTAGAAACTTTTAGAAAAGTATTGTTTTAGTGAAAGATGAATCATTGGAGGCAGCCAACTCTATTTTACTGATGATTCTATAAACAATCATTCTTCAGGAAGACCTCCCTCCTGTGGGAGCAATTGATGCAAGAATTGTTTATCTCTTCGTCTTGCTGAAAAACTCTTATTTATAATAAACTCTTATTCTTGCTCTTGAAATTTTTCCTTTAAATTACTCAGGTATTTTCAAACATATCGAATCTATCAACTGGAAGTTCTTCACTTTTGTCAATGCATTCCCCCACTGTATTTTTTAAACAAAGTTAAAAGAGAAATCTTAAGACCAAAATTAGAAAAAGTAATCCCCTACTTTTCCAAAATAGATTTTTGTAGTTTAATTCTATCACGCATTTTTGAGGTTCCTTTTTTACACTTGAAAAATTCCTCACAATCTAAAAATAACTTTTATAAAATGGTCAAATAATTTCCACGATTTTAAGTACTGCCGTTTTTGTAATTTGAATGGGGCATGCTGATGGTGTCCCTATCTCCTGAAACTGTGTTATACTTTGTTATTTTATTTGGAGAGAATCAATATTGACCAGAAAAGACTGGCACTCTGTATATGGTAAACAACAACAACAACAAACTGTTGGTGTCCGCATGTAATCGATCATTGCTAAATGTTTTTTATTGACCTGCTGATAAATATGAAATGGAAAATCTATTTTCTTAATACCCATTTTGCTCAAAGGGATAGCACTTGTTCAACCACTTATATCTTAGCATAAATTAATTTATACTTTTCTTTCTTACAAATAAAATTGAAAGAGATAAGATGTAAAGGCATAAAACTCTAAAAGTAGGAAGAAAGGGAGATACAATATTGGGCAAATAAACCTGTAAAGTTATCCAGAACAAACTACCTTCTTCATAATTTTACCTGAATCCAGGCATGTTCCCAATTTATTTTTATAGTTGTTTCTCTTTGTCAATCAAATTCCTGACTTAATGGCTTAATCATTAAAAACGATCATTAGAAAAATACTCCATCAACATCTATAGACCCTGGTATTCCATCTAAAATAAAAAAATGGTGGAAATCACAGATGCAGGGTTAGAAAAATTATATTGAAGATAAGAACACCTCCTTGGCCTAATTGAACTCAAAATAGCTGTTCACAAAACCAACCTTATCTGTGGGGTAACTCCACGTGGAAGTAGCTATGACAGGTTGCCCTGTGAGCAATCCCTAGAAAGCATTGCTATACTTTGTCTGAATGCAACTGCTCTTGGCTTTCATGGGGAAACTAAGAAAGGGGAGGACAAAAGGTTTTTTTTAATGTTTCTTTTATTTCATTTTGGTTTTGCTTATTTGTTTGGTCTGGACACACAAGAAAGCACTTAGCTTGGAAAATTATTCATGCTAATATATTAAATAAATGAGCATACTACTCATGTACTACTATAGTTATTTTACTTTATATCACATTATAGGCCTATTACCAAATACAGATATGTGGAGTTTGGCCAAGAAGTGGATTTTTCTTGGCAGAGATGAGGAACTAAACAAAATGAGCTTATAAATCAATTTCAAAAGCCATATGTGTCGCCCAAGTTGGCTGCCATCCGCTCATGGGGATGTTTTGCCTCCAAATGCATCAAAAAGACTTACCCAGCAGCTAATAGACCTGTGGCCATAGGGGTCTGATAATTCTCTTTTGACACAGTTCAGTTTCCACAGTTGAACAGGAATGTCAGCTTACACACAAATATAAACTACTTTGTTTACTTGCGCATGTTCTACCAAGGTCTTCACAGTCCTATTGGCACCTTTTAATGACCAAAGGCCACCATTATACACCAGGGCTTTCATTCTTTCTTATTGTTTTAAATCATCTATGGGATGAACATGAGAATATTCACAACACATTCTCTGTGGTTGGAAGAATCTCTCCTAGCATTTTCCCTTCATTCCTTCTTCTTTCTTCTAAGTGGCTATAATCAAAACCTTCCCAATTAGTGATGTCTGAACCACAAGCGTACCTCCAACTCCCACTTTATTTTGGGACATTCTAATATGTGCTTTGAATAGTTCAATTATCTTGCTTTAAATGTTCATTTGTATTTATTTTTAATAATTATTAGATTCAATTAAAGGTCTAGAAGAGAAAATAACTAGTCTTATACAAATCAATTCTTCTAATATGTGCTTCCTTTATCAGCTTCATGGATGCCCAGTGAAATGTACAGTCCATTCCCCTCAAACGTAGGCTCAACACTTCATGGTGAGTATTTGGGGAAGATTTAGGGTCAGGAAAGGCAGTGGTCTGCTCCATCTGGGCAGAGATAAAAGAGTAATATTTGATAAGAAGCCAATCTCAGATAAGTATTTAAAAGTGCATTTTGATGATGAAAATAACAATGAATGAAACCAATATCTTTCCAAGTCACTCAAAGAAGATAGAAACCAAGTTTTAGATTTTTCTCTATTTTATTTCAAAATTAAATTTATATAACAGCTGTTTTGGCCAATCGAATTCATTAAAAATGCATTTTAAGTTTTATTTTTCCATTGGAAAATGGAATGATTTGTCAACATGGATTTATTTATCTACTCAAATATTGAAACGGATTTTTTTATTGGCTTTTTCAAGCACATTAGAGTGGGGAGAATCACTGTTTTGATTGGCTGGACCTCTGATACCCTGAAAAATAGGGGTATGCCTCATCTTTCCATGACTGCAACTTAAGACATTTTCCCATAACTACTTAAATTTCTCATGGAGATTTTTTTAGCAGATATCATTTTGCTGTTTATGCTGAACACTTTCTCTTTTTTCTATAAACCAATAGGAAGTTTTACTTCTTTGGTAGCCATTAAACAGATCTTAGGATCCTAACCTTGCTGTAAATTGTCCTTAGTAAACTCTACACATTTTTTTAGGAGTCTTTGAGCCATTCAAATTGAGCTCTTCCTAATAGCAGGTGAAATCCAATCATGATTTTCCATCATTTTTTCAGGTTGAGATAACTATTAGGATTAGTTTAGATATCCCCTTTGTATACCTAGGTGATGTCTTCACCAGCACATCCAAAGCATTGTCAAGTATTCTCACAACTGCCAATGGATCTACTGAAAATATTCAGATCCATATCACTGGTAAGTCATTTGCCATTTATTTTTTTTGGATTTTATGTTTTACTCACTCAACAAATATTTAGATTGCGTACCACTTGCCACGCACTATGCTAGATATTTAGTATACACTGGCCTCCTGAAGATTATAATCTATTAGAGATAATATACAGTAAATAAGTAATCATACAATTAAATTTCCAAAATGCTATGATATAGTACAAGGTGTTGTCAAAGTCTAATAGAAAAAATCTATTTTTAATTAGGGAACAAGAAAGGGTTCTCTGAGAATAAATTTAAATTAAAATACAAAAAAAAAAAAGAATAAAAATTAACCAAGTAAAAAGTAGTGAGAAGAATTTCAATCTTGTAAAAATGGAGTCTGAGGCAAGAAAGAGATCACTAGAACAAAGAGAATTCCTATAATTCAACTAATAAAATTTTATCAGTGCTAAATGTAATCTCTTGTTTTGTATCATAAGAGAGCAAAGGACTCAATAAAGTTAGGACCCTCCCAATGCTGGTCTTGATTGTAAATTCAGATGCATAATCAACTCTTTCACTTCAAGATATACTCACTTGATGGATTAACACTTCACTTGGGTACTCAGCTTACTTCATATTGAAGGTCATGAGGTCTTCAGATTATTAGAGCATCATCCTGTATACAACGTGTCAACAGAATTGCAAACTGATATCCTACCAATATCTCTTTAAGACATTAGTGCCTTCAAGAACTGCCTACTTTAGAGATAGGGCAAGATTGGAGCTCTGCTTCTACATTAAGACATTCCTGAAGTCAGTGGTCTCCCTTTCTATATTTAGTTGGGAGAAAATTTGTAAACATTGATATAACACCCATTTAATAACTTTTGTCCTTCCATTTCTCTAAAACTTTGGGGGCAAATGTTATATCCCACCATATTACTAATAAAGTTGACTCAACTAAAATGGAACTTTATGTAGTCCTGACTTGACCATCTGTATGATTGTTTATTTTGTGATTGCGATACTCTAATGATTTGAATTACTATGTACTCTCTAGCCACTTGTCAATACATAATCTCATATGGTTATATATTATAGAACTACATGAGTTTCCAGGGTACCTTCAGTGTATGTGTGTTGTAAAAAGAAAAATCTTCCACACTGATAACCACTGTTAACATGACCACATCACATGGCTGCAGTTCAAACTATGTAAACATAGAAAAGATTTGCTAACTAATGTTTTAAATCCAGTTTTTTAGACGCGTACGATTTTTCTTTTAAACTTTGCTGTATAAAAAGCAATGTAGCAAATCTAGGCACTAAAAGAAATTAAAAACCTTAGTCTCTACCTACAAGCAGTTTATAATGTAGTTGAAACTATAAAAGAAAATCAATCCAGGTAATTCTGATATAAAAATACACATTTGGCCCAAAAGATCTATGAAATCTAAAGAGCTAAAGATCTATTTGTAATCTATAAGAAATTTTACTGGAATGTTGTCAGAAATAACAAAAGCCTGGAAACAATTTAACCACCTAATATTAAGAAATCAATTAAATGAACTATGATAGATCCATACACTGGGAAACTAGCCAGTCACTTAATCGAATGAGGTAAATCTCTATATACTTCTTTAGAAAATATTCCAAGAACATTTTATAAGAGAAAAAAGCCAAGGGACAGAACAGTATGTATAGTGTACCTCCATTTGTAATAAAAGGGATATATATTCATGATATGTATATAAGTTTATGTATGCACAGAAAATTTCTGGTATTATATAATTAACTATTGAAAATTACGGCCGCTTGTGTAGGTAACTAGCACCTGAAGTAGTAAGGACACTTCTTTTTCATTATAGTTTTATATTTCTGTGCTCTTTGAATTTTAACATGATTATAAAATATTTTTGAAAAGGAAAAAGTTAAGTAACTATGTAATTATTAACAGTCCCTTTTATTTTCTGCCAGACAATCTTAGAACCAATCTTATTTCTTAGAGTTAATTTTCTTAACTCTTTCTTCATGTTAGAGAAAAAGTAAAAGCATCCAGAATATAGTATTATATTGTTTCTGGTCTAGAATCCAAATATTTGAAAGTCTTTGATTCATGAAGTTTCACCTGGTGTTCAAAAGTTAATGAATGAGCTGAGTATAAGTATAGTCAGCATAGATTGTAAAAATCAATCTATTAATTCCTCACCAATATAATTTTAGCCAGCACTTTACTTGCAACTTCCTCCCTTTTTAGATCATAAAAAGAGCAAAGCCAATGGTTTCAGTTTTACTCCTTTTGTCCCTTTTCCCCCTTTCTTTTGCTGAAATTGATAGGAGGAGATAGGAAGAAAAAGAAGGAAGGAGATAGAAAAGGATTAGAAAACCTCTACCCTCGATATGATTCCTCGAGTGACATTTGGATGAGAAGTCTTGGACAATAGTCCTTTCAACACTACAGCTCCATGGGTCTTAGCCAGGCCTTATCAGTTTTGGCCTTTCAGGGCTTTGGAATGTTATAATGCTTTTTACTCTTTCTTCCTCTGCCTAACACACTAATATTCCATAAAGCATTTAATGACTCCTTCAAGAATAAGAAAATCCAAAGCTAGACCATTATTTCACACATAAACTTTTCTTTACTGGAGTAAATTTGGAATACAAATTTATAGATTAGCATTTTTTTTAATTCCTTCTTACAAATAACATTTCATTGAATGCCAGGTGCCAGGCCTCGGGAAAATGAAAGAAAAAACCAGTTGTCGAACATTCTAACAAGAAAGACATTCATGTAAAAAAGTAATTGTATAAATGCCAAACCAGAAATGAGAATGAAGCATAGATATGATCTCAGAGCATAATTGTGTTCAATGAAGTTCCCTACGGTCCATGGAGAGAACATGTGACATGTAGGAGAAATAGTTCAATTGATCCTGGTTTCCAGTTGCCAAAGTTTGGCATTAAAGTTTCTCTCTCTTTACACCCTTTTCAGGTATTGTGGTTAATAGGCCCAAAGATGGAATGTCTTGGCCAGTTATTGTGGCAGCTTTGCTTTTTATTTGCCTGGTATTGTTTGGTCTTGGAGTGAGAAAATGGTGTCAATACCAAAGAGAAATGTGAGTATAATACTAAGATATGCAGAAACAGATACCTTTTCAGTACACAATATTCACTCAGCATGGTGTCCTTCTTAAATTTAACTGAGGAAATAAGGCCCAGAGGAAGCTCAGAGAGGCTATATAGCTTTCCCAGCTCCATGCAGTTTGGATTAGATGCACAACTTCTGACTTGATGTCCCCTCTACCTGCTTAAGCTGTAACATTCATCAGATGGAACAAGTCAGTGGGCATGAAATAAAAACTGAGTTTCCCCTCGCCTCAAAACTGAAAATAATTTTTCTTTTAACCTTCATTATTTTTTTTCATTTTCATGCATCTCTGAACTGCCTGAGCCAAGCCAGTCCTAGATGCTCAAGTGTGAAATTAAATGAGAAAGGTAATTTTAAGACATTTCCAGCTGCTTTTCAGCAGAATGAGCCTCTACTGTCCTTTTCCTTTTCCCCAGGGGGAAAAGAAAGTAAGCAGTTGGTTACCCTTTTTTTTGTCTTATTGAAATATTTTCCAGAACTTTTCTTCAGTTTGAACTGAGCTATCTGAAATGACATGTAAGGTTAAGCTCCAGTTCTCTGACTTGGATATTTTGAATCAGTACAGATTAGGTCATGATTAGAGGAAACCCTCATAATACATAGAGCTAATCTTTCTTGTATCTTACGAGTGCTATAGAAGATAACTTTGACCATTGTGCAATACTTTCCTCTCTTTTTCTTAGGGTATCTTTGAAGACTATAACCATGTGCAAGGAGTGTTTCATGGTGGATAAAACACTAAAATAATATTCAGAAATTCTGTTTTCTTGTCCAGTACTACATTTTGGCCACCATATGACCTTGAAAAATTCATCATTTCTCTGAAAAATAGAATTGCAAATTTCTTAGAATTGTATCTACATTTTGATATATATTGTCTCCACTAAGGTAATAGGCATTAGGGATTTGTATATGTAAATGAGAAAACGGGAGTCTGAAAATATGCGCTGATCTTTTTTGTTGTTCTGCATTCAAATGTCTGTGTTTTATAGAGATATGAGAGAGAGAGAGAGAGAGAGAGAGAGAGAGAGAGAGAAAGAGATTGAGAGAGAGAGAGAGAGATCTAGAGAAGTTAAGATACTATGGATTGACAGACAAGGGGTGGAGGAGTTTGAGTCACAGACATAAATATACTCACAGATATATTTCTGATTCTTAATATCAAGAGGGCTGGAGTATTTGTATAGCTGAACGCCAGACTCACCTGTATGTTTGATGCCTTTCAGACAAGAGATGAGTTGTGCTAACAAAGAACAGTACTTTATACAAAGATGACATTAAGAATGTTCACTGATTTAAAGAGAAGAGATTCAGTCTATGGCCATACTACCCTGAACAAGCCCTATTCCTTCTGATCTTGGAAGCTAAGCAGGGTTGGGCTTGGTTAGTACTTAAATGGGAGACCACTTAGGAAGTCCAGGTGCTGTAGGTGTAAAAATTAAAAATAAAAAAAAAATAAGGGATTGTAAATTGACGAGGTCCTTGCAATCTGTGAGGTCAACCAAGGATTGCCTCACCTAAAATAAATAAATAAAATAACATAAAAAAATAAAGAGAAGGGATTCAGGCATTATCCATCCAGTACCAACCAACTCAAGGATTCAGAAGAGCTTTACTTCCCACCTCAGCAGTATCCCCACAGTACACAATGAGTGAAGTCTGGGGGTATGGCTGGCAAAGGGACTGTTTGAAAAGCTTCAGTCTTTGGTTCTAGAATTTTAAATTTTTGTCTCTAGAGGAATGTTTTAATGAACATAAGAGGCTCATTTCTTCTTTCAGGAAGTAGTTGCCATGAAGAGTATAGATTCTGGTTAAAAGACTTGAATTGCTGGTCTGATTCTCTTGAGCAAGTTGCTTGAAACCTCTGAGCTACATTTTTATATGTTTAATGGTGACAGTAATAGTCAATTTCTAGATACAAATTAAATAATGTTATGATAAAAATGATTTGCAAATGATAAAATACCAGGCATAATTAATTAATTAATTGATTAATATTATCATCTTAGACTAACAAGCATAGGTTATGCCAGGAAAATTCTGGCATAGAATAGGCAACTAGTGGGATAATAGAGAACTAGTGGGGCATGTCTCCTCTTTTGCCATTTCCTACTTTAAATATATATATATATATATATATATATATATATATATATATATATCTCCTTTAATTACACCTTACATTCTTAGCACTGAAAACACAATGTTTTATTCCTAGCATGGAAAGACCCCCACCTTTCAAGCCACCTCCACCTCCCATCAAGTACACTTGCATTCAAGAGTCCATTGGAAGTGATCTGCCTTGTCATGAGATGGACACGCTGTAGTTCTTTGAGACTTTGCCATACAACAAAACTCTGCTAAAATCCTATTGAGAAGATAGATATTTTGTATTGCTAAATATTTGCCTTCTAGCCAAGCTTCCACTGCAGCTGAAATGAATGTCAGAAGAGAATGACTTGTTTTCTCAGCAGCTCATCCCCTTTCATCTGCATGTCCCTTTAAATGAGAGTAAGAGGATATGTCATGCTGACACCCAGTGCAATCTGTAGGAAATGTTCTTGCTTATATAAGAAGTGCAAATTAGGCTGCTGTCATTAAAAAATACTTGCAGTGTTTTTATTTTTCATTTTAATTCTCAGATTGAGGTGACGACAGAGGTTTCAAGAATATGTCCTTACTAGATCCTCTTCTCTTTGCCAACATGCTAAACTATTAGCCCAAATTATCATAATCTCTGAGGCTTGTTGCATTCCCTAGGAAGAAAATGTGAAAGCTCTAACAAGATTTCCAAATAACAAGAAAGTACAGTTAGTCTTCATACTGAAATTTTGTTTATTTTCACTGGAAGAAAACAATATCTTTCACAAGAACCCTAGTTCCAATCCTCCTTCACCCTTCTCCCATCATTTTCAGTCCAGGCTCCCGCCCCATGGGATGAAGAGGGATCAAAGGGATAACTAGCCAACAACCAAGTAGCCTTGTAGGTACGACATTTCACTGGCCTCTAAAATAATATGAGCTAAGAGTGATCTTATTCTCAACTTTACGTGTGTGTGCATGCACATGTGTACACCAAGTCATTGGCAAACTGTTATATAAGTAAACAAATAGCCTAACTCCAATCTAACACATTTAATTCCCATTATTCTCTTTTTCATCCAAGGACTTTCCTGTTCATCCAATCTGCCCGTTTTGATATGTCTTGAAACAAATAAAGAGCCTCAAATCATATCAGGCTAGCATTGATAAATTAACCTTGCTCCTTCCAATCTTTTATAAAATAGAGTGTATAGGTGAGAGAGAAAAAAAACATAGTCAGCCTGAGCCATTCTGTATTCAGCAACAGTTGGTGAATGAATAAATTACTGATGCCCCTTGTCCCTCCAAACCTTGCCACATACCCCTGCCCTAGGAGGGAAGAATGGATGATGTTGATATAAACGATAGCAAATATTGTGTGGACTTCAGTATCAAAAGAAACCTTTCATTCCTTTGCAGTATATTTACCCTTGACTGCAGAATTTTTTTAAATAAATTTATTTATTTAAATTTGTTTCAAGTATACAGTACATTGGTTAGACATCTATAATGTTCATAAAATGATCCTCCCAATTGCTCCTTCCCTACCCTGGCCCTACATTTAGCCATCATATTAATGCTAACTGCATTCCCTCTTCCATGCTCCCCTGCCCAACTATCAACTTTTAATTTGTACTTCTTTAACCTTTCACCCCATTCTCCCAGCCTCCCAACCTCCCTCCCCTCTGTCCGTCATCAAATTGTCCACTACATTTGTGAGTCAGTTTTTGATTTTGTTCCTTAGATATCACATATAAGTGAAATCATATAGTATCTATCTTTCTCTGTCTGACTTATTTCACTCAGCATAATAACCTCTAGGTCCATCCATGTCATTGCAAATAGTAGGATTGCATTATTTTTAATGGTTGAGTAATATTCCATTGTATATATGAACCATAGTTTCTTTATCCAATCATCTGTTGATGGGCATTTAGGTTGCTTCCATATCTTGGCTATTGTAAATTGTGCTGCCATGAATATTAGAGTGCATAGATCTTTTATGAATTATTGTTTTGGTTTTCTTTGGAGAAATCCCAGAAGTGCAATTGATGGGTCAAAAGGCATATGCATTTTTAATTTGTTGAAGAACCTTCATACTATTTTCCATAGTGGCTGTATCAATTTGCAATCCCACCAACAATGTATGAGTGTTCCTTTTTCTCTGCACCCTCACCAACACTTGCTGTTTATTGATTTATTGATGATAGCCATTCTGACAGGTGTGAGGTGGTATCTCATTGTGGTTTTAACCTGGAGAATTTTTTAAAATATTACAGCTGGTCCCTCTAAAGCAATTAAATCAAAAACTGTGGAGTGAGGTCCAGGCATCAGCACTCCCAGATGATTCAAGTGTTCAATCAAAGCTGAGAACTGCTGAACAAGTGGAAGTCCTTTCTCATTGGTCAGAATCTTGGTTAAGTGCTTAATGCTTAACTCTTGTCGTGGCCAGCCTCCAAGATGGCCCCCAATGATTCTTGCCTCTTATATAGTCCCCTCTGACACTGAATACAGATGACTTGTATAGCTGGTCAGGACTAGAATAAAGCGAGCAAGTCACCAAGACTGTAAAATTTAAGGAGATATTCACATTCAGAGTCATGAACTTGCACAATCTTGAGAGTAACTTGCACAACCAGAGCGTGACTTCCAAGGTTAGGTCATAAGATACATCGTAGCTTCTGCCTTGGTCTCTCTTTGATCACTCACTCTGGAAGAAGCCAGTTGCCATGCTGTCAGAACACTCAAGCAATTCTATTGAGAAGTCCACCTGTCCAGGAACCAAGGCCTCCTCTTGACAACAAGAATCAACTAGCCAGCCACGTGAGTAAGCCAATGTGGAAGCATCTCCTCCAGTTTCCACTCAAGTCTGCAGATAACTGCAACCTCAGTTAATCTTTTGACTGGGACCTCATGAGAGCCACAACTATCTAAGCTTCCTCTGAATTCCTGACCCATAGACAATGCATGATATGATAAATATTTATTATTTAACACTATTAAGTTTAGGTTAAATTTATTACACAGTAATAGATAATACAGCCCAATAAATGGGAAAATAAACCAATGTTTTTCTGCCTTATTAACACTCAATTTCTCATTAGTTTTCAAAAAAGGAATGACTAACTTCATATATATGGCTGCTGCTTTATGCGTATTTTTATTTAATACAGCTTAGTCATCAGTAACTTGTGTAAAGTTCATTGTGGTTTTCTTTTACGGTTTCGTTAAGAGACATGAATACGAGTGGAGATTTTGGGGTAAAAAGTGGCAGAGTTTGAGGATGTTTAGACTGTTGCAGTAAAGGGATAGACAGTTTTACATACAGAAATACAACATAAGTCATGTAATTTTTCAATCTATTGTATAACAGGTGTCTCACAGTGTTTTAGTATTAGCTCCTCTTTGAAGCACCCTCCTTTGGTTTTATAAATAAGTCCTGGTCAGAATTTGCAAAATCATCTCTAACTTGAATAGAGTGAGCAGGGGCCTAACCAAGGAGAAATACTTGGCCAGTGGTTCAGAGGAATTTTTCACAAACCTGAAAGATGGAGGGGCTCTAGATGTTTTTCAGATAGTGCTATGATCTTGCCTCCTTTATTTGACTAAAATGACAGTTATACCTGAACCTTAAAATTGTGCAAGTAAGTTCATAAAAGCTGTCTCAAAACAGCAACTCCTCTCTCCTGAAGTGCATTCAGTTATGTCCCACAGGAGGAAAAGTAGCAACACTGGACTCTCTAATCCCTAAAGTTTCTGCATGTCTTCATCACTGCCTTTATTTTCACTGAGAAGAAGCCATATATAAACATGTTCATCACTCATTTCCAAAGCACAATGTGTTAGATTATTGTTCAAAACTATTCACTTCATTACCCATCTGCATCATGAGCACCCCTTAACTTTGGGTGTGACTATATGATTTCCTTTGGACAATGAATTATCATGGACATGACTACCTAAGGTTTGAAATGTGCTTGTATGATTGGACTCACTCTCTTGTTCTCTGCCATTACCATAAGAAACACATTTTCAGACTAGTCTGCTAGCTCCAAGAAAAAGATGAGAGATTCATGGGGAGAAGAACCACGTAAGCCAGGCCCAATTTAGATCAACCAATCTCCATAGTGCCTCAAAGGTACATAAATTAAATGTTGTTGTATGCCAATGAAATTGTGTGATTGTTACACAGCAGTATTGTAGCAACAGTTAACCTGTACAAATAAGTCCAGAAGTAGGCATATTTTTGATTATATACAAGTGCCTAGGGTGAGAGATTAAATATGTGCCTTAGTCAAAAATAGTCTATCCTTTGATTCAACATAAATTTTGTTTCAACTGAAGAACATATGATTGGCTTGAGCAAATTAACTTTTCAGTATAAATCTTTAAAATCTTAAAATTCTTGACCAGGATGCACATTGAGGTCATCTTGAAAATAAAGAGTCAGAGGCTCCATGAAATTGACCTGCCCAAGGTCACATAATTAGAAGTGATAGAGCCAAAATGATGATGCAGTTCTCTGATTTCCAGTGCAGAGTGTGATCAATCTCCATTATACCATGATATTTAATTGCTTTTGTATCTCCTTTTACTATAGATGAGAGCTATTTTGTGTGCATTTAAGTAAATATTGATTTTTTTAATGCCCAGGTTGTATATTCCAAAAATTATTGACAGAAACAAAAGAAAAAGAAAAATAATTGAGCCCTAAAGGTAAGAAGGTCAGTAAAGCATGAAAAAAAAATGACTAGGAAATGAAAAAAGAAAAGAAAGTAATCAAGATCAGAAACTGGAAAGAAAGTTTAAAGCAACTGATCAAGACCAGAGATAATGAAAAGGACATTTTCTCAGAGGCTCTGAGTAGGGGAAGAGGTTCTGGAAGACAGCCCCCTTGTGACTCTGATTTAGGAGAGAGATTTTGGCTTGAACCGGAAGGTTGAATTGCAGAAACACAGAAACTTTGTTCCCTAAAGGCTGACATACATAGCTTGAGTATTTGACAACAGCAGTCAATAATGTTGTCAAAATTAAGTGGCCAACAGCAGCAGTGAAGTAAGTGGTGGGTGAAAGTTACCACTATTGAAGAAAAAGACATTAACTGACAGAAATGAGCTGTTGTTCCATCCAGAAACATATGATGAGATGGTGGGAACAAGGCATTTTATTTTCTAGCTCCTGCAAAGGGCTTTTATTTTTTTACTGGATTCTGTGATTACTACCAAGGCTCCATGGTGCAGCCAGGAAGACATGACCAAAGAGCAGGAGAACATGTCTTTAGGCATATGAGAGCCAGGGAACACTTTTGAGATTGTTCTTAAACCTGTCTAGTGTGACTGTGATTGGTCCAGACATTAGTTTGGTGAAAATTAACATAAGAATGAGAAAATAGAATCTGAAGTTTTCTCCCCAACCAGAACCTAACCTCCGTTACATTCTTTGCCTGGTCTTCTCTCTCAGATTCCTCATGTTTGCTCAAAGGCTCTGTGAGACTATGATTATGCAGAGGGACACTTAAGAGAATGAAGAAGAGTTACAAACCCAAGATCATAACATAATAAAAAGAGAACCTGGATGGGGTCACATCCAACTATCTTTGATCAATGTCAAGAACGTGTGCACATTTGCCCTAGTTGTGTCAAGCAACTCCCCATTTACTGTCAAAGGAAGACATACCACCATGTAAAACTGGTTACAGTATTGTGCCATTCAACTATCACCAGCAAATACTCAGAACTGCTGGGAAGACAAGGTGGAGGGGAATAGAACAACAGTTACATGAACTGTGAAGAGAAATTTGATAGTGGACCTGATAACCTGAGAACTATGTACGAGAGTTAACCTCTCTGTTCTGCACTTTCTCTCTTCAAGACTTAAATATCTGTTGATGTTGAATGGTAAGAGGAATGAAGATTTGAGAATTTCATCTATGATTTCATCTATGGTAGAACCATTTTGCCCCACTAGTTTGGGATCAGCATAATTCCACTCATGGATAATTGAGTTACATTGTATTTGTCTTATATGTTAAGCTGTTGCACTAATTCAAAGATCTGAATCTCACATAATTGTAAATAGGAATTGATTTAAATATCTGTGGCTAGTTAACAGAAATATATGATAAGCGCTGTTCCTAATTACCTCTTTTGGATGGGCAGTTAGGGCTTTTAAATTTCGCATTTAAGAAACTGATATAAAATATATCTAAGAATCTAGGCCTTCAGTGAGTATAGAGTTTAATAGGAGAGACAGACATTTAAACAAATAAATACAGTACAATGTGATACATATAAAAATAAAAGTATGCACAAAGAAAAGAATAAAGAAGAGAGTATCATTTCGAGGACAAAGTATGAGAAATATTTTAAAAGGCTTCAGAGAGGAGGCAATAAATAGAAGTAAAGGCACTATAATAGAGATTTTGAACTATATCTGAGACAGTTATGGGACTTTAAAATCTTGAGGATTATACCCTATACCCATAATGCAGGGAGGGCTCAATAATAGAAACTCTCTTAATATAATTCACCATATAAATAGGGCTTAGGAAGAAAAGCATAAGATTAATCTCCATAGATGATTAAAAAGTCTTTGGAAAATTTTCTAGTAAAAAGTCTAGAGAAAATAGTACATTTCTTTATGTGTATACATATATATAATATGAATATACATATCTATAGCTATCTACTTATGTATAGCTATATTTATACATGTACATGCACTATTGTTATAGTGTAGTATAGATATAAGTAGAGTTATATGTACACATATATACATATACATGTGCTAGAAAATATTCTATACTATGGTTATAATATACATATAATAACTTAGTACCTATAATTGTTAATATAGTTAAAATATATATATATACACACATACATACATACAGGTGCAATGAAAGGAAAGATGGATAAGATTAACTACTAAAAATAAAAACAATTTGCATGAAAAAAGCAAACTCAAAAATCAAAGGATAAACTATGAAAATATTCACAACATTTAACACAGAAAAAGAGTGATAAAGAACTTATAAATTGATAAAGAATTTATAAATATTGAGAATAAAAATTTCTATGGAAAAATGAGCCCAAGATATGAACCATTGATTCACAAGAAAATATATAAAAATAACTTTTAAAAGCTCAAAAAAATTTTAAATTTATTTATATTTAAGAAAATGCAAATTAGAACTTGACTGAGACATCATTTCCTTCCCATTTACTTGACAAGGATTTCAAAAGTTTGACAGTGTGCTCTGTTGTCAAGGATGAGGGGAAACACACTCTCATATGTTGCTGAAGAGAATGTGACATGAATAGCACAACCACTACGGAGAGGAATTTGAAAATATCAAACAAAACTGCATATGAATTTATCCTTTGACTTAGCAATTCCTCTTCGGGAATTTAACCTGTAGCTCTACCTCCAAAAATATTAAACTACATATGTACAAGGTTATTCTTGGCAGTATTATAGTCGGCAAGTATTGAAAACTATCTAAATGTCCAAACATGGGAGAGTGGTTGGATAAACTATAGTAAATACACAAAATAGAGTACAGTACAGCTGTAAACACAAGAATGAAGAAAATCTCTATTGTCTGAAATGGAGTGATTTCCAGGAGATATTATTAAGTGAAAAAAAGCAAACCAAAGTATATAATATACTACTTTTGTGTAAGAAAAAAGAAAAAATAAGAAAAAAAATATATGTATGTATGCGTATGTATACACACACACACACACACACACACATATAAATGCCTACTGCGGTGTAGAACAAAAAACACTGCCCAAGGGTGTGAGAGGGAGTGACAATTCTCTGAGTATATTTTTTGTGAAATTGTGCCAATGTTCTACATATTAAAAAAGTAAAATTAATTAATTGAGAATAGGAAGGGAAAAAATCCTAAAATAGAAAGCAAGTTGAAATAGATTAATTCAGTTGTATTTTAAATAAATACCATCATTACATTGAAAGAGAAAAAATAAAGAAAATACTATTCCAAGTAGCTACAAACACAGTGTTTCTACAAAAGTAGAAATTCATGAGTCCTTACCAATAATAGATGATAGATATATACGTAAGAATAGAATGTGAGAAAGGTGGGAGGAGAGGTATAAGAAGGAAGGAAGGAAGGAAGGAAGGAAGGAAGGAAGGAGGAAGGAAGGAAGGAAGAAGGAAGGGAGGAGGGAGGGAGGAGGAGGAGGGAGAGAGGAGGAGAAGGGAAGGGAAGAGAGGAGGGAGGAGGAGGAAAAGGAAAAGGAAAAAGGGAAGGAAAGAAGGAAAACAGGGCTCTTGCATATAATAGAATGCCAAGAACTAACTGGCAAATATGGAAAAAGTGCTCAAGTTGGAAAGTTATTATCATAGTAAAAATTTAATCAGGATAGAATCATCAATAGATGACAAATTAAGGAGAAAATTTTGATGATAATTAGGATATTTGCATGGTCTTTGAGGGTTTCTCTAAAGTATGCTTATTAGTTAGAAGAGAGGAAAAAATAAACAGCAATTATGCGGTGGAGAAATCAGACAACTTAACTGAGTGATCAAAATTAACATCACCAATGAGAAACAGATGGACACAGCGCTCTTCCGAATGTGACACCCTGAGAAGGACACAATATCACCTGTGCAGTATTAAGGCAAAGAATGAATAAACTGAATTCAATCACAAAGTAACATTAAATAAACACAAAATAAAAAATGTCTAAAAGACAAAAAAAGACTAATAATATTCCAGATTAAAGGAAGCTAAAAACACATGGTGATTAATTGCAATATCTGATTCTAGACTGGATCCTTTATTGGAGTAAAAAAATGCTATAAAGGAGATCTGATGATCTGACATTTGTCAGATCAGCTTTCAAAATTGGAATGTGGGCAGGAGACTATATAAAAGTATTGATAACTCTGCTGTGGTTATGTAAGAGAATATTCCTATTCTTAGGAAATACACACTGAAGTATTTAGGGATAAATGGATATGATGTATGTGACTTACTCTCAAAAGGGTATATGTGCATATGTATGTAAACACACATATACATACATGCATATGAACACACGCACGCACACACACACACACACATAGAGAGCGACAGACAGACAGAGAAAGAGAGGGAGAGAGAGAAAAGCAGATGATGTTACCAATAAATAAATCTAGGTAAAGGGATTGTATGGTTTTTTTTTTTATTTACTGTTTTTATTTTTGTAACTTTTTTAAAATTTGAAATTTTCTCCAAAATAGAAAGTTTTAAAAAATACTTAAGTAAGTCCTTAAGAAGTGATACTTAATTTGACTCAGATCCAGCCCGTTTTTCTCCAACATTACATCTCTTAAACAGTAAAAGATGCAAAGATCTGTTTATTTCAGGGAGTTTTCTTTTTCTGTTCCTTGGGTATTATTTAATCTGAAAATTCAGAAAATAAATGAGGATTCATTTTGCAAGTTTGCTGTTTTCATTTCATTTCTGGGTCCTATTCTGCCTTAGGTACTGGCTGGGATCCACCAAAACTTTAATCAATTTTTCTTTCTTAGGAAATGAATAGAGCCCTTTGATTTTCCCAAGACTCCAGGGCAAGCTTTTCCTCTCCCATTAAAGTATTTTATATCAAAGGAAACAAAGTTGTGTCACTCCAGACTTCACCCAAGAGAGAGACTTCAATTCCTCCTCACACCCTTGGGCAGTGTTTTTTGTTCTACACCGCAGTAGAAACTGTGGAAAGAGTTCCAGGTTGGCATCAGTCCCTGCAGCAAGATCCTGCACACGGGACAGTAGTGGATGCAGCTCCCTTTAGACATTCCTGCTGGGGTCTCCTCAGGCTGGGGGCAGAAAGCTCAGCAGTCACTGCCTCTCTCCCCTTAGAGAACTTTATCCATCATCCCAAATTTTTGGTAAACAGCTTGACCGACATGTATTTGTTCAATACTTGTTTTGAAGATACACTCTATTTTACTGAGACCTAACTGTTGCTTTGGTGCAATGTTTAAATCAAAACTTGCAATGTCACTGCCAGTTACAGAAATGCAGCCCACAAACTCCTCTGTTGGACTCAAATGTCCTTAAGAGTGTGAGTTTATTTTGTACTTCTTAGCACCCTCAGAGTGAGGGCGAGTCCTGGAACGAGTTGAGGCTTAATAAGTATTGAGTGAGTGAATGATAGATGATGGCAAATGAGTGAATAGGAGAAAGAAAAATGCCTCGTGGAACAAAGAATTTAGCTAAAAACAGTGACAGTGTCTCCCTCATAGTGGTGAGCTGAGCTTTTTTTGACTCATTCCATGTCACAGATCAATACATCTACCTGACAGCTATGTTCTTGAAAATGTTCTTTTGTGGCAGCTCAATCAAGCCCAGAGAGATTAAGGCCTAAATCTGGGTGGTTTAGTAGATGCCTTATATTGAACAGGCCTCTGGCTTAGTTTCAAAGGCTCAGCTTGGTAAAGTTAGGCAGGTATCTACTGGTGTAGAAAAATGCCAGATCCAGGGAATCAGTGAAGAGTAAAATAAGTCAACATACACATCGTGTGTGTTAAGGTGTTGGTGGAACGCTATAAACTTCTAATGGTAAGAGGAATAAGTTCTGGGGATCTAATGTACATCATAGTGACTATAGTTAACAATACTATATTTTATACTTGAAAGTTGCTGAAAAAATAGATCTTAAATGTTCTCAACATAAAAGCAATAAAAAAATGGTAATTATGTGAGGTGAAGGATATGTTAACTAACTTTATTGTGATAAACATTTCCCAATATATACATATATTAAATCATCATGTTGTACACTTAAAACTTACACAATGTTGTCAGTTATATTGCGATAAAGCTGGAGAGGAAAAAAAAAAAGAATACCAGCTAACCGGGTGAGGAAATACGGTCTGAAACTGAGAGCAAGAACAGGTCTCAACAGATCAAAGAATTGCCACGGAGTTCTGGACCTGGGACAGAGAGCTCTGTCTTTTGCTTTCTTTATGTAAACTGATCAGGCTTTGCTATTGTATATTGAGTGGAAAGACAGCCAGGGCCCTACAGGTAAAGTTTTACCTGATCAAGTCAAGAGCAGAGAGTTAAGTCTTAGGTAGGAAGTCTTTGGTCCTCTAATCGCTTTCAGAAGATAGTCATGTCTCTGATGGCCAGAGAAAGTTGGTCCAATCAGCAGAAGGTTGATTCTCAACCTGCTGTTGCCCCATATCATTTAAGGTTTGGGCAAATGGACACTATTTCAAGTTTTGACCTCAAATCTACCTGCAGCCTTCTATCTTGCAGAACTGGGTCACAGCATGAGTGAACCAAGAGAGCTTTCCTGTGTTTAATTAGATGCTTTGGTGCCTTTCCCTCAGACTTTCATATTCAGAATCATGAGTACTCAGGGATATGGATGCACTCCAGGACAGATTCAAAGCTACAGAATAAGCATAGCTCATCTAGAACATAATTATTATTCAAGTAAAATAATATATATTTTTATAAATTTATTAAAATTTTGTTTTATATATAAATTTTTGTTATATATATGTATATAATTTGAGTGAATTTAAAAAAAAATTTAAATTTAAATGGCTTCCTGAGATCAGAGCATCTCATCTGGGGTGCTGAATTGGAGGAGGGGATAGAATAAAATATGAGCCTTCTCAGAATCTAGAGTGTGTGACCTATGTAAAAGCTTTATTAAAACTACTCCCCAAACCACAATCTCAAGTTTTTGCTGACAGAAGCATGATTTTAGAATATCAGATCCAAACTTAAACATATGATGTTCCAATAGTCCCAGTTTCAGCACAAAAAGGTCAAAGATCTGCATATAGAAGGTAATAATGAAGAAAAGAAGTCAAGACGACCGTGTAAAGATACAGTTCTACAGCCTAACTCTGACTTCTAGGACATTCTTCTTTACACTTAACTGAACAGAAAGATATATGAGATGAACTTTACTTTCTCTTTTACTTCTGCTACTAAAAGGAAGCGGAAGGAGTGGGCACAGATAGATGGTTGAGACAAACTACAACTTCCTCCATGACCAATTTGACCAATTTGGGAAGGGTGGAGCAAGACTTGTGGCTGACTTGCGGGGGTTAGCTGCAGAAACTTAAGCCGATCAAAATTCTTTGAAACTAAATCGTCAAAAGGCCAAAAAACATACTAAGGGCTTTTGACTATAACCTAACATTCTGAGAGAGTTGATAAGGGAAAAACACTAAAGATTCATTATTTTTATTTATATTAAATTTTTTTTGTTTTTTTAAATAATTATCTTTATTGGTTAAAGTTGTTTGCACAATCTTGTAATTTTAATAATAAGGTTGAGAGAGGATGATAATATCTGCTCTCAAGTACCCTGATATTAACCCCTAGATTATGTGGCATCATGCTATTTCCAATTGATGTAACCCAAAGTGCCAAGTCACGTCATGAAAAAGAATGCATTTCTTTTTAAGATTAAATTTGCTAAATGAATAACAAATGTACAGAGTTCATTCTAATTGTGCCTGACGGCCAAGTGATTACTAATTTATACATTAGAATGTCATTCTCATAATTTCAGGAAACTTGAGGTGGGATAAGAGAACATTTAGATTTCTTGCCAGTTAAACCAAAATATCCTTTTCTGATTGCATAAATTTATATACAACATGCACAAAAATTACTTACTCTGCTATTCTACCTATTCTAATGTTTTTTGTTTTGTTTTGTTTTGTTTGTTTGTTTTTTTAAAGAGAAATTATTTGGCATTTCAAAGTCTTAATCTAAAGCATCTGGGCTATAAAACTTCCTCAAGTAACTTATTTAAAGGGAAGGAAAAAGGGTGTTACCCCCAGGGGATGATTCAGTAGGGTTGGAGTATGACCCAGGAATCTGTGTGCATAAGCTCCCAGTTTTCCTGCTGGTGCTGGTGATGTGGAAACATTTTTAGGATAATTGAAACTGAAAGGAAATTTACTGTGCATGAAGTGTGCCTTTAGTACCAGAAGGTGGCTCCAAAACATACTGAATAAGGTACTTTGCAGCTAACTGGCTGGAAAATAAAGGCCTCAGAGGCTTTATTTTTCTCAATTAGGGGAAGGGGAGAGGGTGAAAGAATGCTGTGCAGTAAAAGAAATATAGTCGTGTGTTGCATAATGACATTTAGGTCAATGATGGACCACATATGAGGGAATGGTGGTCTCACAAGATTATAATGGAGCTGAAAAATTCCTATCTCTTAGGGATATCATAGCTGTTGTAACATCGTAATGCAACACATTACTCACATGATTGTAGTAATGCTGATATAAACAAACATACTGCTCTGCCTGTTGTATAAAAGTATAGCATATACAATTATGTACAGCATATAATACTTGATAATAATAAATGACTGTGTTATTGACTTATGTGTTCACTATATTATACTTTTTATCCTTATTTTACAATGTACTCTTTCTACCTATTAAAAAAAAAAAGTTTACTGTGAAATAGTATGCCATGTTATGCCAGCAGCAGCCTCATACAGCTCATGTTTACTGTCTCCAATTGAATAATTGAGCTTGATTTAATCTTGTGTTGTATAAATTTAAGTGTAGCTTAAGTGTAAAGTGTTTATAATGTCTACAGTAGTATACAGTAATGTTCTAGGCTTTCATATTCATTCACGACTCATTCACTGACTCATCCAGAGTAATTTCCAACTCTGTAAGTTCTATTCATGGTAAGCGCCCTATAGAGATGTACCATTTTTTAAATCTTTTTTTCTGTACTTTTTCTATATTCAGATATACAAATACTTACCATTGTCTTACAATTGCCTACAGTATTCAATACAGTAACATGCTGTATAGGTTTGTAACTTGAGAGCAATAAGCTATACCATCTAGGTTTGTGTTCACACGTGATGAAATTGCCTAATAATGCATTTCTCAGAAACTATCCCTGTGGATAAGTGGCACATGACTGTAAATGGACATTAAACTAAGTTTACATTCATCACTTGTTATTAATTCTTCTCAAAAGTATTATAGTAATATTGTGTTGTACTTTTTTCAAAGTATACCAGAAAAACTTGATGTTCAATAAATATAAATGGCAGAGAGACACTCAGAATCTTCTTGAATATCAAGCTTACAAATCTCAGAGAAATAGTCTTATGGCTCATTACTGCTGCCATTCACTTCTGTCTCATTACAGAATCTCAGTTGTGGGCCATAAAGACCAGGAGGGCATGAGGTGATACCACATATAACGACTTCCTGCTTAAGTTGCTGCTGCTTCCGTACTCAGTTTCTCAGAGACATTCACCTAAGTATAATCAGTGACTGGGCCATAACAACATGGTCTATGGCTCTAGCCCTAATCAACAAAATAACTGGATTCCCACCTCCTGACTTTGTCTTCAATGTCAGGAATGTCTGAGGTGTACCACATGTGTTCACTAGTCAGTGCGCTTCCTTACCTCCCTTTCCTTGGAGGCTCTTGTCACTTCCTGGAGGTAATTGCTGCTGCTGTCATCATGTCCCGGGCACCACCCATGTTGATGACATCTCTTTATTTTTCTCTGATCCTTATCACGTTTGTTTTTTTGTTTGTTTTTTTGTTTTTTTTTTTTTACTTGAATTGGAGAAAGGAGGATGGGGATGATTAGGGATAAATAATAAACTCTGCTTACATGAGGCACAAAACAAAGCATCCTTATACTCCACCCCATCTCTCATGTACATGGTTCTCATTTCAGTCTCTCACCCTCCCCACATCCTTCAGGCAGGAAAAAAAAATTGCTAATGACACATCACTGTGATATTACAAGCATATATCTTCACTCACCTCTAAGAAATGTCCTTGGATCAAACACGTGCCTGGATTCTGATTCTCTTTGAAGTCTGCTCCTTTCCTGTCTAGCACTCAGACTGGGAGAGAAAGAGCACAGGGTCTTATAAGTGGGGGCCAGAAACAGCCCCAGCCGCACTATCATTGTCAATATTTTTCCTCTGAGGCTCTTAGGTTACCTTTAATTGAGTAAAATGAAGGTCATCTTGCCCTGCCATCCAGACATGTCAAATTGGCAAGTTTAGGTGCTTACTCTGGGACCCTCGCTATTCATTTATGACTTGATTCCAAAAAAAAATGAGGCATCCTAGATACTTTCACAATATAATGTAGCCTCCAAGAGAGGGCAACGTCTGCAGTCACTTCTGTAATTCAATAGGGCTGTTGATCAAGTAATGAAGAAAAAAATTTCATAAAAAACAAAACTTATAGATGTATTCATATAAACAGGTTTGGTTGTATATAATGTAAATGAATGACTAATTTTACGAGACTTTCAAATGATGAAAAATATTTCAGAGGTAGTCAGGCCATCTATTCAGGCCCTAGATTTATAGGTCTTTGGAGATGAGACGTGGGGATGGAGAAGCATGCACCATAGCTATGAAAGGTCATGCCTTTAGTCTGAGTGTGTCAGGCCTTCTGTATGCTTTCTCACTTTTCTCTTGCTTAGATAACTGATTTCAAAGACTTATCTGACAGACCATATTTCTCCAGCTGTTCTTCAGTATGTCAGCATTATCTTCCCCAAGTACAATGTGAATCATTTTACTCCCCTTCTGAAAAACCTATAATGGCCACTTTTGTCTATAGAGAAAAAAAAACAAACGTATAAACTCTTTATATACTACAGTCATAAACAGCCTTGCCTGACTTACAATAATACCATGTAACATACAACGAGAAGCCACTGGCACAGTGGTCAAGATATTTGTAGTCACAGCTCTTCTACTAACGAGTTATGAAATCTTGGGCAGAGTTATATAGCCAGTAAGCTTCAGCATCCTTTGCAAAATGAACACAGAAATATTACCTAATTCACTGGGTCCCTGTGAAGGTTCAGTGAGAGTAAATGAGTCATATTTCCCACTTATTCTATGTGCTGCCGCTCTAGTGTATTTTCTGTTTTTCTTATCTCCCATTCATTGTACGGCTTTGCTTATGTTTTCCCACATCCCTTTCCCACTCCAGAACCCCGCACCCATTTTCCACTTGTAGAAATTTCTCTCAGAATTCCAGACCTGGCTCGAATGTCGTTTCCTATAATAATGGATCTCTTGGCCCTTCCCCCACCAAAATATATACCTTTTATCATCTGCCACATGTAACTCTATTAACCATTCATTAGCCTCACATTACAATTTGTAATTCACATAATTGACTGTTTTTTCTTCTGGATTATATGTTATCTGAGGTTCATCAACTTTTATTTAACTGTTCTTCCTAGAACCTATCAGAATAATTTCCAAATAATAAGCACTCCATTTTGTTATGATTATTAATGAAAATTGACTTGCTTTGAAAAGTTCAGTCCTTTTAGTAATTTGGTATCCTTTCCCATTGATAAATTTCATAATATAGTGTGTAACAAAATATTAACTATCTGAATTTGAAATATTAATTTTTATTTTAAAATTATTTGTTTCTAAACATTTGTGGAATTGTACAAAAATTTCATTGATAACTTGGTTTCTATTTTATAACAGAAAAAATATTTTCTAATATTTAAAGATTCTTAGTTAGGATTTTTAATGCAAATATTTTAAAATTAAAAAAGTAATATAAACGATTACAAAACCTTGGAAAAGAGACAGAAAAAGCAATACATAGTCCTACCTATCAAACATGAGCCTGCTTTCTGAGGCCTTCCTATTCAAAGTGTGGTTCGAACCAGCAGCATCAGCATCTAACAAGATAGAAGCTTATAGAAATGTAGAATCTCATACCCATCTGAGGCCAACTCAGTCAGAATATAATTGATTTACACTTACAGTTTGAAAAGCACTGCTCTAAGGTACTACCTAGTACCCAGCAAAGCATGTTTGCCAAGCATCTCTCTCATTCTAACAAATATTTATTGAGCACCTGCTATATGCCAAATACTATAGCAGATGTGTTTCTACTTGCAAGATGTCTTCCAGGACTGACTCAAGAATATATGGAGAGGGGTCGGGGAAGATGGCAGACTAAGTAAAAGCAGGGTTCATCTCCTCCCAGGGCCGCATTGAAATTACAACCAAACTATAAAATAACCAATGTGGAGAATCACCTGAAGTCCAGCTGATCATAACACCTACATCTAATATAAAGGAGCTACATCGAAGCCGGTAGGAGAGGCAAAATCGCAAATCGGGCTGGACCCACACCAGTGGGTGGTAGAGGATCGCCAGGAGGGAGAGCCGGGCTGCAGAGGCTCTCCTGAGGGAGATGGGGGTCTTGGTCACATCTGGGGGCTCTTCAGCACAGGGTCCCAGCCCAGGGAAGAGGAGATTCCAATAATTCTAATTGTAGAAACTGGAGGGGATTCTGGCCGTCTGGGTTAGATGGAAGGCAACTAAACTCCTAGACGTCCCTTTAAAGGACCTGTACAAAGATTTTCTGACCTGAGGACGCTCACCCAGAATGCCAGAGGTGGGTCAGAGGCTTGCGCGGGATTCATTCTGAAAAGGTCTCCATTGCCGGGCATCTGAACGAGGGCTGGAAAGGCAGCCACCATTGTGCCTTAGTCCAGCGCCCCCTACCAGGCAATCTATAGACCCCTCTCACAGGGCCATTAGGAAGCTCTGGACTAAGAGAGGAGTTTCTAATCCTAGCAAAAGCGGCCAGTGCTGTGAGCCACATTTCGGAGACAGGGTCAGGCAGATCCCTGCTGCCAACACGAACTTGAGCAGATATCAGGGACCTATGGGCTAGTCCCAGACAGCAGCTGGTCTCGCTGTGAGCTGGGTCTTCTGCAGGAACTCACAACAGTTACCAAATTTTCAGCAAGACTGAGGATGAATTGATCTGACTGCCATTGTCTCTCTGAGACCCCACACCACCCAGCCTGCAGACTGACATATGCACTTCTTGCTGGATGATTGCCACCGCCAGCTCCGAGAACCAAAAGTATTTACAGTGGGGCGGACATCACTGTGAGGCATTTCCAATCCCAGCAACAGCACCGTCACTATAAACTACATTTCCATTCCCAGCAGGCAACCAGCCCTGTGACCCCGCCCCACCTACCCACAAATTGCCCCCGGGGGACCATTGACAGTGAACTGCCACAGCCCTACCCTTCCCCTCCCCTGATCTCCTAATCCACACAGGCAACAAACTTTGGCTGGCACAGGTGGGTACTGCATAGAAATCAATGGCAGGCAGAACTTTGCTGCCTGCAAGAGTTGCAATATTGTGTCCAGGGAGCACAAGTGTCTGTGGGAACACCCCTGACAGCATCTGGTCTCACTGTGATCTGTGTCTACAAGAGGAACACTCAGGCACAGAAGTTGTAGCAAAACTGAGGTTGTATTGGCCAAATGGACCTTGTCTCCCTAAGATCCCACTTCACCCAAGTCACAAATTGCCTGCAGCCCATTGACAAGTAGCCTCTTGTGTCCTGGGGTTGGCTCTGGGGTTGAGCAGTTAGCGCAAGCAACAGACCTTGGCTAGCGCAGTGACTGTATTTCGAAGAAAACAGTTGTGGACAGACCACTGCTGCCTGTAGGAGCTGCAATATCTCTTAAGGGGATTGCAGGGGTCTGAATTGATGGCCCTTGACTCCCTGAGCTCCTGTCCCATCCACTACACAAAGTGCCCACTGAACATTGATAGGCAGCTGCCCTTGGGTCGTGCATTTAGGCCCTGGGTAGGCAGCAGTTGACCTTGCTACAAGTGGAAACGTGTACAGCAAGCCACAGAGACAGCGTGAGCACGTAAACTGACACTGAATTGGCAGGGGGAAACTTACTCACAAGACCCAGGAGATTCCCAGAGTCCCTGCACCACCCAACACGCACATCACTCAGAGGCTCATCCAGTTTCAGAGACTTACAGGCATCTGATAGGCCATAGGGGATGGGGGATAACCGAGAGCTGCCTACAGCATTGTCTCTTCCACTTACCTGTAGATCCAGCATAGGCAACAACCATCAGCGGACCGCTTTGTAGTTCTCACCAGGGAGCCCTGAGCAATCAAAAGCAGTGGCTGACCTTGGCCTATGGGGGAGATTCTCCCAAGAGGCCACAAAATCAACACATCTAAAGGCTGGCACCAGACCACAATGGAGCAACTCCTGACTAGCTCCAGTAGTAATACACACATAGGGTGGTTGAAACAAGTACACAAGCCTGCTAGGGCAAATCCCACTCAGTGGGGTCAGCCCCCACACAACAACTTTTATCTTGAAGGTGCAGCCAATTCCCACAATTAGTCAACCTGACTATTAATCCCATCCACTGATCTACTAACAACAATAAAGGCTTGGCAACAACAGAAGATGACACAAAACCCGCACAAAGGTCAAGTCCCAGCATAAGGGATCAGGGAGAGTACGCCACTGGGCCACACAGGACACCTTCCACATTAGGCCATCTGGCCAAGGCTGAGAGATGAAACAAATATTCCTGAGATATAGAAATGAACACAGAGAGGCTAATAAAATGAGAAAACAAAGAAACATGCCACAAATGAAACAACAAGAGAAAACTCCAGAAAATAAGCTAAATGAAATGGAGGCAAGCAACCTACCAGAGACAGAGTTCAGAATAATGGTTATAAGGATGCTCAACAAACTTATGAGGAGAATGGATGAGCACAGTGAGAACCTCAACAGAGAGATAGTAAGCATTAAAAAGGACATAGAAACCATAAAAAAGAACCAGACAGAAATGAGGAATATGCTAGAAGGATTCAACAGTAGATCTGATGGAGCAGAAGATCGAATCAGCTAATTAGAAGGCAGCTGAATACACCCAATCAGAACAACAAAAAGAAAAAAGAATTTAAAAAAATGAAGATAGTTTAAGAGACTTCTGGGGCAACATGAAGCATAAAAATATACGAATCATAGGAATACCTGAAGAGGAAGAGAGAGAACAAGGGATTGAGAATCTATTTGAAGAAATAATGACAGAAAACTTCCTTAACCAGGCAAAGGAATTAGACACACAAGTTCAGGAAGCACGAAGAGTCCCAAACAAGAGGAATTCAAACAGACCTACACCAAGACATCATAATTAAAATGCCAAAGCTCAAAGACAAAGAGAGAATCTTAAAACCAGCAAGAGAAAGGAAGCTGGTTACTTACAAGGGTACCCCCATGAGAATGTCTGCTGATTTTTCAAAGGAAACTTTGCAGGCCAGAAGGAAATGGCAAGAAACATTTAAAGTAATGAAAAACAAGAATCTACAAATGCAGATACTAGCAAGACTTTCAATTAAAATGGAAGGTGAGATAAAGAGCTTCCCAGACAGAAAAAAGCTTAAGGAATTCATCATCAACAAGCCAGCATTACAAGAAATGTTAAAGGGTCTTCTGTAAAAAGAGAAGGGGTAAAAAAGAAAATAGAAATAACAAATATGAAGTCTACGGCCATGCCACCCTGAAAAAGCCCCATCCTGTCTGATCTCAGAAGCTAAGCAGGGTCAGGCCTGGTTCGTACTTGGATGGGAGACCACATAGGAAGACCTGGTGCTGTAGGCATAAAAAAAATAAGGGATTGTAAACTGACAAGGTCCTTGCAATCTGTGAGGTCAACCAAGGGTTGCCTCACCTAAAAAGAAATAAAAATAACAAATATGAATAATAAAATGACAATAACAATGTACCTATCAGTAATCACTATAAATGCAAATGGTTTAAATTCTCCAATCAAAAGACATAGGGTAACCAAATGGATAAGAAAACAAGACCTATGCATATGCTGTCTACAAGAGATCCACTTCAGATCAAATGACACTCACAGACTGAAAGTAAAGGAATGGAAAAAGATATTTTACACAAATGGAAATTTAAAAAAAGCCGTGGTAGCAATACTTATATCAGATAAAATAGACTTTAAAACAAAGGCTATAATAAGAGATAAAAGAAGGCATTACATAATAAAAAAGAGATGGATCAATCAAAAGGACATAACCCAACATAGGAGCACCTACATACATAAAGCAATTATTGACTGACATAAAAAGAGAGATCAATAGTAATACACTTATAGTAGGAGACTTTAACACCCCATTGACACCAATGGACAGATCTTCCAGGCAAAGAATCAGCAAGGAAACAATGGGCCTAAAAGATACACTAGAACAGATGGACTAATAGATATTTTCAGAGCATTTTACCCCAAAGTAGCAAAATATACATTCTTCTCAAGTGCACCTGGAACATTTCCAAGGATAGACTACATGTTAGGACACAAATTAAGTCTCAATAAATTTAAGAAGATTGAAATCTTATCAACCGTCTTCTCTGATCGCAATGGTATGAAACTAGATATCAACTATAAGAAAAAAATGAGAAAATACACAAACACATAGAGGCTAAATAACATGCTACTAAACAATGAATGGGTTATTAATGAGATCAAGGAAGAAATCAAAAGATACCTAGAGTCAAATGAAAATGAAAACACAACAACTCAAAATCTATGGGACACAGCAAAAGCAGTCCTAAGAGGGAAATTCAATACGAGCCTACCTCAAGAAACGAGAAAAAGCTCTAATAAACAATATAACTTTATAATTAAAAGAACTAGAAAAAGAACAGCAAACAAAGCCCAAAGTGAATAGAATGAAAGAAATAATAAAGATCAGAGTGGAAATAAATGAAATAGAGTCTAGAAAAACAATACAAAAAATTAATGAAACCAAGAGCTGGTTCTTTGAAAGGATAAACAAAATTGACAGACCCTTAGTCAGACTCATCAAGGAAAAAAGAGAGAGAACTCAAATAAATAAAATCAAAAATGAAAGAGGAGAAATAACCACAGATTCCACAGAAATACAATGGATCATAAGAAAATACTACGAGCAATAATACGCCAACAAATTGGACAATCTGAAAGAAATGGACACATTCTTAGAAACATACAATCTCCCAAGAGTCAAAAAGAAGCATAAAATCAGAACCAACCAATTACCACCGATGAAATAGAATTAGTAATCAAAGACCTCCCAAAAAACAAAAGTCCTGGACCAGATGGCTCATAGGCAAATTTTACCAAACATTCAAAGAAGAACTGTCACTTATTCTTCTCAAACTATTCTAAAAAATTCAAGATGAGGGAAGGCTCCCTAACTCCTTTTATGAGGCCACCATTACCTTGATTCCAAAACCAGGCAAAAACATTATAAAAAAAGAAAACTATAGGCTGATATCTCTTATGAACATTGATGCAAAAATCCTCAACAAAATATTAAAAAACCAAATTCAGCAATACAATAAAAATATCATACACCATGATCAAGTTGGATTTATTCTTGGGATGCAAGGTTGGTTCAATATCCGCAAATCAATTAATGCGATGCACTACATTAACAAATCAAAAGATAAAAACCATATGATCATATCAATAGATGCGGAAAAAGCATTTTACAAAATCTAGCATCTATCTATGACAAAAACTCTCAGCAAAGTGGGAGTAGAGGGAACATACCTCAACATAATAAAGGCCACATATGACAAACCTATAGCTAACATCACACTCAGTGGAGAAGGCTAAAAGCATTTTCCTTAAGATCAGGAACAAGACAAGATGACCACTTTCACCACTCCTCTTCAACATTGTATTGGAAGTCTTAGCCACAGTAATAAGACAAGAAAGATAAATAAAAGGCATCCTAATTGGAAAGGAAGAGGTAAAACTCTCGTTATTTGCCTATGACATGATACTATATAAAAAGAACACTAAAGATTCCACAAAAAAACAGTTAGAACTGATCAATGAATTCAATAAAGTAGCAGGTTACAAAATAAATATTCAGAAGTCAGTGGAATTTTTATACACCAATGATGAACTTTCAGAAAGAGAAATTAAGAAAACAATTCCATTTACGATTGCATCGAAAACTATAAAATACCTAGGAATCAAACTAACCGAGAAGGTAGACCTGTTTACAGAAAATTATAAGTCATTGAAAAGAGAAATTGAAGAAGACACAAATAAATGGAAGCATATATCCTGTTCATGGGTAAGAAGAATCAACATTGTTAAAATGGCCATACTACCCAAAGCAATCTGTAGATTCAATGCAATCTGTATCAAAATACCAATGGCCTTTTTCAGAGAGTTAGAACAAATAATCCTAAAATTTATATGGAGCCACAAAAAACCCTGAATAGCCATGGCAATCTTGAGAAAGAAGGACAAAGTTGGAAGGATCACACTACCTGACATCAGACTATATTACAAGCCTACAGTAATCAAAACAGCATGGTACTGGCATAAAAACAGATACATTGATCAATGGAACAGAATAGAGAGTCCAGAAATAAATCCACACCTATATGCTCACTTAATATATGACAAAGGAGGTAAGAGTATACAATGGGGTAAAGACATCCTTTTCAATAAATGGTGTTGGGAAAACTGGACAGACACATGCAAAAGAAAAAGAAGTTGGACCATCTTCTTACACCGTATACAAGAATAGACTCAAAATGGATTAAAGACTTAAATGTAAGACCCGAAACCATAAAATTTCTAGAAGAAAACAGGCAGTAAACTCTCTGATATTACTAACAAGAATTTCTTTTCGGATATATTTCTTTGGGCAAGGGAAATAAAAGAAAAAATAAACGATAGGACTACATTGAACTAAAAAGTTTTCGTACAGCAAAGGAAACCACCAACAAAACAAAAAGACTAATGATATAACTGATAAAGGGTTAATATCCGAAATTTATAAAGAACTTATACCACTCAACAACAAAAACAAACAATCCAATTAAAAAATAAGCAGAAGACCTGAACAGATACTTCACCAAAGAGGAAATACGAATGGCTAACAGACATATGAAAAGATGCTCAAGGTCTCTAATCATCAGAAAAATGCAAATTAAAACCACAGTGAGATATCACCTCACACCGGTCAGAATGGCTATTATCAATAAATCAAAAAACAGCAAGTGTTGGCGAGGATGCGGAGAAAAGGGAATCCTCATATATTGTTGGTGGGATTGCAAATTGGTACAGTATAGAGATTTCTCAAAAAATTAAAAATGGATGTACCTTTTGACCCAGCAATTGCACTTCTAAGTATTTATCCAAAGAAAACCAAAACGATAATTCGTAAAGATCTATGCATGCCAATATTCATGGCAGCACAATTTATAATAGCCAAGATATGGAAGCAACCTAAATGTCCATCAAAGACGATTGGATAAAGAAATTATGGTTCATATATACAATGGAATATTACTCAGCCATTAAGAAAATGAAATCCTACCATTTGCAATGACATGGATGGACCTAGAGGTTATTATGCTGAGTGAAATAAGTCAGATAGAGAAAGATAAATACCATATGATTTCACTTATATATGGAATCTAAGAAACAAAAAGAAAAAAGTAATAAAAAACGGACTCACAAATATAGTGGACAATTTGGTGACAGACAGAGGGGAGGGGGATTGGGGAACTGGAAGAATTGAGTGAAGGGTTAAAGAAGTACAAATTAGTAGTTGATAGTTGGGTGGAAAGATGGGAAGCATGGCATAGGGAATGTAGTTAGCATTAATATGATGGCTAAGTGGAGGGTTGGGGGAAGGGGGCAATTGGGGAAATCATTTTATGAACAATATATGTCTAACCAATGTACTGTATACTTAAAACTAATTTAAATAAATTTATTTTTAAAAAAAGAATATTTGGAGAGAGTGTTGTCTTCTTTTGAAGCATTTTCTTGGGCAAATGAAGTAGTTTTGAAATAGCTGCCCAACGTACAAAACGTCTCATTCTGAAGTGGTTTCACTTCTCTTGTTTTCAAGTTCTCACACAGCGATATCTCTAAGTCTAAAGTTCAAACTTTCTTATTATGCTCACTCTTTCCATTAAGAGCTGAAAACAAACCAACCAACAAACAACAACAACAAAAAATGGGATTGAAATGAACATTTCTGCAGTAGAGTTTAAATAACACATTTTGTTTGCCTTAGGCATCTTCCATAAAATTTTGTTTTGGGAAATTTAAAAGAAAAAAATTTAAGTTCAAGGGAAGGTAAGAACGGTGACATTTTAAAAGTAAATCTTGAGATATTTCTTAAGAGTAATTTTTCCAAGGGAATAAACAATTTTGTTGACTCAAATAGCTAGGTGACATATTTCCAATGCCCTGTGATGTACTTGAAAAAAGCACTCTATAGAAATGCCCTTTAAGTATCAGAAGATACATGATGAATTGTGTACATTTCTTATTAACCAAGGTATACTCCTTTCAGAAAATGAAAAAAAAAAAAAAACTTTGATAATATTATGCAGCTCAAAAATCTGAAAAGCATGCTTACATGAATGTTAAGAACAGCCTGGAAGAGGAAATTTTAATAATGTGTCAAAAGGGAACAATAGGCAGTGGCAGTTATGACTATGAAAAGGTGGCTGGGACTCAGGCACTGGTGCTGTAAAGTTATCTTGAAGATGAGGTGGGTGCATGGTGATTAAACGTTAGCTGATCTACAGATCTTTATATGAACTTTCAGCCTTCTCTTAACAAAGACTGCTGTTTCCTTTTTCCATATGCCCCCCTTGAATCACTGAGGAGCAGCCTAGCCTGAAGCCTTCCATGGCCCCACCATCAAGGCCAAGATGTTTATTTTTCATTTACCAGTTTGCCAAGACGTCCCTATGATTATCGGTGTGCAAAGTTCTCATACCCTTAGAGACCCTATGGTTTAAGGACCATTCGAAGGAGTAGGGGACATTGCAGAAAGCTGGGAGATGTGTTAGTGTGCGTATAAGCTTCATTCCAAAATGAGATTTCCAAATAGTGTATGAACTGCTCCGCTCCCAAACGTCCATTTCATCTATGAAAAGGAGATCGTACCAGCAACTCTCCCTGCCCACCCCGCATAAGGGGGTACTGTGAAGAGCAAATGGGACAAAAAATTTGGAAGAAGGTTCAAATAACAGGGCAATACAATGTAAGGTATCATTTCTTCCTCCGTAAAATGGGAATAAGTGGTGTGTAGGTGAATCTTAATTACGTAATGGTCGAAACATAAACCATCCCTGATGTTGTCATCCAAATACAGGATACTGCACCTATCTCAGCTTCTTTACCTCTTGTTGTTCTGCTATCACTGTGGTTTATTGAAAATTTAATAGTTTCTGTGTAATTGTTATTGCGCGCGCGCGTGTGTGTATGCGTGCTGAGGGAAAAGAAGGAAGAAAAGAAATATCTATAGGTGCTGGCTAGGTGAAAGCCCGAGGAAAGAGTCCTGTCTGAGCTCCTGCTGATTCCAGCTGCAGTCTCTGCAGGCTGGCTGCCTACTGGAGAAACAGAGGGAGGAGACTGGGGCAGCAGAGGGGTGGAAGCTGCTCCGCGGGGCAGCCCGGGAGAGCGCGGGCCAATCGGAGCGCGCTTCGCCGGCGGCCAATCACGGGCCGCCTAGCCCGGCAAATCTGCCCGGCAGTGTGGGCGGGGCTGCCGTGAGTCCGGGTGCCGCCGGTTACTCTTCTGAGCCCCTTCAGGAAGCACAGGGCAGGAGGTGTGTGTGCGGAGAAGCCGGGGGAGGGAGCGCAGGCAGGCCTGGCTTAGGTGCCAGCCCAGTGACATCCACAGAAGCCTGTATCAGGCTGGTGATGGAGCGTCCGGGAGCTCACGTATGTATAGAGCCACCGGCTTGTCTATATGCTGTGTAGGCACCTGTCTTGTAAGTGGCTACGGGCGTGGCTGCTCGTCGTACGTTCAGTTTCTGTAAGATTTATCTCTAGGGGCCTACCTTTCCAGTGCTCCAGAGCAGAACATAAGAAGTTTAACGGAGCCGGCAGTGAGCAGATTAAAGGAGTGGAACAGCGGCTGGGCCTGAGAGGGTGGGGACTGCGGGTGCTGTGGGGTAGAGAACCACCTATTTGTCCTGTCTCCCTGGCAGAAAGGTATTTTGGTAAGACTGGAGTGACAAAGGTGGACCTGAAATATCTAGAGAGCCTGGGCATGATGATCACTGAGTGAGTGGCACTCGACAGAACCTGGACAGTTTGTTGACTGACCGAGAGGGATGCTGGCAGTTAGGAAGGTAAGGAGGAAACTCAGGATGGGGACCATCTGCTCCCCCAACCCCAGCGGGACAAAGACATCATCGGAGGTCTGCAATGCCGACTGGATGGCCTCGCTGCCCCCTCACCTCCACAACGTGCCCCTTTCCAATCTGGCAATCCCAGGTATTCCTCTCTTCCTACTTGTTCCCACTGTGTTCGCTTCTGCCATTTTAGTGTTGTTAATGGGTTGGGTTGTTTTCTATTGTGCTGATAAAGTAATTGTCCTTAACTAAGTAATTGACCTTAACTAAGCCTCTTTTTATTTCCAAACCAAAAACTTAACACTGAAGCAGCTACTGTAAAGAGATTTAAGTACGCTGCATCATTGGCAAAAGGGACTGAGGAGAATAGAAGCACCGTTTTTTGTCTTTTTGTTTTGTTTTGTTTTTACTTGATAACCTTATTCTAAGACTATTATCTTCTAATGTTGGGGTCAGGGTATGTGAGGGTTGCATTTACTTGAATCACAGAAAAAAAGGAGGGATCAAGGGTAATGAATAAAAAGTCATTAATAATTTTAGATCTGGATCAAAATTAAAACTGAAAAGTATTTCCTTTCTTACCTGACCTTGCATATTGGAGAAAGAAAGAAAGAAACAAACAAACAAACAAAAAGATTAGCATTAAAGAATAGGTTCAGAATCAGGACTGAGTGTAAAGACACATATTTTCGTGTTTGGAAAAGCCAGAAATAGAGAATGCAAGCACTTGTCACAGGTAGTCATTAGGTGTGATGAGGTGGTGGTGTTTGAAGCTTTGTCTATATATACACAGGTGTCTGCCTGACAGATCTAGAACCACAGCCTTGAAAAGCACTTCTGCTCCAGCTACTGTCTCTCTTCTAGGAGTTTTATACCTTGGCATCACTCTCATTAGATTTGTTAAATGGGTCCTCTTCCTTCCTCTCAAAAGCCAGTAAAAGCATGGTTTCTATGAAGGACATTTGAACTACAATGATCTTGGCCTAGTATGCTGGGCAAAGTCCTAGATGCTGGTACTTGGAAAGCATTCCTAGGAGCAGGGAGTGGACTACTGCCAATTCCTTCTCTCACCTGGAGACATAACAATTGACTTCACCCCTAGACTACAAGACAAACTCCTCAGCATTCCTGGGAACAGTCTGCCTTTTTGGTGGCTGAAAGATGACCTCATTCAACCCCAGATCTTTGCTTTCTATGCATGAGGAAGAGCAGTGCTGGCTTCAGATGCAGCCTTTTCCTTATTTTCTTCTAATTTTGGAGATTTTCCAAGTTCCTTGTCCCCATGGGCTCTTGTTGCTTTTGAGCATGGAGAGGGCTGCTAAATCTCTTTATAGTTATGATCACTTGTACTCTATCAGCCAGTGACTGCAGATCCTTGGGAAATGTCAGATGGTCATACTTCAGAACAGGTCTTTTCCATGTTTAATTGACACCTATGGAGTCATCATTGGAGTGATGCACAGGCCTCTTTTAACATTAGTCATTTGTCATCAGGCTTTCTGATGGTTTGTTTTGTCAAGTGGTATGGCAAGTAGTATGTGTTTGCAAACAGAATGACATGTTACACAGGCCCTAAATGGCTCTGTCATTCAGGGCATGTCTGGGGTAGGCTGGGGCTTCCTCCTTCCCATTGTACTTTGAAAGGTTCAGACCACAGCAGCAGCTCTACCTGTGGCTTGACAGTGCACTCTGACACCATTACTCCACAAAGGAGCTGGACATTTGTTCTGCAATCTGTAGGGTATCTCACAGTGACTACAATTGCCAGAGTTGGCAAGCAACCAGAGTCTGCTGCTGTAACTGGAAATTCTATGATTAGCTGCCATTGAGTACACAGGAATTTGTTCACCCTTCTTTGTAAAGTTTGGTCCTTCTAAGCAATCAATCAATCAATCAATCAATCAATAAGAGCAAGCAAGCAAGCAAACAAGCCTTGACTTCTCAAAAGATGCTGAATTCACTACAATGACTGTCCTATTCCCAGCAGTAGAAGGGACATGAGTTTATGTATATATGAGCTTCAAGACGGGAAAATCACATATTAAATGTTAGCCACCCCTTCTGCACCCCTGCCCCACCACTAGTTCTCTCTCCCTCTCCCCAACCTCAACTTTAATATTCCCCAGATAAAGGCTAGCAGTCAAGTTCTGCCAAGCCTTACTAAAAAATACAAAAGACATTTTAGAAAGTGGAGGTCAACATTTTCCTACTCCATCCTCTCTTCCTCTTCCCTCTCATCATCACCTTCGTTATAATAGCTATTATTTTCTGAGCACTACCATGCAGCACTCACTAGCAGACGTTACCTCAAATCCTTACCCCTCCACGATGTATCACTACCTTCATTCTGGAAATAAAGAAATTACTGTCCAGTGAGAGTAAGTAATTTTCTCCAGATCACACAAATAGTAAATAGCAGAACTAATATTTAAGTCTCTGTGTAGCTGACTTCAAAACCGGTGAACTCTCCTTCTGCCCTCAAGGGGACCTTGGGAAGTGCAGAGCAGCAGTGTGTGTATGGGGGGCAGGGTAATCTCTAACTGAAAACTAGTTTTCAGAGACCATCCTCTGCAGCAAATGAAAAATTTTTAGATTAGGTGGTCTTTATCTGAGTGATTATGTATCACTGGGAAGAGACAGATAGATAGATAGATAGATAGATAGATAGATAGATAGATAGATAGATAGATAGATAGATTCACATACATTATGTATACAGAGTATATAGCTAAGTGATATATATTTCACTGTTCATAATTGGAATTGTAAATAGAATTTTAGAATTAGAACACAGTAAGTTTTAAATTCAAATTTAGTAGTGAGACCTATTATTGCGTGTATGTATGTGTGTGTGTATGTACGAGTTTGTGCTCGCAAGTGCTGACCTACGGTGTCTATAAGATTGGATCGCATCTGTAAGGACAGGGCTGGCTCAGCAGTGACATGAGAAAAGGCAGGGAAAAGGCACAGGTTCTGGAAGTAATAGCAGACCCAGAATGGAGTAAACTATGTCAGATTTGATTGCATCTGCTGCATTTGCCTAAGTCATGATGGGAGAGAACATGTGTGAGTGTGCCCTACTCCGCAAAGCCTTAATATATTATTTTACTTCCACAACTGTTAAGAACACCTGTTAATGACCGGTATCACTGGAACATATTGAAATGTCTTGGAGAAGAACCTCAGAACGATTCTCACTGTCAACCGTATAGAATGATTATAGACTCTAAGGGTAAAAAAATCTGGAAATTGCAAAAGTCAGATTTTTAAATTGAAGCTTTAAACTCTACAGACATTTTCACTGATGTTGTTGAAAGCATGATATTCTTTATGGACAAGTGGACTGATAGGAAATTTTTTTTCCTATAATGTACATGGCTTTTCAATGAATTCCTTTTCTTTGTATATTTTAGTGCTACTTTTTTTTTTTTTTTTACCATGTTCTTTTCCTTCTTTTTATTAAAGGTAAAATATTTGATCTTGAACAAAGAGCCTTGAACTCAAGAGTCTCAAAATTTGATATTGATGATTCTGGCTGTGTAATATCAAAGAAATATCCAAATCTATCGGGACTTAGTTTCCTCATCTGCAAAAAAGATGTTGGAGTAAATGAAATATAGAGTCCTTCCCACATTAAAAAAATTCTTAGATTAATTTTTTTGTTGTTCTTGTTGCTACTTCTTTGTCCCAACGTAGAAAGAGATAAGAAGAAAAATTGGGTCATTTTAGGTCTAACGGCCATTTCTTTCATGCCTCTTCAAAACAAGCAATTATTTTTGCCATGTGCATATAAGGATTCTCAATTGCTAGAATAAAGCAGGATCCTCTCACTTTAGCATCCTGAAACGGGCTGTAGATTAGTCGTTCTAAATGAACAGGCCCCGAATACATTTTAAGAAGCCTTGTGTGTGTGTGTGTGTGTGTGTGTGTACATTCACCATATACAATTTAAAAAAACTAATTGGCGTAAACAGAAATGTAAATAAATATTATAGAAACACACAGAATGGAAAGATTAATTCCAAATTTTGAGGTTAGGAACTGCTTTTTTGAAAAAAACAGCATTTGAAGAATGGTCAAAATTTCAAGGGATGTGGCTTAGTGGTCAGGGTTGGGAAGGGGACTTTCCAAGAGAAATAAATGAATTAAGCTAAGGGACAGGAGTATATTGGACAAATAACTAGAAGTCTTCCTCTCCTGCCCCTCAAGAATGCTTTGTTAATAACTTTATCATAGTACACTGTCTAAGAACTTGCACACAGAAAATACGATTATTCCCCTTTATAATCCTAAATCCTAGTACAGGGTAGCAGCTTAGTCATTGGTGACTGTCAAGTGAGTAATTTAATGCATGGAACTGGAGAATAAGAATGTTGGAAATGTGGCGTGCAGCCACCATCATTTCCAACTGTGACCAAAGCTAAACTAAATAGATTGGTTAGGTTCACCTCATGTCTAGCCATATGAAGCAATCCAAACATTTTCCAATTTCTTGTTATTTTGCATAATATTCCTGTAGCTATAGATATGGCTCATCACTGAGCCCCATTAGAAAGGAAAATTCTGAGGCAGAATAAAATGGTCAGAAGAGTCAGAAGTATAACTTCTGTCCTAGGAACAATTCTTTCACCCTGCATCCTTTCTGCCTTCCTTCTTCCCTTGTCAAATTTGAGCTTGTCATGTTTCCTGTCTGGCTGCAGCCTCAGCCTGCTCTCATTTCTCATCCCTCTCTTCACCCTCATTCCACTGACCTGGCCTGGACCCTGGCATCTCCCTTTCCAGTGTCAGCCCTTGTCCAGACGCTCCCCACTGCTCTCCGATTCCCAATGCTTCTCTGTTCTCATCTTGTTGATGGTTATCCCCTTTCTGGAATCCTATCTTTTTCTTGTGCAGTTCTGCCTTTGGCCACTGGTGATTTCTATAGCTCTTTTCCTGTGGTTTCACAGTCTCTTCCCATAGGTGTGACATGGAGACAAAATCATTACCAGGGCAAGATGAAGGGATAATTATTCAGATCCTGCTTCTGGAAGTTGGACCAAGTATGGTACATCTAAAAGAGATTTAGGGACGTAAAAGGGTATACATTGTGGAACAAGAAGTTTGGGTCGGCTCCCCTTTGAGGATAGCATGAACCAAGAGTCAGCGCTAGAACAAACCCATTCTCCAATGGAAAACCAGGGACCAAACTGAATTTTCCAGAACTGAGTCCCTCAAAAAAAATCATGTGGGACCAAAATGGTCTCTTAAGTGGGAAGACAGTTTTTTTGTTGCTGTTTTCATTTTTTTTTTTTTCCCTTGGGTGGTCATTATGAGGAATAAAAAAGAGGCTATAACTTTGGTGATCCCATTAGCAGATTTCTCTTCCAAGAAGGCTTTTTCCTAGATTTCCCCATCCCCATTCCCAATCACACAAAAGCCATAAGTAGTTCAGAAATCACACATGTCTATAAGAAGCAGAATCATGGATTGGTTAAAAATATTAAGGCTAGAGCCACATTGGATTTGAACACCAACTCTGCCCCTCACAACTCTGTGACCTTGGGCAAGTTACTTAACCTCTCTGTGCCCAGTGTCCTCTGTAAAACAGAGATAATAATGGCACCACGCCATTTGGTCAGTATGAGAATCAAATAAATTCTTATAGCATACTTAAAACAGTTCCTGTCACAAAATGAGCACTATATAATAATGGCAATAATAATAATGGCAATTATTATTATAATGTCTTTTTTTACATTAATCATGACATTCATTTACTGAAAGCCTGTGCCTGGAATGGACAACAAAAAAGAGGTATAAGATGTAGTCCATACCCTCAGGTAATTTATAGTCCATTTAAGGAGCTGACCTTCCAATTAATCCATGTGGCTCAGTGTTTTCTGTCTGATCATATCAGGGCAGCTTAAATGTCATCCCCTCTAGGGGACTTAGTTAAGGGAAAGATACATGGAAGGTTGCCCAGGATGTGAGTACCAAGGGAGCCTTACATGCAGTATGAGTGCGGCTGATTAAGAGAGCCAGAAAATCCTCTTTAGGTACTTACTCTGTCCTCTCATTCCAAGTTCAGCTGTCAAACTTTGTCATGTCCAGCCTTTGGGAAAAATTCAACCCTCTGTGACAAGGTTGTTAATTTTGCCTCTGCTCGCCTCATTTCTCCATCATTTGCCCTGCTAATCCAGTTATTTGGTTCCCACCCATCTCAAGAATAAGAACATTACAAAATAGAGATTGTATAACTCCTCCCTTAGCCATTGAAATAGCTTCATGATCCCTCTAAACATATACATCACCCCCCCACACACACACACACACACTGCCCATCACCTAACACACATACATGCATACACACTGAGCCTCAACCTTAGCCTCACCCTAAAGAGAGCCCAAATTTTAATGCCTTTTATTGTTTACCCTTTATAATGATCCTGCAAAACATGCCCACTGCCATTTCAGATCCTAGGAGCCTGCTGCTGTTTTAGATGTGCTTCTGAAGCTGAGATTTCCATTTCTAACACGTGGTCTGACCTGACTCCACACCGTGACAAAGATTGGCTCCACATCTTCCCCCTGCCTCTAAGAGCTTATGTGCACAGGCACACTGGAGGCAGTGTTAGTGAAATGCTTTAGCATCCTGTAAAGGAAAGGTGCAAACCATTTTGCAAATGCCGAATAACCCTAATTAGAGTTTCAAACCAGGCTGCAGAGGAGGGATTATTTATAGATATTGTAATAGGTGGGTGTGTTTGTGTGTGTAAAAAGAAGTTGAATATAAGTCAAGAACCAAATATAGGTGGAGGAGAACTATGACTAAATCTGTGTGAGTATTTATTCACATGCTTGAGCAGGGTTCCTTCCACTTTCCCATATCCACAGGAATTTGGATTACACTGCTATACACCTGTGAAGATCAACCACCACCTGGGAGGATTCCATTAGTAGAACTTTAGTGCCTCCAGGATAAAATAGGTTTGGCCACAGAGGACTGCGTTGCTCTAAAAGAGCTGTCTAATTGTGTTATCTATGAAGTATTGGCAGTCTTTCTTAGATTCATTGTCTACTAAGGATCTGACATTTTCTAAGAGAATAGCAGGGTTTTTAAAAATTTCCAGTTATTCTAGAACTATTGGCTGTAAGGCATTATATCTTCTCAGAGAATATTCTGTCAATATTTTTTCTCTGTACAGAACTGACACAATCAAACGAAGGAAAAAATAGGAAGCATTTGTACCCTGTAATGCAAACGTCTTGCCTTTCAGCAGTAGTCTGCAGTAATGGTGGAACTGAGAAATTTCTAGACTCTGTCAGACTGAGATGAATATTTTATGAACATGCATGATTTGAAGACTTATATACTGAAAACAGTATTCTTAAAGTACAATTGAAACCAGATCGAAAAAAGTGTCAATATGAATTCTCAGATAAAGAACAGTGTTTCCCTCCTCCCTGGGTTTGGGTTCAGGTCACCAACCTGCCAGGAGGTGCTCACTCACATGGATCCTCATAAGAATTATATGAGCACGTGGTGTCAATTTGGCTTTTGAAAAAGTGTGGCTGCTTGCTTATTTCTTTCATTTCATTTTGTTCTCATTGTCAATATTTTTAAAATATATTTATTTAAAGGAAAATCATTTATTCAGAGGGTATTGAGTGCCCTTTCATGCCAGATACTGTGTTAGATGAGGTTAATATAGAAATTAATAAGATTCTTTTCCCTGCTCTTCAAGAAGTTATGATCTTAGAAGAGAAAAAAGCCAAAATTCAAACACTGTGGAGAAGAATGCACAGGAGACTATAACATTCATAAAACCAGTACCCAATTCTGTTACTGGTAGGAGGAAGAAAGCTTGGTAGACTGTGCTTCCAAGAGGAGAGGACCCTTGGGCTGAGTCGTAAAGAGCACGTAGTAAATATCCAGGTGTTGCAGATAGAAAGAAGAGCGTCACAATGCAGAGTTAACATGAAGCAAGAGGTTAGGGTGACCTTGAAGAAACCAGTGCACAGACTTCATTTAAAGAAAGAAATGGAGATGAGGCTGGAAATGCAGGCTAATGAGCTTTCTGTGTCATTCCAAGGTTAAACGTTAAACATTATCCTAAAGGCAAAAAAGCAGCCATTGAAAGACTTGTTCAGGAATGGATAAAAGCCCTAAAATAACTACATAAGAGTGAAGAAAAGCAAAATGACTCATCAGTTAACAGGGATGTTGAGGAGTAATATGAGAATTCATTATTTCTTTCATTCTAGTTAACACATATATGTGGATTATCTCCTATATGCCAGGCCCTTGCCCTATACACTGGTGGTTCAGTGATGATAAATACAGACATGGTTTCTGCCTTCAAAGAATATACAGCCTAGTTGGGGAAATGGGCATTTATCGAGCAGTTATGACACAATACGCTATATGGGGTAATTGAGGGGTAGAGATTACTCCCGGAAGAAGCATTTGCCAGGGGCATTTTAACAAGACTGGGGAGTCCAGAGAGGCCTCCTGGAGGAAGTGATGAGTAAACTGCAATCTGAAGGATACACAGGAATTAGCCCCGGAATAAAAGAAACAAGGGTAAGAGTGTTCTAGGAGAGGAAACAATATGGGTGAAAATCTTGAAGAGAGAAAATGTCCCGTGTAAGAAACCAAAATAGTTTCAAGGAAGAGAGACACTGAGAGGTCTAATAAGCTATGTTAAAGTGATTTAGCTTTACCTTAACAGGCATGGGAAGGGTGATAAGCAGATGAATGACAAGATAAAGTTTTGTGTTTTAGAAAGATCACTCTGGCTGCAGTTCACAAAAAGTATTAGAATCAGAAAGTGCTATAACTAGGGAAGCCACTTAGGTTGCTGATGAGGTCATCCACGTTGGAGATGCTGGCCTGAGAAGGAGGGTGACATTGGGGACAAAGGAAAAAGGACAGACATGGGAGATACATAGGAAGAAGTACCAACAGGACTTGGTGACTAATTGGAGGGTATATGGGAAGGCATGACTATCTTAGGTAACTGAGAGGAGGGTGATGCATTCCCAGAAGCAGGAATACAGGAGAAGGATTAGGCTTAGGAGTAGTGGAGGGCAGCAGATATGCTTAGTTTGGGGCACACTGAGTTTGAGGTACCTGTGGGACATTTCAGATTGAGAGAAGGACATATTTGGCACCCAGTGGAAACGATTTCAGAGCTAAATCTTATATTTCACAGTTTACCAACCAACCCCCACCTTCACTCAAAGCTACTGTTATATCCAAATAAGATATTTGAGTTTGTAATTAGTGTCTTTATTTTATATATATTTAGATTTTAACCAATTTTACTTCTTTCAAGAAATCTATCCTGAGCTTTTAGTCCCAGATAAGCAACCCTCCCAAGCACATCTAGCATTCTGCTTGTTCTACATGAATTCTGTCATTTCTTGTTTAACCATTTCCACTACCATATTGGCAGCTTGTGGGTGGGATGGGATTAGCTGTGTGCACCACATCACAACCCAGATGTAAAATGGAAACTTTTAGTTACTTTACTACCTCATAAAATACCATCCATTTCACACCCTGACATTCCAGGTTACTAACACCAAGAGGCTCAATAAAAGCAGAATTTTGTAGTAGGATATTTAATTTAATGTTTATTTTAAACTTTTCTTGTTTTCCCTTAAACTTCATATTATTATTTTGTGTTCAAAACTGAAAGGTTGTTCAAGAAAATGTGGTTATTTCATAATTGAGAAGCCTCTTCAGGGGATGATCAAGTCCTTTCTGTGAGGTGTTTCTATACCAAAGATGATACCATCTGTTCAGACAGATCAGGGTACTAATTAGCAAAATAGAGCATAAATTTCTTATTAATTACCTATGCAGTGCCTTATTTTGGAGTTGGGATTGAGATCTCTTGGACATTTGAGAAAGAGAAAATCTTTCAAAGGAAAATAGATACCTGTTCATGTATAGAGGGCTTTAAAATGCCTCCCGTACATGGAAGTGAAAATCCCTTGACTCCTAGGAGGTTGGGTCAATTGGGAGACTATCTAGAGCAATGGAATTCCCATGATGCCCTGCAGAGTCCTAGGGAGGCTTGGTGTCCCCCAGGGCAAATCAAGTTCAGGAGTGGGGACTCTCTGGTTAAACCTATAAGCAGAGAAGCTCTACTTGTATTTGTTTTTACATATAAATACTTCATTTGACAATACTCAAGGTCTGAAAGTACCCTGAAAAACTCTGATTTACTCCAGCTCTCTAGCTCATCCAGCCAGTTGGGGTGGACCAGGACTGGCTCTCTAGATTCCCAGGAAGATGTCTGTCTTAAGACGGCGGGATGCCCCTGGGCCTCTCAGCACATAAAAAATAAGTTGATCAACATCTTCTGCTTCCAAGAATTCTTCCTTACACAGTTGTTTTGTTGCATTGTGAATAATTATGAATTCAGTATATACCTAATTAAAAATTAAGTTGGCCACATAGCCCTCTCAAATTTTGCTGGCAGTTTGATGGTTATTGTTAACATTCTCCCACGTGGCCCATATGACCCATGGAAAATAATCAAGTCTGATAGTTGAAGTTTATCCCTTTGGGTTGGCAAGGTTTAAAGATATTATTCTTTGGTTTAAGAAATTACCAAATGTTTCCCTGATCTTGAACCTTGCACTCGTTTTGGCTATATTTTGTATATCTTAAAGATGTCATCCTTTCTGCACTTGTCAATATGGAGTTAAGTTCTCTACAAATGCTGCATTTTTCCCAAGGACCTAATTCAGGTGTGTGAGATGGGAGACCCCACCCCACCTCCTCACCCCACTCCCCGCCCAAGGAGATGTTATTAGAAGATGATATACACAGGCATGAATTGTAAGAAATCTACTCTCTGGGACCTTTCCTTTTAAATTGTTGAATGCTATGTTTTATTATAGCTCCTCCTTTAGTTGTCATTTCTGGTTTATTTTTGTCATCTGTGTTTCCTAACACATTTTTTTTTCATTGACCCAGATAAGTCAAGCTAGAAGGTCAAATGGAGATAAATGGAGCTGGGTGTATACAGGTGTTGGGAGTGAAGAAGAAGAGGTACAGCGAAAATTCTACCTGTTTAAGGAAGTTAGGTAGACCAAAGAGAAGTTTGGGAAAAGATCAGGAAACCTAGACTGACCTGTCCTAGGCAACTCTCTAAACGGCTATTCATTCAAGGAGTTATGCTTGCATTTATTCTCTATATATGTATTCAGAATCTACCATAAGCCAGAAACTTATGAACTGTAGAGATGTGAGCATGAATTAGACATGATCCCACTCTGAAATACTGAGAATTCGGTGTCAGTGACAGATGCAGAGATAATTACCACACAGTGTCCTAAGTTCATCAAATGTGAACAAAATGCCATGGAAGCACAGGACAAAGAGGAGTCAAGTGAACTCAGAGACAAATGATTATGATCTGTGTCACATTCAAGTAATTAAAATGGAAAGGCAAGGGACAAACGAGATTTTTCCCAAAGACTGCAAGATTTTTAAACAAATCTTTTCCTATATTCAATAACTACAAGGCCCACTTCTCATATATAACTTTGCAAATGAGTATGTTCTTAGGTCAGGCCACAGAAATATTTTAACATGCAAAATTACAAACTGTTCATACCAAATTTATTGCAATATTCATAGAGATTAAACACTTGAGTTGTAATACAAAATATTTTTCTACATAAGCTGCCTTAAATGTCGTCAGCATTTAAGGACACATGCTCATTTTTATGTCCTTAATATTTTTTATCTTATATCTGTCTTTAATTTTTATTCACATGGGAGACAGTAGAGAGAAGTAGTGCAGAGTGTGGGTTTCCTTTTAGCATACCAAAGATCAAATCCTGGCTACTCATTACATGACCTTGAATAAAAAATTCCTTTAGTTTTCTCATCTGTAAAATGGAGATAATTATAATACTTATCTCACAAATGCAAGGTTATAGGAAGCACAGCTCACAAGACCCATGTTTGGGGTTTCTCAAGATCACCCTTAATTCAGTATTTGCTAGAAGGACGGACAGAACTCATTGAAAATTGTATACTCACAATGACTGTTTATTACAGCTAAAGACTGCAGATTAAAATTGGCCAAACGAAGAGGTACTTAGGGCAGGTGTCAGCAAAGTTCCAAACGTGAAGCTTCCAGTCGTCCTCGCCTCTGGAGTCATGGATAGAGGTACTTTCCTGGTATCGATGTGTAACAATATGCACAAAGTACTACTAACCAGAGGAGCTCACCTGAGCCTTGGTGTCCAGAGTTTTTATTGAGGCTCCACATGACCAGCGCCTCCAGAGGCTGAGCCTATGCCCATGTGACTCAAAGCCACTACCGTAAATCACATCCTTAGACTTTTTGATATGGCTCCAAAGCTCCCCAGGTAAACAAGGATTCTCTTATCTGACAGGATATTCCAAGGGCTTAAGAAATTACTTCCCTTCCAGGGCAAAGACAGACTTCTTTTTGGGCAAGGTTAAATTCTTCATTACCCAACAAAGCTCGTTTAAGAATTAAACTAATACCTATAATGTGCTTAGAATATTGTCTAGTGCAAAACAAGCATAAATTTTGGACATATAGCTGTTATTATTAATCATTCTTTTTGATTGCCTGATATGTACCTAGATTATACTAGCTTCTGTAGGAAATCTTTAAAAAATTAACAAGGCGTAGTTTATAATCTTGTAGAAGAGATACTAAAGTTTAAATAAAACTTATAAAAGCAGAATGTGGTGTCAGTGGAAAAGAAAGGAATTGTGATAGGGACCTGGAAAAGGGAGCGGTTACTTCCAGATAGGGGTTAAGGAACAGCTACACCAAGAGGGCACTGGGAGCAGGACAGTGAGGGATGGGTAGAGTTTTCATATGGGAAGGAAGGGCATCCCAGACAGAGGGAACCAAATGAATAAGATTAGAGATAGGAACACAAGGGCACATTTAGGGAACAGAACAGGCCTGCCATGGCTCACTGTAGAAATGACAGGAGAAAGAAATAGAAAAGGACTGGAAAGACAGACTTCAGCCATTTGAGAGAGGTTTTCAACACGTTGCTGAACACTTCACACTTTGTCTCGTAGACTATGTATAGGGATCCAGTGACAATTTATGACCAGAAGAAAACTCTGAAAGAAAATATGTTGTCTTTTTCATGATGCCAGTCTTCGAACATGCTCTTTCTTTCTTTCTTCCTTTCTTTCTTTCTTTTTTTTTAATTATGGTGACATTGGTTAACAAAATCCAGTAAGTTTCAGGTATACAATTTAACAGTAAGGCATATATTAATACATTGCACTGTGTGTTCACCACCCATAGTTAGATTTCTTTCTGTCACCACATATTTGACCCCCTTTACCCCAAATACCTCCCCCACTCTCTCCTCCTCCCCACCTTCTGGTAACCACTAGTCTATTGCCCATGTCTATGAGTCTCTGTTTGTTTGTCTTGTTCATTTGTTGCTTTTTGGTTTATATCCCACATATAAGTGATATGTGGTTTTCAACTTTTTCTGTCTGGCTTATTTCACTTAGCATGATTATCTCGAGGTCCATCCATGTTGTTGCAAATGGCAGTATTTCATTTCTTCTTATGGCTGAGTAATATTCCATTGTATATACATACCACAGCTTCTTTTTCCAGTCTTCTGTTGTAGGACACTTTGGTTGCTTCCATGTCCTGGCCACCATGACTAATGCTGCTATTGAACATGCTCTTTCCTCTACCATAGCACTCAGTGGCCAATTACAATTCGTCTTGTAAGAAACAGCTCAGGTACTACTTCTGTGCACACCTCCATTATGGGACACACTATACACCATCGGGACCGTTCAGACTGTTCACCTGTCTTTCTGCTATATGTAACTGTGTCATCTCTATACTTGGTGTCCATATACTGGTACACAGTATACATAAGTACCTTATGGAAAAAAAGGGAGTAAAAGAGACAAATATGGAATCTTGAAAAAGCTACAAAAAAATTACGCATAAAGAGCTGATAGTTCTAGTTAATTTAAGGAGAAACTAGGACACACAGAAAGTAATAGTGCCTAGGGTGAAACAAAATCTTATAACTGCTTTGCAGAGTCTTCTCAAGGTGTCCCAAGGCTTTAAAAATAATAATAATAACAGAGGCAGAAGAAGAGCTTACTTATGTAACACTTGTAAAGCACTTACTAGGTACTTGATATTGCTCTACTTGCTTTATGTCAACCCAGTTAATATAACTCAGTGATGTAAATATTACTATTATCTCCATTTTACAGGAGAAATTGAAGTGCAGAGGAGTTAAGCAAATTGCAACAAAAATCTTGATAACAATACTAGAATTGTCAAAACTAGGTCTTGCCAAATTCACTTAATTTCATTTAAATGACATTCATAGAATTGAAGATTGATTTAGTGTTGGGGTATATCTTTAATTCCCTTTGTTGGTTATAATAAAGAGTAGTTTTCTTTTTGTTCGAGGCATTTGTTCCCATGTCAGGACTCTAATGCCTGAGGATTCATTGACGATGGCCATGTTTAAAGGACTGCCTGCTAACCTGTTCCGACTGAACAAGTCACTTTTATTTTTTTCAGGACGAGACATCTAGGAGGCTTTTTATTGACTCAGAACAAAAAGCAGCCCAGTGGTTTAAGTGATCTGTGTAGTAATCACCCAGCAAGGCTCCAACAGAGAAAAATCTTTCTGCCTCTATAGGGAAAGAGCAGCCAAGGCTTTTAGCAGGTGTGTAAGCTCGTCAGAACACTCGTATTCCATGGTGGGGTGTGTTTTCATTTACTTTCCCCGCTGTGTGTAATGCACAAATTTCCTTTAAACCTATCATTTTATGTAATTTAGACTGCTACTTGTTGGGTTTTCCCTCCTCCATTTCCTCTTTCCTCTGTTGGAGCACCTGGCTTAGTCTTTCATTTACAGGAAGGAGGAAAAACCCTTCTTGTACTTGAGGAGATCTAGCTGAGGAAACCCCCACCCCCCATCTCTGTCACTCTGCAGTTTGTCAAATGAATCTTAAAGTAACCCTGCCCTTTGAAAATCACAGCCAAACTGGGTGTCTATGAAGGTGTGTTTTTTCAAAGTCTCCACCATAAATTTCATAAAAACATCCCACAAAGCATTGAAACGCTAGCCTTTGGAGTGAAGGGAACTGTCACAGAAACACTAAACAAAAAGTCAGCTGCTGACACATGCATTCAGTCAACATGCACATCCAACACTAGCCAACTGGAAGATGGTCCTTGTGAAAGTAAGAACCGGAGTCTGCATGAGGGGAAAGCATTTCTCTAGCAATCCAACAAAATTCCCAGATAAGCCTAAAATAAATAAATACCACCTCAGGCTGGGGAATGATTTTCATTTTGCAAATATGGTGAGTTAAATCTATAAGCATAGTTTCTGATTAAGTATAGTAAGTATGAAAGAAACGTCTTATTTCTTTGTAGTGATTAATAATCCTTGTTAAAATAGGGTCATAAATTTCTTTAAAAACTAGCTGTTAATAAGTTGGAATCATCAATTCCTAAGATAGAAGAAATCCTAAGACTCATTTCACTCACCTTCTTAAATTTGCAAATGGAGAAACTGAGCTCTAGAATTAATTTATAAATTCATAAAAGTAATCAGAGCAGAGCCAGCACTGGAGTTCAAGGTTCTGAGCTGCGAAACTGCAAAAGAAAATGTTTCCTCAACTAAGAGAAGGTTAGAGTGCCCTCGTGTGTCCTCATATGCCTTTACAAAATTTAAAATCAATTTTTAATTAAAATCAATTTTCCAGCATTGGGGTGAGAGTCAGGCATTTAGCTCTAAAAACAAAAACCTTGTGATCACTATGTTATTGAAAATAAATGCACAATGCATTTGATTTGTTTAATCAGTAAGGATATGAAAGCAGTACTATTCTTAGAGAAGCTTTGTGTGGATTCGGGTCTGACAGGCCTGAGTTTCTATACACAGCAGCCACTTGCAATCTTTGTAACCTTGAACTAGTTGCAAAACCAATCTGAACCTCAGTTTCTTCAACTGTAAAATGCAGGTAATCACTGTCTTGCAAGATTGTGGCAGAGATCAAATGAGATCATGTAGGTAAAATACCCAGCCTCACATTGGATGCATAATAAACACTTGATAAATTGAATTGTTATTATTCTTAGACATGAGCCCCCACCAGGTATCACCAGTGAGTTTATGATGAAGAAGCCGGGGTACAAATGCTGGAGAGGGAAACAGCGTGTCTTTGGGATGGTTTTAGCTCTTGGATTAGGAGTTTTCCATAAGCTCTGGGGATTAAAGGTAAGGAGGATGAATTTTAAAGGAATATGTACTGAATATGTGATTCCTTCAGATGGGGAAATTTAAATGGAGCTAGGGCAAATGGCTTTCACATTGATAGAAATGTGAGGTAACACCTGGTATGAAGCGTCCAGCAGTCAAGGAAAAAGCCTCTACTATGATCAAAAATGTGAAAACCAGATCCTATTTATGGCATTAATCCAGTTCTTTTAGAAGTCTTTATTAATTGAGAGGATAACCATATTAAAATCAATAAAAGCAGAGGTAGAAAACAATAGCTGGATGAATTCATCCTTTGATTTTTAATTTCTTTAACTATTTTATGAAACAATCTCTCTAAGCTTAAGTGTTCAGCAGAATTGCAGTAAATCGAGTCCTTTCTCCCCAGTGAACTTTCAAAGCTTCTCTCCTGCCCCCCAGTAATTCTCAGAGCCATCCTTTTCAGACGTGTGAGGTGGAGATATTACAATACAAGAAGACTTGGCCTTTAAATGTCAATGAAAGTGTAGAGTCTGGTGGTTCCGTCTGTATCTTCCACTAGCATAATGGAGAATTGAGGGGAATCGTCTAATAGTGTGTGAGTGGACAAGGAGGCAGGCTGAAAGGAGCACATCACCTATACCTCTATCTTTTTGTTGTGATGTAACTGGGAGAAGGAAAAGAAAGATTGAGCTGGACTCTGTTATCTACTTACTCTAGATATCACGCTCATGGAGAGGTTTGTGTAGATTATCGCACTGCAAGAGCAGAGAAAAGTCTGCTCAGTTTGCAAGCCTCGCCCCTGGGGTCACGCACACTTTCTGAGAATCTGTTTCCTTTAAATGAGGCTAATGCAGCACATGAGGCTCAGGCATTTATTATTTATGAGAAGTTCATCATTGGGCCCGTCTGTGGTGTGGAGGAAGGGAGTCACTGCCGCTGAGCCTCTCAGCAAGGCAGACATGCAGCGGGGGCAGCAGTGATAGACCCCGTAGAATGCGGCATTCCATACCATCGCTGTGCTGTGCTGCGCAGTGTGAAGCTTGAGCTGGACTCTGTGCTCATAAATCTTTAGTCGACTAATGAAAAGATAGCCCCTGCCTCAGACTCGGAAGTCTCCTATTTGTGCAGATTAACTGGACGATATGTTTTCTGGCTGCCATAGTATTTGTGGAGCACTCCATTCCTGGTGTTCGTCTCTTTTTGTACTTTATGCTTTGACCCTTTATACATTATTTTTCTTCTTAGAAAGCCCCCTAAAAATCTATGTTTTTTTTT
>NW_024355008.1:10279346-10345135 GCF_902729225.1 Pteropus medius
ATTCTTATATCGCTAGCCCTTGTGGTAAAGTTTAGAATCTAGTATATCAAGAAAAAGGTTTTTCATATAGGGACCTTTCTTAAGCGCATCTCAATCAGAGAGAGACCTCCTCCTGTGCTTTTCCACCTTCAGCTTCTTTATGTAGCACCACCCCACTCCCGCCACCCTACTCCCAGCTAGATCTGCCTCTGCCTAGAGACCCTGGTCTGGGCACTGGGTGAGGCGAGGCAAGGAGGGGAGTCCAGCCCAGGAGAGCCCTGGTGTGATGGAGTCTGAAAACACGGTGGAACCCAGACATGTGTCTGCTTCAGGCAGGTTAACATTATGGCATTTCTTCAAACCGTCGCTTTAAAGAATATATATGTTCATGTTTCAGAAAGAATTAAAGAGGTGAAATTGTACCACCACTTTGAAAAATTCCCATTCAGTTTGCCTCCTCTCCCAGGTCTCTCCTCAGCCCTGCAGCCACAGTGACTCCCGTTCTTTCCCCTTCTGCTTCTCAGCCTTTTCCTGCCCTCTCCACCTCTCTCCCTCCCCTCAGCAGAGCAATTAAAGTCTTTCCAAGCTTCTCTGGCCAAACTTGCACACCCCCCACCCTGCTTACTACTGCTTCAGTATGTCAAAAGTCATTAATGCTAAAACTGAATATTTCAGTTGTACTTAGCAAACAAAAGATACCACAGTTACCAGGATTCATTCTGCTTACAGGATAATGAGACCTAAAAATAACTTTTTTTTTCTGCTCATATTCAAGATAAAGAGTTTACTATGTGCAGTAAAGAGAGCTGTATTTATTTATTTATTTATTTGTTTGTTTATTTATTTATTTATTTATTGCCATTCCATTCATTTTATAAGGAGTCACTGGCCAAAGCCTGCATTAACTGACACCAAATTTGTAGTTTAGCCCAGCAAGGCTTTAACATCTTTCATAGACTGGTCCCTTCAGCCACTGATCTGCTAGCATGCCCCTCAGCATGGCTATCTCTGTGAGCCTACAATCTTGCCAGACCTGGCTATCATGAATCAGGAAGCCAGAGAGGAAGATGAACTGATGATGGCCTCACAGAAAGTTAGAGCCAACCAGCAGGGGATCTGGAGTCTAGTTTGGCCATTGCTCTCTGAAGCCAGAGAGTGTTCCTGAATGTTCCTTGTCACTGTCAAAGTCTAAAAATGGGCACCAGTGTTGAGGGAGTGAGCAGTTCCTAAATGGCTCTTCTTCCAGAAACTTGGCCTTGCTAATAAGCTCCATATGTGTATTTAGACATATGTTTTTAGTCTTTTTTAAAATTTAGTGCTGGTCTCGCCAAATCTGAGAAAAATATCCAGAGTTTTTGATCAAATGATCTTAAGTGGGAATGTTTTCACTGCCTTAGTTTTAGTATGTTTGTTTGTTTTGTTGATTTTTTTTTTGGGGGGAATTTCTTAAAAATCATAAGTCCATTAAAATGCAAGTACTTTTAGTAAGGTAATGTGCTTGAGGGCCTAAATCTCGCTTTGTAGCTCATAGGAAATATGGTTGAAGATTTCTTAATAGAAATTCTATGAAGACAGAATCTTCTGGACTCTATGTAAATCAAAGCATAAAATCCTCTTAGTTGCTCAGAAAAAATTCAACCTTTTAAAATGACTTAACAAGTCACCAGGCTGTCACCTCTGAAACTCTCAAAGATGGATGGACTATATCCGGAGGAGCCGTTCTTTGGCTGAGCCTCTCAATTTCTGATCCCAGTTCCATCTGGGAATCTGTCCTCTTCTTTTTCTCCTTAGGAGATGAGAGAAAATTACTCTCCTCCTTCGGCATAAACACTCATGTCTTTTCTTTTTCTCTATAAATGATCACTGGTCTTTCTTCTGCTGTTTGCAGTAATGGGGTTTTGACCTAATTGAGCCTTTATTCCTGGCCAGACACGTTCTGGTAGCTAGCATCATCTGAGTGACCTAGCTTTATTAAGTGTAAGCAAGGTTTTTGGTCTTTTGTGTTTGGGCACCTTTAATTGTTGTTTTTGGATGGGGAAGAGTCTGTGCAGTTAAGATCTTATTAAATTGTCCAGAATTTTTTTTTTTTTTTGGCATGCGTATTTTACATTGATTTATAAATTTGAAATTCAGTGCTATTTTATGCAGCATCAGTTCCAGTGAGTAACTGGCAAGCTGCCTGCATTACTCTGGTCTCACTTGACAGGGTATAGGTTAATAATTGGGAAAAGAATATGTAAATCACAAATCATATACCCTAAGGTTCAAACCGAGATAAAATAAACAAGCCCTAATTGAACATTCTGACCATTCCTAATAGAAAATGCATGCACAGTCTGTATGTGTTTTAAGACCAAGCTTGCAATAGACCAGACCATCTTAGTTTCGATAGAAATAATATGAGACTCTGATAAAAATCTGGAGTTTACATGGAGTTTAGATGGCTCTTCAAAAAACAAGAGCTCAAAATAATGATTGGCTTTAAAAGAATTTTTACAGAATGATTATTTTATCTATTAGAAGCTCTCTATTGATATTAGTAAAAATACTTCTGTCCAACAGTGGAATTTTAAAATTCATTTAAACATACTTTTCCAAATAAATAAAGTGTTTTATTTTCCTCTTAAGAGTTTTATCCAGATTTTATTTTAAATGAGCCAGTTTTAATGTTAATAGATACACACAGATATGGACATAAATGCTTTGGTAACTGAGAGACATTGGATCCACCTGCCTCTGTAGCTATCCCTACAATGAAGTCTTGCTATCTGAACAAAACTTAAAAGATTCACTTTACCTGGAATTCACTCCCTAAGTCAAAAATCTCATTATGGCAGATTCACATGGTGGGTTGCAGGTACATCCAGGCAAGAAGGTGGAGAATGTGTTGCCTGTGTATCTAAGCTGCTCTCCCAGCAGGCTCGAGTTGTGCATTAGTGCTCTCAACTTACCATGTTATTGAGTGAAAATGTCTTCTAAAAAAGCAAAAGCCTACAAATAAAATAAGTGAACCCAAGAGGCCTGAGAAACTCATACGTGCAAAGAAAAGTAGGAAGTGACAAAGCATGCTGACAAGAGGTGAGCCAGCATAAACTTGGCCATGTTTATATTCTAAGAACTGTGCATTAATATTTTTAGTGTGTAAGAAAATACAGAAAAACTTCTGAAAGTATTGTCGACTCTAGTTTTTGGTGTTTAAAATATTTTATGTTATGGAAAGTTTCTTTGTGGCTGGTTACGTAGGTGTTTCGGTGTTTTGGTGATATTTATGAAAACCGATAGGGTTTTTTGATGGATTGAGAAAGCAGTACTATTTTTTTTCCTCATTTTAAATAATGGAATATAGGTTTTCACTCTCCAAAAATCTGCTGTCTGACATGCTTTTGGCAACAGATTGGATTTGTTTTCTGCTTTTGATTATCTTAGAAATCACTTGAGGATGTCTCATTTTATGATGTTAAATAAAAAAGTTAAGAACATCCTTGGAACTTTCCTTCACTTTCAAATTGTATAGTCACTGTATTTATTTATTCCTAAGTTATTGACATAAGAGCAGACTAGAGATCATTTATAATTTTACTTTTAGTGCCAATTTATACTTAAACCATATAATACTGTGGTCTGAATTTACTCCCTTTGATGTTGATTCTGGATATAACCTAAAATAAGTCACTTTAATTGCTAACTTTATTTATCGTTAGTTAACTGCCACAGCAGATACCTGAACGTAAATATTTAGGGTTTCACAACATTATTTAAAAACCAGAATTATTTGTTTCTCAGGTAGTATCATCCAAGTAGATGGCACAGATTTCTTAATAATGAAATAATGATAATGCCTTTGAACTCATTCTGTAGGCCAAGGACTCTTCTAAGTGCTTATCTGAGTTAATCACTTAACCTTCACCAGAAACTCCTGATGTTGGTACTGTTGTTATCCTCATTTTACATATGAGGAAACTGAAGCACAACATTTTAATCGGATAGCTAGTAAGCAGTAGAGCCAGGATTATGACCTTAGCAGGCTCATACCAGACCCCATGCTCTCAACCACCGTGGGAACTCTCCATTTAGCTCTTTCAGACTTATGGTAATTCACCAAGTTAGGTCTCAGAACTCAGCATTTGTCAATTTCTTTTTGCTAAACTGACATCTTGTAAACTTCAAGTCTGGGTCCTTTGGAGCCGAGTATGCAGAAAAATGACTTTATTGGACGTGGAGATGCCTAGTGTGATATTTAAAAGGTAACTGAAAAAGAAAGAATTGAGTTGATTTTCAACCCATTATTGTTCCGGGGACTGGGAATGAGAATAGAACTTTCTAGTACTGGGTCACTTTTATGGATGGGTGTCCAGTGGGAAACGGTTGTTGGAGGCATTGAGAAACATGTTAATTAAGGATAAGAAACAAAAAAATTACAGTGTCCGGGGTTCCACCCAGAGAAGTCAGATGTCCATTTGGCTGCCAGGGAGCTCAGTCTCGAGTGATATTTCTCAGCCTTTTGTTCTTTATTGCTTCACTAAGGAGTCTTTCTAGCCAATTTGATCCTTCCCACTACCACTACCAGCCCCCAAAATGAAATTTTAATATGACAGATATACTGTATATCTGTTTAAGTACTGTGTGTTTGTGTGCGCATACATATCTGTGTTTATATATAAAAAAGAGTAAGATTGTTTTCATCTCCCAAAAACCAGTTTTTGTCACCTTGTTGAGAGTGCATAGCACTGACACATGGAATGGTTGAGTGGTTGAATAAACAGTGGGGGCATGGACTTCAGAGAACAGATTTGGGCTAATGGGCTTCAAAGTTAGCAGGGCTCCCGCATGGTAGAGTGGTACCTAAGGGAGGTGGCAAAAAGAGATTTTCTTATGTGTGTGAAGTCAGGGATTCTTCGACCTGGGATCACCATCTCAACCTCTGTGGATGCCACCTAGAAGTGTGATAAACAAATTTTTCTCTCTTTCTCATATTCTTCACTTAATTCTTGTGTTATTCTTCCCTCTATTAGCTTTAAGCATGGTTACCATGTAATCTGAAATGCTATTATGTTGTAATGAAATGTATCATTTCAGGGTGTGTGGTTTGAATTCTTTTAGTTTTATTTAGAGACCAGGTTCCCAAGAAGCTTGCTTTAAATTCTGTTTAATTAAATGAGTTCAGAGAAATGGCTACTACTCCAATTTTCAAGAAATGGGTAACAAAAGTGTTTTAACTAAAAACCGTTGTGTGCTCGCTTGAGATCTCCTTATCCCCAAATAACAAACCTCAGAAAGAACCAAGTAGCAATTGGTGTTCCAGATAAAAAGCAAATGGATTGCCCCTGGTCTTCCCAAGTCCAGCTCATTTTCTTTTACCTGGTGCCTTAGACCACCCTATCGCCTCATGGTGTCTAGGAGGAAATAACTGTAATGTTGAGCAGACATCTTGCTAACCTTTTCTCATTCAAATCTCTCTCCCCGTGATTTCACTGCCACAGTGACTTTATTCTGAACTCTGTAACCCAGTGCTTTCCTCTAAGGTCCTAATTAACTTAAATAACCTCACCTAATCACTTACTAGAAGGCATGATAAGGAAAACAAGGCCTCCCAATATATATATATATATATATATATATATATATATATATATATATATATATTTTTTTTTTTTTTTTCCCTGCACATACAAGCAATGGTTATTTAACTGGTTAAAAGACAGGAGGCATTTCCAGAACAAAAAGAATGGTGAAGAAAGCTGTCAAGATATAGAAAAGGCAATCCACCATATTATTATTGGATTTAAAAGTTCTAGAAGACTAACCAGAGAAGGTAATCCCAGAAGTCAGAGAACTTGTTGGGAGAAGATAATCTTACACTTGTGGCAGCAGATGTCAAGCCTAGGTGTCTGTATTACCTGGAGGCGTTTCAAGTTTTCCATTCTCAACTCCCACCCCAGAGAGATTCTGACTCAGTGGATCAGGTGTGGGGTCTTGAGCACTGGTGGTTTTTAGAAGCTCCTCCGGAGGATTCTGATATGTATCCAAAGTTGAGAAGTACTGCTTTAGACTACAAAGTGCTTTTACATATATTATCCCGAGTTTTGTATATATAAAAAGAGGAAAAGAGGAGACATTTGTAATGTCCTATTGACTATATAAGGAAACAGGAAGGGACAAGAGTAGTAATTGTGAAAATGAAAGGATTGCAGAAAAATGAGTTTTCAAAAGTTGAAGGAAAATAACTGACCTCTGCAGGGCTAAAACTCGGGATGATATAAATCCATGGAGTGTGGAACATTAAGGAGCATGTTGTATGTCCATATTTCCTGCTGTGTGTGGAGTATTCTTGACATGACAACAAAATTCCCTACCAAGAGAAGTCTGAAAACTGTCAACTAATATTTGGTGCCTATTATTTCCTAAAACTTTGTTGAGTCCACTCTGTAAATGAGAAATATTGGCTAAGAGGAGAAAACATTTGTTAGTCAAAAAGTCTGTTAGAAAACATGTTAATATTTCTCTGTGCATTTTGGAGCTGTGCTCATGTCTACATGTCTAGACAAACAACAAGCCTGGACAGTGATCCTAACAGCTTTCAGAGAGTTATAATTGATAATTCTGTAGGTAAAAGTGGCAAGTAACAACCTTGGTTATAACTGAAGGATGAAGAACAGCCAACTCTGGGTTCTTGGATCAATGGGAAATAGAAGTCAAGTCAAAACGAGGCAGAAGAAAAGTAAGTTGTAATCAGAAAATGTCGAGTTTTAAGATTTTACAAGTGAGTGATGACAAAGCTTAGGCCATGATCAAGAGAGTGAGTCGCCACTACTGTCAACAAAGCAGAGGCTAAACAGTCATCTACATGTCATGTCAGCTATTAAGATGGAGAGGAGCAGCACTTCAAGTCAAGACAATCTTCCAGGCCCTAAGTATTTAAGATAAGGAATTTCAGTTAATTACCCTCCTTCCCTCTAGTTTCTAACCAATAAAAATGGCTAATCATAACAATAACAATAGTTCAGCACTCACTATGTGTCAGCATTGTTCCAAACACTTTGCATATATTCAAATATTCACAATATTTGAATATTAGAATATTTGAATATTCAAATATTCAATTTCGTGACAGGTGGCATTATCGTCAAAACTGAGACATGGTGTAAGCAACTTGCTTGGTATGGGTTATAAATGCTGGGGAGAAGATGTGGACAGAGTTGGGGTGAGAGAATATTTTATGGAAAGTATGAGCCAAAGAAAGTAAAGAGAGTGTAGGAAGAAGTCTGCCTGTCAATGTATTTTGCACATCAGCAGGGGCCTGGCGAGAAATGGGTCTGAATTAAAGAGAGTCCTAAAAACCAGTGTTCACAGTTTGAGCCTGGTTTGGAGGGAGGAGGCAGGAGGACAATGACATAATCAGAACTATCTTGAGATGATTAAGTTTGGGATATGAAGAAATTGGAGAGGGGCTGGAGCGAAAGGACAAAAGTCAGGGTTCCTTTGGTCCTGATTATATGACAGGTAGTGAATGTATGAACGAGGAAGTGGTAGCTAAAGGTTAGATGAAGAGACAAATTTGATATATGTTGCAAACATCAAATGCAAAGTTTTGGTAACTGTTTGGATGCAGAGGATGAGGGAGAGGGCAGAATTTAAATTGAATCCAAGGTTTCAATCCCAGTGACTGAGTGAACTATTGGCAGAAATTCAGGAGAGACACTTTGTAGGGGCGAGAGGGACAGCTGGACTTTCAAAATGTGTAATTTGTTGTGTGAGGAGGCCATCAAGTGGTTGGCTGCAGAGGAAATTGGAAACAAAATTGGAACTTAGAGTCTGGGCTAAAGATGAAGCTTTTGGCATCATTTGCATGGTGGTGATATGGTTAACTTGGGGCAGAGAAGTGGGGTATGAAATCTCTGAAGGTAGGAAAAGGCAGAATAGAGATCCTTGAAAGACATCTAAATTTGGACACAATAAGGAGGAAGAGGAGACAGAAGGAGAGTGTAACAAAAGGTTAGGAACACTTCAAATTATGCCTCACAGATCACAAGGAAATGGAAGGTTCCAGAAAAGAGCCTATTTAGTAAACCCTCAGAGAAGCCAGGAAGAATAAAGGCATTTGGAGTAGTTGGTTTGAAGGTTATAAGGATCAAAAGTAGCAATAGAAAGATAGCAGGTGGCCTTGGATGGGAAGGAGGGAGTAAATCATTGCAGACTTAGCAGCAGGAATGGCCTATGCTTTCAAGAATTTGACAGTGAGGAAGAAAGAGAGGACAGCCCCTCAAAGGGGTAAGACATGTAAAGGAAAGTGCTTTGTTTTGTTAAGATAAAGGGTACCACTTAAATCTATTTTAGGCAGAGATTAAGGAGCCATAGAGAGGGATGAGTGCAGTAGCAACAGAAATACTCTCCCTAGCAGAAATCGCAGCAGGAAGAGATACTAAACTGTTTTCTAACCTTATCATAAAATGGACCAGAAATCAAAGCTGCCATCCCTAACAACTCCCATGCAGCCTTTCACTTAGAGAATAAAGGAAGGACCAGTGGAGCGGGATTATTTTGTTACCATTTGCAGGTTGTATAACTCGTAAATATTCTACTTGCAGGAGAAGGGAGGACATTTTAATCCTATTTTTCAAAAAAAGATATTTAAATACAGCAAAGGACCAATGTTATTTCACTCTGTATGAGGCAAAAGGAAATAAGTAGAAAGGCAAAAATATTGATAGTGGTTAAAGAGTAATGGCTGGTTTAGATGGCTGTAGGCATAGGCAGGACAACTGCTATAAACCAGCAAAAATCTGCTCCATTGTCCCTACCTTTCCCGGGCGGTACTGGGCAGAGGACGTCAGAAAGGAAAAGGGGAAATGAAAAAGAGAGCAGAGATGAAGAGAGACTCTGTGTTCCTAGGGAATGTGCACACCCTCCCTCTTCTGTGGGATGGGCTGGGTACCATGTATGTCTCTGTATGTCAGAAAAGATCTCTGGGGCTCCATCACTGTCACATTGCTGCACAATCCTCAGACACAGAGAAAAGCATTGGAGGTCGTTAGCACATCTCTGTCTGGACATGAAACTGGGCTCAGCAGCAACAAGAGAATTCCGGAGGGGATTTGTCTCTCCTCCATGCTTGGATAATGGCTCTTCCCTGGTACCCAGGGAAGAATAAGTTCAGTGCATGCCTCACAGTGTATTGTACACTCAGTCCTGAATAGCTGGGCTGCTAATATAATTTAAAGAGAGACCTGGCTGTTCACCATCTATATATAATATATTCATGATAAGTCTCTCAATGAGGAGATATAAAGATTTCCTGTTTCTGTACAGCCAGAGGAAGTAGAGCATTAGGCAAGTATCCAGTGAGTCTCATTAACAGAGACAGTGCATATGGAAAATCCAGGGGGACTTGCTCCACATTTCTAGTAATAGCAACAATTTTTTTACCTGAAATATGCTAGTAATTTTCTCGCTTGCAAAATTGCCTTTGCCTAATGATTAGTAAATATATTTTTTCTTAATAGTTACTGAATATTCTCCATGTTCTAGAGACTACATAAAAATAAAGCGTTATCACCTTTTTTTCCCTTTTTCACTTTATTTTTGAGAAGATGAACTAGTAAAGCCATCCCAGAATGATTTATTTTCAAGAAAATGGAAATAATAAACCATAAAATGGCATTTTATGAAGTTCTATATTATGTATGAAATGACTAAGATTTAGTAAAATGGATAACTGGTGACAATGATTATAAATTAAAAATTTTAATTCTAGTACGGGTTGTAATGATTAGGAACAAAGTTAGTAGTATCAGAACAAAGGTGTTTTCCCCCTTGATTTTGCTTGCAAAGCAGAGCCAGCTGCGCGAGTCCCCAGTCTCAGAGCAAGTCACAGAGCTAACTAAATAACAATGGCTGACTCTAAGTGGAAACCAATGACAAAATGAAAAGTATTCATTAAAGATTATTTTCATCTTAGAAATATTTTCTTACTATAGTTAGAAATGTATCTATCATGATCACTCATACTTTATAATAATTGAAGATCATCTCAGTGTCTAGAAGGATACCTATCCACCTGTTCTTTAAGGCAGAGGAAGGGACATCCATTTGATCATTTAATAGCAGATTCAGTTCAGTAATAGAGGAGTTGAAAAAGAGGCCATATAACTAACCTGCGTTGAACACTTTAAGATGTTTATCTGATCTGTCAGTCATTCCTACTGATTCATTTTTTACATTAGTAAAATAGTATTTACAGAAGCATTAAAAGCAGTCAGTTTTTTTTTTTTTTTTAATTCTACCTTTCCTAGAATTTAGATGCCTGGGACAAACACAGTTTTCATGCCCTTTGTTTCAGTGACTGCATGAATAAAGTGGACATGCCACCATTAAGCATCCTTCTGTGAGGGACACTCAAGCAACCTCCAGTTTGTCTCTGTTAAGAATATTCTTCCGCAAGCATCTTTGCTTTTCCAAAATTAATTTATTCCCTCAGAATAGCTTTATTGGAATAAATTACTAGATCAACTAGTATGACTATTTTAAAGCTCCTCTTTCAAAACATATTTCTAAATCGCTTTCCAAAAGGGTATTTATTAATTTACCTTACACCAGCAATATATAAGAATTAATAGTTTTACTCCAGGGCTTAACAAGCGGCTAATAAGACTACATTGCTTTTATTTGTGCTTTATTTTCAGCAAGCTTGAAAATTTTTGCAAGTACAGTACTCACATTTTTTTTGCATATTTGGTTCCTTTTTTTTTTTTTTTCTTATCGATTTGCTTATTTTTGCCAGCTCCAGTCTCAACTGCTTTCCTCACCTTTATTGCTACAGGCTCCCATGACTCATTCAGCTACTGGGTGGATGAAAAGTCCCCAGTGGGGCCTGACCAAACCCCAGCTATCAAACGCCTCGCCAGGATCTCCTTGGTGAAGAAGCTAATGAAGAAGTGGTCTGTGACTCAGAACCTGACATTTCGAGAACAGCTAGAAGCTGGGATCCGCTACTTCGACCTGCGTGTGTCCTCCAAGCCGGGGGATGCCGACCAGGAAATCTACTTCATTCATGGGCTTTTTGGCATCAAAGTCTGGGACGGGCTGATGGAGATTGACTCATTTCTTACGCAGCACCCGCAAGAGATTGTCTTCCTGGATTTCAACCACTTCTACGCCATGGATGAGGCCCATCATAAATGCCTGGTTCTCCGGATCCAGGAGGCCTTCGGAAGCAAGCTGTGCCCGGCCTGCAGTGTGGAGAGTCTGACACTGCGGATCCTGTGGGAGAAGAAGTGCCAGGTAGATGAGCTTCCAAGGGCAAGAAAGGGACTGTTTCTGCCTTTTCTATATCTCCACCTATAAGGCAGCTTACTCCAGAGCTCTTAGGCTAGAAGGCAGAGATCATGTGGAATATCGAACATACGCTCACAGATTCTTGGGCTTTAGGACAGCTCCAGGGGCTCCCCCTGGGCACCCTTGAACTGGGATTAACACCTGCCAAAAATTTAAAACTTCTTTGGCATCTAAATGGACTTCGATTGGCCTGGCCAGAACAAGACCGAGGCAAAGTTGTAAAATTGGACCTGTTGATCATACCATTTTTCTATCTCCTATTGAGTCCATTTTCACTCTCTTAGTTGCCCTTAGGGATAGTCCGTTCATACTGCCTTCAACTTAATGCCCCATAATCCCTGCCAAAGGGATCGATAAGTGAAAGCATTAGTTGGCAAAGGCATGCGAAGCGATAATCTCGGGTGTGTTTACAGTTTAAAAGGCCATCTTCACAGAATTTGGGTCATAGTGGGAGAGAGAGTTAAGAAAGGATGAGCCCATGGGAGGGATCCAGGCTGGGAGACTATTCTCCAGGTTTCTTATGCTGAGAAGGGACTCCAAACCTAGACCTATGAGAGACGTACTCAAGAAAAAGAATGGGGGCCTCAGCTATATTCTGCTCTGAAAGCAAAGGATAATACATAGTGGGAGAGGAGAGCTCCAGGAAAAGTCAGCCTCCAATTTAGACTCTCTTTAAAAAAGAAAAAAAGTAAGTACCTTTCATTCATAGTTGCTCACTTATTTATAGATGCATTAACCAAAGCATCTTAAAGAGGCAGTCGTTTTGAACTTAGAGGAGAGCTTTTAATTAACAGTCAATTAAAGATTATTAACTTGCAAATATTTATTGAACAGCAAGTCTATGCTAAGCACCATTCTAAACACTTGAGATAAATTAGCATATAAGACCAAAATCCTTGCCCTCATGGAGCTTTCATTCAAGTGGAGGGAGATAAAGCATAAAAAATAAACATAAAAAAAAATACATTATATATAGTGCCAGAAAGTGATAAGAGCCATGGGAAAAGAAAGTCAAGCATGGTAAAAGGGAGCCAGGATTTTGTGGGATGGAGGATGGGTCGCAATTTTAAATAGGTTGATCATGACAGCCTTCATTGAAAGATGACATTTGAGGGAGCTAGTCACATGGATATTGGCGAAAACTCTTCCCCAGCAGAGGAACGAGCCAGTGCAGGGCCCACAGCAGGAGTGCACCTGACATCTTTGAGGAAGAGCAGGGGGTCCTGAGGCTGGAGAGCAGAGTGGCTCAGAGAGGGAATGGGTGATTCTGTAGGCCCCGAGGCCCTGTAAGGACCTGGCTTGTACACGGAGTGAGGAGGGAGCTGAGCATAAGGGGCTGGGACTGACAAGTTTTAATGGAATTCCTCTGGTTACTAGGAAGAGACCGGAGTAGGGAGAGTGGGGGACTTAGGGAAACCAAGGTGGAGACTATTAGTGGGAAGCAGTCAGATTTTGAATCTATTGGAAGAGAGAGCCAACCAGTTTCCTAATGGTCGGGATTCCATGTGGGAAAGAACGAGGATTTGAGGAGGATTCCTGGGTTTGGCCTGAGTAACTGCAAACACGGGTTAAGGTCCTGGACTCCACGGAGGCTAAGGAGTTAATTCTTAGTAGCTGCTAAAATTTGTCTAAGCTATTTGTCCTCACTCAAACATTCCTAAGTGATATTTTGCCAAATATTTATCACACCTCTCCCTCTAAACCTGAATTTGTATCCATTCAGACTCACAGATCTCTTATAATGCTAAATAATGTAATAGCAAAAACAATAACAATAACAACTAATATTTATCAAGCCTTTACAATATGCTAAGTACTTGGATTAACTCCCTTAATCTTCCTAACTGCACTGTGAGATAGGTATTTTGTTATTTTCCTCATTTTACGGCTGAGAAAACTGAGGCATAGAGGGCTTAAGCAAGTTGCCCATGAGAACATCATTAGAGAGTGACGGGGCCAGGATTCTATCACAGGCTCTTTGGCACCTGGAGTTCCCACAGCTTGTGATGCTCCCAGGGCTGTTCACACATCTTGTTGATTTTCACGACTAGTTTCATAGATTATGCTAATAAAAACACCCTCTTTTTATTCATGAGCCCCTATTATCAGAGGGTCTAGAGAGTTAGCAGAATAGGAGAAAGGGAGGAAGATCTGTAAGAGGGCTTTTGAGTCCTGGCGTTCAGGTAAGGTTAGATTTGAGTACAGCTAAATTTATAAACAGATATCTTTTATAAATAAAATTTTATTACTTTGTACACAGGTAGTATTCTGGATGAGCTTCTATACTGCATACTAAATTGTTTTGAACTCTGGAGTAGCAGTTATCTTCAGGAATAATGAATGGTGTAGACAGTGAATTTCTAGTAATGACCTATCAAAGGTTTTAAGTGCGGGCTAATCTGTGCCATCCAAATACAAATACGTCTAACATTATAAGAAAAGAGACTGTGATGACACATCAGAAAAAGGTAGAGTGTCATCAATTTGAATTCTAGGATCTCCCCTTTCCCCTTTCCTGAAGTTTTTCCTGCCAGGTCTCTTTTTAAAAGCAAAACAAAGATCTCAAACAGAGTCATCAGTCATCATCTCCCTGCTGAGACAGTACCATACTGGTGGTTAGCCTTCAAATACTCATTATGTCATGAGCTGCCTTACATGTAACCCCCAGAGTACAATTTAATAGCAATAAATGTACCACCGTTCAGTCACATTTCATGTACTCAATATGCAGTTACATCACAGATCACAGGTATATATTTGTATATTAGTGGCCTTGGGTTTTCAGGGTACAATGAATTAGAAAATGTAATCTACAGATTGGCAGTATTTAGAATCTTACTGAGAAGGTATGAGCATATAACACTAGTAAAATATAAAGCAACTGATGTGCAATTACAACATAAAACTGCCTCAAATATACTATATGATGAAAGGGGTTTTTTAACCAGCCAATTGAAAAATAGTACATAGTATAAATCTACATTCCAGGGGCCTCCAGGAAAGGACCAATCAGAATAAGAGGGGATGAATGAAGGAATAATTCTCAAAGGAAGTGAGTTTTTAAATTTGAGTCTCTACAGAAAAACTGAACATAAATTGCTGAGCTGGAGGGGAGAGTATTTCAGAGAAAAATACAGAAAGGTGAGATGGGCAGGCAGATGCAAAGCACAGGCCCTGGGCAAGATTTACTGCCCCTAAAATTCTGTAGAATAAGAGTTGGTTTCCTAAGCCAACCTCCTACTGTGAACAGAAATTCTCCATGTAACCTTTAGGATCAGATTGCTCAAGAAGGCTCTTGAAGAAAGACATAAAACCCCTTTCGCATAATTTGTACTTTTTGCATCTTTTTCCAACACAGAGTAAAGAATAGCACTGTCTTCGCATCCCCTGCCACTCTGCCCAGGGGCCAGGCAGCATGGGAACTGGTCGGATGAGCTCTGTCAAGGATCACACAACCTCCAGCCTCTCCCACAGTCCATTTCACAGGCTGGCTTTCCTTACTTCTGGACGCAGGAGACCCAACCTTCCAAACCAGCCAATTATACCGCCAGCAGGAAATCCTCCCCAATCTCCCAGGCAATCTGCTTATAGTGAGCCTGTGATTAACCTCATTAACACATGTGTTTACCACAGGCATCATTAGCAGTCAGTCAGACATTACTCAAAACCACTAAAAACAAGAACAATTCTTAGCCTGTTCAGCGCTTCGAGCCCAGCGCTCTAGGCCTTCCAGAGATGTTAGGCAGGCACCTTAGTTGACAGCTAGACAAACACACACTGGAAACAAGACACACATTCAGAGCCTTCCTTCTTGGGTGCCTGGAGGATTATGCTCTCAGGCCAGCTATCCAAGAATTGCAGTCCACAGAGTGTAAACATGCACACTGAGCATCCCTCCAGGTAGAGATCACTGGTGCCCAGAGCGGGAAAAACATATTACTTATAGAAACCTAAGCAGCAGAGCTCTGAATTGGGACAATCAAAATAGCAATTCCCTATCCCTCGGCTGCCTCTCAGAAACTAATTAATGCTGTAGATGTGGCTTGCTAATTATTTTCAAAATCGCCACCATCCTGAGAGGTCCCACTGGAGACACATTGCCTCCTGAAAGGCTACCTGCCTTGAGTTGTATGTTCCTGCTCTCTCCTAGGAAGGGGTATTTCATTCAGAGTCAGCATGCACGATGGAAAATATGTGTACTCCCAAATTAGATCAATGTGTTCATCTCAACTCCAAGTGCTAAGTGTCATTTTCATGAGCATCTGAGTCATAACTTGAAGCTGCAGGGGTTCTTCACCTGGGGTTGGAAGAATTTAAGAAGTCTGTGAATTTTTGATGGGAAAAAAAACCAACTACATATTCTCATCAGCCTTTGACTGAAAATTAATATACCCGTAAATTATGAGTACAGGCAGTCACCCTCAGCCATATGGACCCTACCTGTGACTTCGTCCATGTAGAAATCATAGATATTTCCATATCACATTTCAGTTACTGCAGATATCTTGAAATATCACCTATACTCATTATTAATTCAAAAACGTAGAACTTATTAGACTTACCATAAAATATTTTTATTTAATGTACTTATGAAGCATATACTTTAATTTATTATAAATTCATTTAATATATTGATTGCTCTATTTCCATCTCATTGATTTCCTTTATGATCCTATCTATTTTATTTTATGCATTCATTTAAATCATAGTCTGAGAAGGGGTTCAGGATTTTGCCATACTCTCAAAGTTGTTCATGACAAAAATAAAGTTAAGAATCTTCAAGTCAGATAAATACAAGTGCTTAAATCTTTGTTGTTTGATTTTTCTAAAAATATATATAACTCTTGAATTTCCATGTTTATATTTGTTTGCCTTTCCTCCTAGCAGTCAGTGTAAAGCCAAGGAGTTAACCTTCAGCTCGTTCATGAATTGCTCTCTTTTTTCTGTTTTGAATGTTTCAGGTTCTTATTTTCTATCACTGTCCTTTCTACAAGCAATACCCTTTCCTGTGGCCAGGAAAGAAGATCCCAGCGCCCTGGGCAAACACCACAAGTGTGTGCAAACTAATCCTCTTTTTGGAGACCACTCTGAGTGAGCGGGCCCCACGTGGTGCCTTTCATGTCTCTCAAGCAATTCTCACACCCAGAGCGAAGACCATCGCCCGGGGCCTGGTTGGTGGCCTCAAGAACACTCTGGTTCACAGGTAAGAATTTGCCTCCATCCCACAAGTAAGCTTTAAACACACACACACACACACACACACACACACACACACACACACACACACACACACATTTTTTTCTCTTCTGAATAATAGCAGTAAAGCCACATACTGAAAATAACAGCAAAACAAAATATATTTGAAAAAGCTATGCATTTGAGGCGGCTCGCATTAACCATGGCCAAAGGATCTCTAAATACTTTGTTAAAATGTACACATCATGCCATAAATACTCTCTAAATGTTGATAGTAAAGCAAAGGACTTTGAGCCAACACCAGTCCGTTCACTTCCAGCATGGAGTACCATGGTGTTCTTGCCCCTGCACTCGTAGCTTCTTAATAAGCATTAAATGAGACTGCTGCGAAAAGTGCTGGGGATTGAGAGATGGCTCTTCAAAGACATGGGGTGTCCTTCTCCCTTCCACAGTGACAATGAGTCCAAAGAAGTAGCTTAGGATGCCACCCACCATGCCATAACTTCAAATACTTTCTCAGAGTAGAATTAATCCTGACTACAATTAGGCAGGAGAAGCATCAGAAATTTTGTATTAGACGATGTTGTTTATCCTGGACACCAATTGATGATAGGTGTTGTCAAGAAAAAGGATGCCTTGTATATATGTACATGTATGTGTGTATGCCTGTGCATGGATATATATATGTATAAAGGAACTGTTATAAATACATTTGGATAATAGAGCATCCCTTGCACCCCAAGCTGAGGAAGCTAACTAATATGCTCGAGTAACAGGGGTATTTACAAGAATCACTTTAGTTCCTGAGTTCCAGATGGTGAGCCCCAGATTTCAGACAGTGAAAGATTCATCCAAAAGCATGTCCATCTCTGATTTTGGGCAGCATGACTTCAGGTAACATGAGTTCACCTGGCAGAAGTTTGGATAGCAAGGAGCACCTGAACGTCTTTTTCTCGGTGAGAGAGCTCCTGATGATGGTGCCATAAACAAAATCAGAAACCCCTTTTTGTTTGGCTCGACTAAGTCTTAGCTGAATTACTTGTGCTGAACTTGGAAAAGTGCATTTCATAAACCAGTGATATATCTCTGAAAGATCCAGCATTATGAACTTTCTTTTTTTATAAAAGATGTTCAGATATCCTTAGCATTTTCCTCATGCCTTTGGTAAATCTATAGATGATTTCCTTCCTTCCTTCCTTCCTTCCTTCCTTCCTTCCTTCCTTCCTTCCTTTCCTTCCTTCCTTTTCCTTCCTTCCTTCCTTTCCTTCCTTCCTCTCTTTCTTCCTCCCTCCTCTCAATTCTCCTCCTTTCCTTCTTTCCTTCCTTCCTTCCTCTTTCCTTCCTTCCTTCAACAAAGATTGATTACCTAGGAGGAGATAGGTACAAAGATAGCAGATGAATAACGAACTATCTGCCCTCATAAAACTTAAAGTCTATCAGGAAAAATAAGCATGTAAATTCCTATAAAACAATATCAAAATCACTGTTATAAAAGGCTAGACAGAGAGCTATACTTATAAGAGGGCATATTTAAAAATAAGGTAAGTTATATCTGTATAATATATTCTAAATATACAGTACCCTCTTGCAGATGATTTCATTTTATTCTTAGATTAAACCACCCTCTAAGAGAGCACATTGTCTAGAGCACATTACCAACCCCATTTCAGATGGGGCTCAGTAAGGTTCAGTGATCCAGACCCACACAGCTAGTAAGAGTCAATAATAAATCTCAACTCTGGACTTCTGATTGTTGGACTATTGCCTTTTTCAGTATTCAGTACAGACTTGATATAGCATATTTCAGGGCCCTGTCCTTTCTGCCCCACTGGCATGTAATTTTCTTACTAGTACCGAAATCTAAATTTCTGTTGTTTAAGCCACCCAGTCTGTGGCATTTTCTTATGGCAGCCCTAGCAAACTAATGCAGTCCCTTAACAATGGAGTGGCCTTTGATAAATTTGCTAAGATTTTCTCCCTAGTTAAATGGGGTTAATAATACCACATATGATTGTAGAGTCTTAACATGAAAATGTCTACCACATTACCTGGCACAAAATAGGCATGCCATCCCTATCCTTAAAGAAACCCAGAAACACAGTGGAGTGGGCTTCAAAGCCAAAGGGAAGTCCCTAACCTGCTCCTCTGCAGCCCTGGGGACGTGGTGCCTGGGATCTGTCAGCAATATCTGGCTCACCTTCTGCACTGATCTCTCTTGGTAAATAAAGGCCAGGAGTTAAGAAAATAAAGTGGCTCCTCCACACAGCAGGTTCTACATTTCCCTTTCTTCGTGCGTAATCCTGGTTATTTGATCTTTGCCTTGGGGAAAGTTGACACATGCAACCCAAAGCTGACACAGAGAGTTCTTTGTCACTGGTGAGCGCAGGTGCATGCCTTTCCCACATTTCTCTGCTCAGGCTCCAGGGATCCCCCGAGGTTTGGCTCCGGCTTGGAGTTGCCACCAAGCCTTTAATTCTCATTTCCCCATGATGACCAGAAGATGGCACCTGCATTTCATACTTAAACAGTGACTAGCAATTTTAAAAGGAAGTCTTGAATGAGTCAGTACTGCTGTCGCCTTCATGTGAACCACTGTGTATTCCAGGTCTCTACATCCAAGGGAAGACTATATTTGTGGTCCTTCATTCTCAGGCCACAGCATTTTGCCACCTAGGCAGCACGATGTGACTGACCACTTTAGGAAAGTTTCTTACCCCCAGCCCCAAACTCCACCGTTGATGATTCCTTCTCTTATGCCAAACACATGTGTAGTGCTTACTGTATCCCCAACAATGTTCTATGCACTTTGCATGTATTTATTTAATTCCCAGAAAAAATCTATATGGAGTAGGTATTATTCTCATTTTACAAGGGGAGAGACTGAGGCACAGCAAAACTGAATAAGTTAAGGCCAAATTGAGATTATTATGTCTTTGAGAGTCCCAGTTAAAAATGGAAGTATCCCAGTGATGGTGGTCTATTAAGTCATAATCAGCTATTAATATAAAATGCAAATCGATTTATGAGATGTGTTTTACCCCATAGCTTATTATAGAATCTACTGAATGAGGGGAGGGACCCAAGACTGATTATAGTTGTCATGATAAGAGGAAAAGAAAGAGGAGTGGGAGAAAATGCTACCAAGGCCTTGATAAGTTGTGTAAGAGAAGACTAAGAAGTCAGGATGTGTGCTCAAGGAAGGGAGGTCAGCCTCCTAAAAGAAAAAGAGAAGATGACAACCCAGGAGAGTGTACCAATGGAAGGGAAAGGGGCTCATTCAGATAAACTTTGCTTATTTTCGATTTTGGCCTAGAATAAATTCTTCCTAAAAAAAAATCTTCAGTCCTTTAACTAAAATGTAAGCCCTAGTTTGTATCTTTCTTAAAGCATTTTTAACTTATCAAGTATTTAGTGAGCTATTTTAACCACGGTGTAAAACTATGAGGACACTCCATAGCTCCCTCTTCTCTACCCCTGCCCCGTGCTAATATGGAAAGTATCACATAAATTGTCATTGTAGTTTATGTCACTAAATCGTGAGCTTCTACGCACAAAATGTTCTGGCTATCACATATAAAGCCCTCAAATTATAAAATGAGACTGACAGACTGTGTTTATTGGACAACTGAGAAAGCATTGGTCTATTAAGAAGCCACACATACTGCTGGAATAACTGTATATCTACGTGGAAAGGGTGAACCTTGACCCCCTACTTCACACCATAGGTAAATATTAACTTGAGATGGATCTTAGATCTAAACATAAAAGCGAAGCCATAAAACTTTTAGATGAAAAGAGGAAAATACCTTTGTGACTTGGAAATAGGCAAAAGTTTCTTAAGTCTGTCACAGATACTATAAAAGAAAAAAAATTGGTAAGTTAGACTTCGTGAAAATTAAGAAATTCAGCTCACCAAAATATGCAAGTGAAAAAATTAATAGGCAGTCTCAGGTGGGGATATATCAAAACTATATCTGACAAAAGACCAGCATCCAGAATATATAAACAACTTCTACAGCTCAACAATTAAAAGAAAAATAAAGGGAAAAAAAGAATGGTAAAAAAATTGAACAGATACTTCTCAAAAAAGATATTCAAATGGCGAATAAGTACATGACAAACTGCTCAACATCGTTGGTCATCAGAAAAACACAAATTAAAACACTATGAGATATCTTTACACATCCACTAGAATGGCTAAAATTAAAAAGACTGATAGCACCAAATTTTGGATAGGATGTGAAACAACCAGAACTCATACTTGGTCGATGGGAAGATGTAATGGAACGACCTCTTAGGAAAAAGATCTGGAAGTTTCTTACAAAACTAAATGTAAACCTACCATATAATAAAGCAGTTTCACTCCTTGGTATTTAACTAAGAGAAATTAAAATAAATGTCCACTAAAAGACTTGTATAAGAATGCCTATAACAGTTTTATTCATAATAACCAAAAACTGGAAACCGCCTGCTTATCCATCAATTGGAAAATGGATAAACTATAGTATATTCACACAATGGAATATTATACATTGATTAAAAAACAAAGTACTGATACATACAAAAACATGGGTGAATTTCAAAACCAAAATGCTAAGTAAAAGAACCTCACACACAAGATTACATATTGCATGGCTTATATGAAGCTCTAGAACAGGCAAATTTAATCTGTGGTAGAAAAAAAATAATTTAACTGTTGCCTCTGGGAAGATAGGGGCAGGGATTGAAGGGGACAGTGCATGAAGAACTTCCTGGGGTGCTGATAATTTTCTGTACCTTGATAGGAGTATGGGTTATGTGCATACATTTGTCAAAACCCAACTAGGTTACAGTTAAGAGTTGTGCACTTTAATGGACATAAATAAAAAGGAACCCTAGTTAATGATATGCATACTGAGTATTTAGGGGATGTATATAAATATTTGCAGTTGGAATTTGTCAAAATATAAGATGTATTGATGAGAGGATAGAGTGACAGATTGGTGAATAGATGCGTGATAAACAAGTATAGTGAAATATTAGTGGTAGAATCTAGAGGGTGGATATACTTATTATAATTTTCCTTCAGTATAATATGTTTGAAAGTTTCCATGATAAAAAGATTTATGATAAAAAAAATTAAAGAACCTATTAAAAATTAGGCTCTTGATATAGGTTTTTCAAGGTCCTGTTGACATGAATCTCTTTGGTGCTTGGGGCAAATAATTTCTTCCAGCATAAAAACTCTAAAAGTACTATTTTCTAATGGGATAGATATCACCTCATCCCTGAAAAGGGATATGAAGCTTAAATGGACAAATTTCTGAGGGCTCATGCTTTTATTGAGATTTTTTTGTGACATTAACAGAAATGTTTTATTTCTCTTTCTGGAGGAGTCCTTCTAAACTCTGCCCTCTGCTCTCTCTTCCCCCAACATCTTCCTCTGTATAGGAATCTTCCTGCCATCCTGGACTGGGTAAAAACTCAGAAGCCTGGAGTCATGGGTGTCAACATCATCACATCTGACTTCGTGGACCTGGTGGACTTTGCCACAACTGTCATCGAATTGAATGACCTCCTACAGGAGGATAGAGCTTTGGCTAAATGCTGATTTAATTTTTATTTAACTCAGTGTTGAATTTGTTGCTCCAGGCTAGAGTTCTGAAGAGTTTCTGTTATGATGGTCCCTAGGCAATGATGGTGAAGTGAGTAAGAGGAGGAGGGTTTTTTTTTTTTTTACCTCCTCAGAGCCATTTGGACAAAATTACAGACCTTGTAATTGCATTTTTCCCAAATGAGACTTTTGAAAATCTTAAGTCCCAGGGGAAAAAAGCATGTTTCATGTGATCGAGGTTAGAATCTCCCCAGTGGCTTATGATATTGAATGCAATATGGCAATGGGGTCTCCAAGTTCTTTTGGGGTACTGAGTATTCCCCTAATTGACCTAGTTCCCTGTTGTCTTCCAGGATGTTGTTTTTGAGTCAGTGAGAAGACTGAACCAGAAAGGCATTCCGGGTCAAAAGAATGGCTCATTGCAGGTGCTGCCCTTCGGGGTGGCTCAACATCAATCTGGGGCTTTGAGGGGATAAAGGATCAAGCACCAGTTCTCCCTAGACATGTCGAATGTCACTTCTTCCCTGAGAGAGTAAGACATTTATCACCAAGGTATTTCAGTCACAAGCTGTTGCATAGCTCGTGCTTTGTAACTGATCGACTTCGTTTTTTAGGTAAACAGTTCATACTGCCCTTGGTGTCAGAAATGTGTTTCCCAGTTTTAAAGCATTGATTCCTTTCTATTTATTTTGGCTCCTTCTTAAAAGTGGAAGGAGCAATAATGAGAGTTCTTTGCAGTGTGAGGCCCAACAAGAAATAGACATGCATGTTTGTTGCATGCCAGATTTTTTTATTATTCTGTAGCTTTTCCCAAAATAGCTGCCAGGTAAGCACCTTCATCATTTTGGCAAAGTCCTCTTTGGAGTTGGATCTTCAAGCCAGATCTTGGAATTGCATCTTGTCGTTGTCTTCCTGGAACTCAGGTCTATGCTCTGGGACACAAAGCTAATGGAAGGAACCTTGTCGTGACACCAGGGAGGCAGACACAGGATGCATGGGAAAGTGCAATGGATTTAAGGAGGATGCTCCAAGTGGATTTGGAGCCATTCTGTAACTCCTTGAAAACAAGACTACCTCGGGGACATTTAGGATGACTCGCATGTCATCAAGTGAGAAATGCCCAGTGTTGGAACATTTTCAGTTTGTGTCTTGATTGTTCTCCTTTCTTCAGGTTGTTTAGAGACTAATAATCTCCACTGCATGAGGGCTTTGAAACTCAAGAAGGGATTTTTATTATTATTATTTATAAGAGGTGCCTATCTGTGAAGAGCCCTCTTATGTTTCTATTTATTTATTCACTTATTTATTTATAGATTTAGTATCTTCAGTGCTCCTTACCTCAAGAGCACTCACAAAGGAGCTTCCTGAACTTTTCTCAGCAGGCCCGATGCTGCCATGGTCTTCCTCCCGCACCAGGACCATGCCTCTCAGGACTGTGAGTGACCTCTGACTCTGCTATAGACATCCTGGTTCTCCCAGTCATGTGGGGGACGGTGTTCATGTGTGGGTCGGTGTTCATGTGTGGGTGTGGTCCAGATCTGAGAAGCCACGCACTGGGACAGAAAATGAAATAGGTCATAAAGAACTTTCAGTTCTTGAGGAAGACCCTCTATAAGAGAGTTGAAAAGAAAGGAGCTAGAAAGAAAACGGGGCATGGGAATGCTCCTCAGAACTGTGAGAATCCCTAAGGAAGTGTCAGCTTCTGGATTCTTAAGGAAGAAAGATAAACATGGAATCCTGGATAGATGTGCGCATGTATAAAGATCTTTGGACCACCTCCCAGCAGCTTCCCATTTCTATTTTTCGATGTTCATAGCTGGACGTGCATGTCACCTGCAGTGGGGGATAGCCTAAGGGAGATACTAAAAGCACATGCACACTCTCAACTCTTGGTCTTCCAGCCTTTACTCTGTAAAGTAATTTAAGCCCTGGCCTTTTGCTTCCACAATTGAGGAGGTCACAACACAAACACTTCTGGAAAAATCTGGTTTAACTTTTCATTTTCTTGCATTTGAACCACTCTCCAAAAGGGTTTCTGGGATTTTATTTTCAAATTATTTTCAAATTATTTAGCGCCTTCTCTAGAAAGGAATAAGAAAGTGAGTGCTCTCACTTTCCCAATTTTCCTTCAGTTCTGATATTAAACCAGTGATAAGCTCTGAAATCCCTGGCTTACCCTCAGGGTTTTATTTGTTGTTATTGTTTCATTTTGGTCTTATTTTTAATTCTTGGTCAACTGCTAGGGACTAGATGGGTTCCCCTCTTCAAATCTTTATTACTTGGCAAAGAGATAAGGAGGCAAGAGGGGAATTACTCTTCTCTGTTTTATTTGAGCCTCAGCTTTGTCCAGGTGCTCGGTGCTATGAGGCCAGGTGTGTGACAGACATCTACACAGGATGCCAGTGACACCCAAGGGCTGCTGACTGTTCAGTGAAATGTTTACTTGATTTTCTCCTTTAGTTTTAAAATATATAGTTGCACTTGGGTTGTACCATTTAAGTGCACCTCAGTGTTTGCATGATAGGTCATTGATCATGACAGACAAAGCACTGAAAACGGTACCAAGGTTGCATGCATGGAGTCCTGCTCTCTGTGGTGAGTGCAGATGCTCACTCCTTCATGCTGCTTTGGGTTGACAGTCCGGCTTGCATTTTGAAATTCTCTGCAGGAGTTCTGGGAGATAGAAGGAGGATTATTTACAGTTCACCATTGGTAAACACCCTGGAATTGGCAGAATCCCTGCCCCAAGAAAAAGTTGTTCAACATATTGCAAGGGATATGTGTGTTCTGCTCCTTGTCCTAAAGCCAAACAAAGAGAGTCAGTGATGGGACAGGCAAAATTGACCTCAGTTCCATGACACAGTCTACAACTGCCAACAATAAAAAGGGTGACTCAACTATATCACTTATTCTCACAAATTCTGGGGACCTTTCAGATCAAACAAGGCTATCATCTTTGCTCAGAGTTAACCTCAAGATCATGTAAAAATGTACTTACTTGAGCCAAAGAGGGCATTAGGATTTGGGGCCACAGTTACACTGAAAAGTTGACTGAGTTTTCATGCGCTCCCTGGATCATTTGCCACCTGGCCACATTTCCATGGCATTGTGGCAAAGGGGATCATCACAGGTTTCGGTTAGATTAGAGCAGTGTTTAAAGGCTTGAACGTGGAGCCTATTAGAGGTACTACTGTAGTTTCTTGGGTACAGAAGATATTCTTAGGATTGGAGAGGTCAAGATAGAATTGATAGAATAATAAACTATTGAGGATTAAATTTTAAATTAATGGCAGATATAAATGGGTCATGCCAAAGAAAATATTATATATTTGCTGTACTGGACTTTAGTTATTAAATTTAGTTATTTTCCTTAGTGCTGAGTCCAGACCTCTGAATTCTTGAGAACAGTTAAGTCACAGTCCAAAACCAAGATTTTATATAAACTCAAAGGAAAGCACATGATCTGAGCCCAGGTAATGATCATTCTTAAGAATCTTAGTTCTTTCATGACCTCATATTCACATCACAAAGTTTATGTTTCTATTCAAGAAGATAATGTGGTGGAGCATTCTAGAATTAAACACATTTTGTGGTGTGACTGGATTTTCTGTTTCTGTTTTTCTGAATCTTACCATAAGAAAGTGCTTCCCCCAGAGACGTTATTCCAACCCAGCTGGAAGGCTTAGTGCAAAGCTAAAGGTGGGGAAACAGAAGAGATGAGAACTGAAATGAAACTGCCTGTCTTCCTGGGAAGCAAAAGGGCTATACAAATCCAGACCATATGACAGAATTAGTTCATATCACAGTTGAAGTTTTGTAATGTTCTTTATTGGCTGACTGCAGATTTTTACTGTTAAATTCTGGGAAACAGAACGAGCTAATGAACGGGGCACAGCCATGAGACTCCCATCCCATGACTGAGCAAGGAAGTGATCCTATGCTAAATCTGAGTTGGTTCTTTCAACTGGAATAAAGATGCCATCTGCTACCTTAATGCTGTTTTACAAATCTTGGTTAACTAGCTCCCCAAAATATCAAGTCCCTAATGATAAGGCTAAATGCCTTATGTTAAGGGGCTTTACAGTTGTAATTTGTCCATGTGTTGCATGTGTGCAGAAGTGCTACTTGGGTTCATTTCTCCAAGTAGAAGTGGTATGGGATGGCAGAACTTGTCCAACAGTGGCATCTTTAGTGATGCATATAACGGGATGAGGAAGGCTGAAAAAAATCTTCCAACCATATGTGCGCTCCTGAGAGATGGGCTTTCCCAAACACACTCCAAATAGTCATGTTATGACACAAGCTAACGAATAGAAATTGATAACATCAGACTCCAAATTAACAGGAAGTTTGATTTGTATGATACAGAACATGGTTGTTCCTCTAAATTCCACTAACTTCCCAGAACAGCTTGGCCCTCTGCTCAGACTGCTTCCTGATATTTGCCACCATGGCTTTGTCACTTATAAGTGTTGCCTTGAGACACACCGGAGTGAACTGGTTGGGTGACAGCTGATTAGCTGGAAACTTTACCCTTAATTCCAAGTGATACTGAACAGCTTTTTACTGCCCCCAAGGGATCCACTATCTCTTTATCCTCTGGATTCCCCAATTTCTTACTAGAAATAGTGACAAGTCACTGTACTGCTGAATTGGTCCTCACCCAGAGAACACAGTACACAATGCTACTGATGTTATTGAAATAGCACAATCTTAGACACTGAAAATACTCTAAGACAACTCTTTGTATCCTGCAGTGGATATAATGTTCTAGTCTTAGGACTTTTTAAATTCATTTCTAAGCCACATAGTTTGAGTGAAATATTTTTCTTCTCATCACTAGGAATTCAATTCCATAGTTTATTGAGGCAACCCTATTAATAGTCTAGAGACATTTTTGATCTCGTTCCTTCTCATCTCCTACATAGAATACCACTTTCTCCTCTTGTTTCCTGGCCATCCTGTAACATCTGCTGATCATTATTAATCACAGGATGCTGGCAAAACTTATAAAAGGAACATATATTTGATGATGCCCAAACACACTCTTATCACAGTGGTTTTTGCTTCTCAGTCTTCTCAAATGCATTATTCTGCCCTTTTCCTCACTCCCACCCAATCACTAGAACTGTACCTGATGGGAGCCCAGAATTTGGGGCCACTACTTATTCAAATAGCAGGGGCTTGCTCACAAGCTTTGAGCCCAACAAGAAGCACAGCACTTTGAAAAGTCGAATAGGCCTTTGGTAGCTTTGTACATTTGCAGTTTTACAAGTTACTAGTTTATAGCACTAATAACACTTCAATTGTGAATCTATAATATCAATATGATAAATACTAGTACATATTCCAGAGACAGTGGTACTTTGCTGCTATTATACTTAATCTACACCCCAGTTGATAAGTATTACATACAGATTGTGTATGTATTGTTGTATTGTGTATGCATATATGTGTTGTGTATATGCCAACTTTCATACTTAATCTCACTGATCAGCAGTTAGAAAATACAGTAGTCCCCCCTTATCAATGGGGGATATGTTCTAAGACCCCTAGTGGATGCCTGAAACCGCAGATAGTACCAAACACTATACATATTGTGTTTTTTTCCTGTACATGCATACCTTTTCACTTAAAGGAAGCACTTTACAGCTTCTCTTTAGCATATCTAAATTGCCAGCATTGCTACTGTTGTGCTTTTGGGTCATTATTAAGAAAAATAAGAGTTATTTGAGCACAAGCACTGGGACATGGTGACAGTCAATCTGATAACCTAGATGGCTACTAGGTGACTAAATGGCGGGGGAGCGGGTACAGCGTGTATGTATGCTGGAATCAGCTATGTCCTGGGAGGGAGGGAGCCGCATGGAGGAGATTTCACCACGTTACTCAGAACGGTGCTCATATTGAAACTTACGAGTTGTCTTTCCGGGTTTTACGTTTAATATTTTTGAACTGTGGTTGACTGTGGATTATTGAAACTGAAGAAAGTGAAACCTCAGATAAGAGAGGACTACTGTACAGATATTGTCATAGTGAAAATAAGGCTTGGTCAGTTCAGATGATGAGTGAATCTGAAAATAATCTACTAGATATTATATTTTATCTTCTTGCTTGTTTTATATTACAGTGCATGCTGTTTGCTAAATTAAGTAAAAATAATAATAAATTATACCAATTCTAAGATTAGAATTAAAATTTTGCATATATGCTGCTTGATACTCTGAAATGTATTTTGTGGCATAATTATCCTATATTCATATACATTTCACTTGGCATTTTTCCCCCACCTGATTATACTGCTTAATTGAAACTAAAACATTGTAAAGCCAGATTACCTCATTTTAACTGTGAAAAAGTTCAATAGACATGACATGATGTCTTTTCTTGTATTTGATTTGAACTACCTACATAAGCTTAAACCTAATAATAAATATAAAACTTCAGCAGGCACTTTGTATGCATGTTTTATTACTGGCCCACTTTTAATTTTGTTTTAAAAAGTTATAGACTTGACATCAACAAAATACTTTATTATTACTATATTGGATGAAGACCCTTTCAGCCTGTCGAGCACACATTGGAATCAGCTGAACACGCCCGCAATCCCCATGGAGAGCCATGCGTGAAATGTGCACACAGCCTCATCACTTGGCCTTTTATAAACTTCATCCTCAGCTGTTTCTAGCAGGCTTAGGCCAGGTCCCGCTAACCGTGTTCTCACCTGACCCCCATCTCCAGCCCACATTACTGTAAGTGGCTGCCAAACGCCCAGAAATAGAACACTACAGAGAGATTATATGTTTGTGTGTATGAAGAACAAATAAGTGTGGGTCTACAGCTTCTGTTGGCAAAGAAGAGTCCAATATTTTCCTCATTCTTAATTCTTTATAATAGAATATCTTAATTTCAACGAATTTCTCTTTTTGTCCTATCTTCAACAAAAGTAATGTGTTGAGGTGAAAAAACTATGTATGAATTTAGCAGAGATCAAATCAATTCTAAGCAATCATTCATTTCATATAGTTTAGTGTTAGAACAGGTAATCAGGGGTAATTATATTTCTGTTCAAGTTCCTGTAGCAATCGAAGAACATAGTCATAGTCGGAATTTCCTGCGTGCACTTTGTTATCGTTTAGTTATAACCCGCATAGCGTAATTGCAAAGATCCTACTGATCCGCCTCAATTTCTGAACATGTACTTAGGTTGAGATATTGCCTCTATGACAATGGAGCTGTTACATCATGTATGAACTCTTTAATATCTTATCACCAATTAGTTTATCATGTTACAACTGGATTATAAACATCCTACTTAGCACGAGAGTTAAGAACAGGCATTTCAGAGATGCACTGACCTGGCTTTGTATCCCAGCTCTCTCATACCCTGCCTGTGCGACCTTAGGCAAATTAATATCTCAAAATATAGGATATAGGACTAATAATGCCCACTATGAAGGGTTATTTAGAAGTCTAAATAAGAAAGCATATGGAAAGTGTTTAGCACAGATCCTGGGAAATATAAATATTCAAGAGTATTAGTTTTGGTAGTAGGGTGGGAACTTTGTACCTACCCCCGCCAAATAGCACCCAACACTTTCTTCAACATGGTTGATTGCTAACCATTGTATTCATTGGTGAATGATTTAGCAGGGACTGATTACAGTAATGAGAGATAAAACAGATAAATTCAGACAATGAAAGAGAAAGTTACACAATCACTGGACCAAATATACATTGCCCAGAGAGTGGGATTCATGCCACTGGTGGTATGCAAAATGATGTGGGGTGGAAGACGACCACATCCTTGAATAGTATTAATATCTTTAATCATGTAATTATTCTGATTAGCTGAAAGAAAAGTCTTAGCTTAATGACGAAACCTCTCTACCCTTTATTTATCTAGCAAAAACAAAAAAGGCAATAGTATCCAGCTAACATTTATTATCATTTTGTTTATGTTATATTTATTTTGTGGTTACCTTCTCTTTGTAGAAGTGATCCTGGGTTTTTCAACAGTGGTACAAAATTTCCTTTCAAATGAAATTTAAGTTTTTTAAAGAGTCCTCTGTGAAGAAGCTATGGAAGTAACCTCAGTTTAGAATCCTTTCCAGGTTGAAAAAAAAAAAAAATGCAGTTGATTCTATCACATACTTTTGCCAAGAATTGGGTTTGGCTGTGCTCTTTTTGAACATTTAACTAAATAATAAATACATAAACTGCTATTTGAGATAGAAAATCACCTCTTTTTTAATATAAGTTTCTTTATATTTTCTGTAGAAGTCCTGTGGAGAGCATGTTCTCTCCGTTGTCATATGCTGCAGTTTAAACAAGGAGCCAGGGTCACTCAGTCCCACAGACCTCTGTGCAGGGTTCACATGGAATGCAGAGAGCAAACTCCATTTCTTCAGTTTGGAAAGTGATTCCTTTTCTGTGAACCCCTGGAGCTAATACTCCTGAATGTCCTGGATTTTTGTTGTGTGTGTGTTTTTTTTCCCCCAAAGGAATTCTTCTTGCTCAGAAGTATATTTCTTTGCCCACTCCTTTGCAAATCTGCTCACTATGACCAAAGGAGTGTTATTATTTTTAAGACTTGAAAACTTTTTTTTTTTTTTTCTAGAGAGGGTGAGAGGTTGCAAGGGAGGGACAGTGGCCAAAGCCCATGTGCCTGAAACCTCATCCAGGATGGCCTGGACGAGTGCCAGTTAAACAAAAGTGCTAGTTAGACCAGGGTGTTTGCACAGCTGGGCAGTGTTTTGGGATAGCATGGGTGGGGAAGAGGACATAGAAGTGTCAGCCTCTGTCCGGTAGCATCATGAAATTGAGAGAATCCCTAGGTAAGCAAATGGCTTTAATCTAAGGGGCCTGGTGTCTAAAGAATAGAATTTATTCTGTGGAGAAAGGCTCTAAGGAACAGAGCTCTTACTGCAAAAGGAGGCCACTGAAAGCTGTTCTTTGTTTAACCCAAGAACTTCTCAGCTTTTTGGACTGAAGACTTTTCTGCCCTGATCCTCACTGGGTGTTTGTCCAATCTGGGCCCAGGGAGTCTCATTTCCAGGCCTCTGTGAAGTATAAGGGGATTTGGAAGAAGATGTTAGATTGCCTTTTGCAAAGGTTTCTTCCACCAACAACACTGTAAGTGTAGAACTAATTTGCCATACAGCAAAGGGATCAGTGGACAACTTCATTGGAGCCAGACACCCCGAATGACATGCAAAATTTGTGCACTTTTTTCCTGGTAGAGGATCCATAGACTTCATTGAATTCTCAAAGGAATCTATGATCCTAAAATGCTGTAAACCACTGCCTTTTAAGTGCCTGTTAGAATGAATGATCATTTAAATGTTTGTAAGTGAGCAAAGATTCAAATTTAGACTAACGCTAAAAAGCCTTGGTCCTTCTTATTTACAAAAAAAAAAAAAAAAACTACACTAAGATATATGAATTTATTGATTATAGGTGCTCTCTATTAAGAGGCAAGGTTGGATAGAACAAGCTAAAAAGAAACAGACTAAGGTAAGTCCAAAGAATCCTGAGAGACAGTTAGATGGGCTTTAGCAAGATAGGGTGTTGAGAAAGCCAGAGAAACCAAGCACGCAAGCAGGCACGGAGGGACGGCTGAGCTCTATGCACAGATCTGAGCACACATGTTAGAGGAAAATGGGGACAGTAGAGCAGCAATTCCCAACCTTTTTGGCACCAGGGACCAGTGCTCCTATGACAATCTAATGCCTGATGATCTGAGGTGGAGCTGAGGCGGTAACAGTCTGCCGCCCAGGTGTTGGGGACTCCTGCAGTAGAGCTTTCTTAGAGAAGAGCAACTAAGAGAGTGAAGGGTCCAGAAGTTATGTCACATGAGAAAGTAGGGATGTTGAGTTTGGAAAAGATGAGAAACAAGTGACAGGAATATCTTCAAATACTTTTAAATTGTTACATGACTGAGATTTTAGAATCTTACGATTTTAGATGTAGAAGGGACCCAAAAACACGTGTCTAGGGACTAATGTTACAGGAGAGAATACTGAAAACCAGACTGACTGGCCTAAGGCAGAGCTGAGACTAGAATCCAGACACTGAGTCCTTTTCCAGTGTCCTTTCCAATATTTTTTAAATGCCTCCATGAGTGCCTAGTATGCTGAAAAGAGCTAGGACCCACAAGTTGCCATTTCAAGAAGGGGGAGCTTGGCTTAATAAAGAGCATTCCTATGTGGATTGGGATGCTACGCGAGAGAATGAGCTGACAATCACGAAGATTTTTGAGAGAGTATGTATTAATTTCCTATTGATGCTGTAACGAATTTAGTACAAACTGTGTGGCTTACAACAACACAAGTATTACCTTTCAAATCTAAAGTCAAAAGTCTAAACCGGGCCAGCAGGACCATGTTCCTTCTGGAGTCTCTAGAGGAAATTCCATTTCCTTGCCTTTTTAGCTTCTTGAAGCCACCTTCCTTTGCTCATGGCCCCTTCCTCCATCTTCAAAGCCAGTAGCACAGCACCTCCAGCTCTGCTTCTGTCATCACATCTTCTTTGATTTGGACCTCTCTAGAAGACTCTTAGGATACATTGGGCCCACATGGATAATCCAGGATAATCTCCCATCTCAAAATCCTTAACTTGGTCACATCTGCAAAGCCCCTTTTACCATGTAAGGTGACATATTCACAGATTCTGGGGATTAGGACATCGACGTCTTTGGGGGCTTTTATTCATCCTACCATAGTGTGAATCATGCAAAGTACATTGACACTGATACTGGTTTTAGAGAAGACTTGAGTTCAAATCCTGTCTTCAGCACCTACTTGCTGCATGACCATTATCGCTTTGAGCTTTTGTTCTCTCATCCATAAAATGGGCATAAAATCTCAAAGTTATTATGAGATTATATAGAATGCCCAACATATTTTGTGCGTTCTCAATAAATATATTTGTTCAAGGAACTTCCAGATGATTCCAGACAAGAATTCAATAGAAGAAATTTTATTCTTAAATAGATTTGATAAAGTGATCTCTACTTGCTAAAATAAAAAGAAGTGAAATAAAAGGGATTTTCTTCTCCTGTGTACTTGTCTACTTTACAGATCCAATTGTAAGGTTATTGTTTTTGTGGATAGTTAGTAGCTAATAAACCCTGCTTTTTGCGCGCGCGCGCGTGTGCGCACGCACACACACACACACACACACACACACACACACACACCCTGCACACAGTACTGCTGTCTAGTTTTGTCACCAAGATCTCTGGTTGGGTTTGAGCAAGACTAAGATCCTGGCCTGATGTGTAATGATTGGCCAGACTAGGCAGCTGAGACCAGCTCAGGCTCCCTCCTTCACATCTGTCAACATACCTGGCTGCAAGCAAGTTACTGCCTGTGACCACTATCTGCAGGGGCCAGAGAAAGAGAGAGCAGGAAAGGAAACAGAGGGGAATACCTCAATCTCCTGCTTAGGGAAAAGTAAAAGCCTACGTGGATGCTTCTTACCAACATCCCAAACTCCAACAAGGATTGGAACAGTCGTGGGCTGTCACTGCTGAGTCAGAAAGAAAACTGAGGAAAGACTCCAAATTGAATTCAGCAATCAAGGTAGGTGATCTGTCTGGTCCTGGCCCTTCTCTCAAGATTACAAAACAAACATGTTGCCCAGCCTTGTGACCAGATCGTCGGATGATGGTCTACTGAAGGAGATGTGGGAGATGTGGACGTGTGTTGGAAAAACTCAATCATTTGTCCACCAACATGTTCTGAAAACGGGCTGTATTTTTCTTCCATCTTCTCTCTCCTCTGAAAATTGTTGTTCCTCTACATATTTCAAAAGTTTGGAAAGTTTTTTTTATCTTTCATTATAAAAAATTATATTTGTGATTTATTGATATTCTTCCATCAGTCGTGGTTCTGCAAACGTGGCTTTGTTCCAGAATTATGCTTACATGAATTCTTTCCAAGATATACCAGAGTACACATAATTCTGAGGAACACACTGTCCCTGCAGAGAGCTGTCAACCTCAAATGACAGGATCTCCCAGGAAGCCTATGTATTTTTCTGCTTTGGGACCTAGGGAGTTAAAATTCTTGAAATTGCTGGAGCAGAATCAAGCCTGTTTACCTAAGCTTATCACCCCAGGCAGCCAGGTCAATCATTTACTGAGGCAGGGCTGTTTGCTACCTTTGATGGAGGACCACTAAAGCCCTTGCCTGACTGAATGTCTCTATAGAAGATATCTGTCCCTGAAGCTGTAGCCCATATTCTTTACTGACCAGAGTGGTTTTTATCTTTCCTGGAGTAGTAAATGCCACAAGGTCCTTCCCAGCTCCATAATAAACGCACATGAACAAGATCTATGCTCAAACCAGATACCTGATATCACCTCAGGCATAGATAAGGAGGCCCTATTTTTCTGAACTTCATTTAGAGAAGGGGTTGGCCCATGTATTAGACAAGGTAATGTTTGACACTATTTTTGTCAATCATTTATAGAACTGAAGTGAATTCGCTTCGCTGAGGTTTGTGGCCAGAAATTTTAAGTGTCTCAGGCAGTTAACTAGATGTAGGAGTTGAGGCCACTGCAGTGTCGTGTAGGCACAAACCCTATGTGAGATTTGTGGCTTGTATCTGGGGCTAATTCTCAGAAATGTGATGGAGAATTATGGAAAACTGATAGATATCTGTGAAGATATTAAGCCCTGTCTGACCAGTTCCCAGAGGATGTTTCTAGATAATACAAGTGATGGAGGGGGTTTTGAAGAGGGGGGAAATGGTGTTGGGGCATTCAATTGCATTGGCCAGATTTTCCCACAATACTGGAGGCTGCCTTAGGGGCAGACACTCTTCCCTGTTCTTTCTGTGTAGCAGACAACTCAAGGCCAAAACACTGGTAGCCCCTGAGAGTACATCCAGTTTTTCTTTCCATTTCATGCAAATTAGATATTAATTGGGAGCGGGATGAGGAGGGGAGGGTATTATTTTGGGACTGATTAGACTGATTAGACTAGATAGACATTATCATTCCTTTTACATGTTAAGAAATTAGAACCCAGAAGTAAATTAATTTGCCCAAGTTCACAGTTAGTCAGAGGCTAAGCAAAGATTCTTCTCAATTCTGCCTTACTCCCAACCCACTGCTTTTCCTGTGCAGTCATACAGTTGAACACACGCAGGAGTATAAAGTTATGTGTGTGTGTGTGTGTGTGTGTGTGTGTGTGTGTGTGTGTGTGCATGTGTGTGCGGTATGTACACGTGGTGGGGTGGGAGTCACAAAGCAAAGCAGACTATCGGAGTCAGAGGTTCTTTATCGGATGTGCCATACCCAGGCCAGTTGGGTACCACTATGACCAAAAGGCCAGCATTGGACTAGACTGGATCTTCTTTGATGAGAGGTGAGGGGCTGGGGGTCAGATAAGGAACAAAGAGAAGTACATCTAGTGGTAGAAGTTTCTGGAGTCTTCCTAAGTAATCAGGAATATTTCCTAAGTAAACCCATCCAGTTCTCAGGCAAGATTTCTGCCTCCTTATATTCCAGAGACTCAAATCCATGAGCCCCAACTAAGGTACAACACCGGGACTATTTCCAGGACAAAAATGACACCATCCTAATTCTTATCTGGGCATTCGACAATTGAATTACTATCTCATTTTACCTCAGTTAATATCCACTCATCTAAATCCAAGGGACTTGGGCAGAAGGAGGCTTAAAGCAAGAGGAACCATCAACATTCTATCATATCAAGGTTTCCGGTACTTGTAACCCAAACAGACCCATGTTAGCTTAGAGTCCAAATGGCTTGTTGGTGTTATTTAAGAGGTAGATGAGTAATGTGCAAAAGCAAGCCTCCCCCTGCTCCCCCTGCTCCAGTTTCACTTTTGTTCAGATGCACCCTAAAAATTCCATTAGCCGTCTGGCAGAAATTTCAAAGCAGCCACAATTCCTGAGCATTTACAAATTCGAGATAAAGAAATGCCTTCATGAAATGTGGTTGGCTAATCATCTCTAAACAAAGAGTTTCTCTTTTTCACTGACCCACCTCATACATACCTAAGAGTCTGATAGCAGAGGCATCATAAATAGGGATTGCATCACCAAGTCCACAGAGTCTCCTCTAATACAGCTAACCCTGCCTGAACTTCACGAATCACATGCTATCCTTTATGTTGACTAAAACATTGGGTTAAAGAGAAAAATAATGAAGCTGAAATACAAGGACTCGAAAAACATCTCACCTTTATCCAGTGCTGATTCTGAGCAGGAAGTGAACAGCATACTGCCTTTTTATCTACATGTTTTTTCTTTAATTCCTGGAACAAATTTATGCAACTTGCCCAAATCACAGAGCTAGTAAAATGAAGTGAAATTTGAGTCTGGGTCTGTTGAACTCAAAAATCCATATTTTTTAGCACTCTGTTCTGGGAAAATTACCAACCAACAGTATCTATACTGTTTGCATTCTAAATGTAAAATTGTAAGGAGTCCTTTCTAAATGATTTGCTTGAATCCCCAGAGTATGTATTTATTACTCCCTCCCCAGGTGTTCTTGATCCTGTACAGGCATCAAACCCAACATCACAGTGATTTTCCTCTCCTCCAGGAAAGTAATCACAAAACGCACATACACACAAGCACACACACATATATGCACATAAACATACAGCACACACACTAACAATAGCTCACAGGTCAACATTTTAATCTCTTTCTGAAGCTATGAGAGAAAATTGTTATTATCTCCTAGTTCACAAATGTTGTCGTGTTTATTTGATTTTAATGTAACATAGAAACTATTTATTTATATCTATTATACTGGGATATTTTTAAATTTTATTTTTGTTGTCAAATTTCTGTCTTCAAGAAAGCTAAATATGCCAAAACTTTCCTATACGGTTTTATTTAATCTTCATAACAGCCCTGTAAGGGGAGTGCCATTTTCAGATAGTATATATCTTTTCAGATAAGAAATCCGAGACTCGATAAAGGTGAGTGCCTTTCTCAACACTGCTCAGCTAACAAGTCTCGTAGGTCTTGGGACTCCGAATTATTTGCTCTTTTTTTTCCTAACACACAAGCAGTTCTCTGGATTCTTAAGGTTTACAAATGGTACAAATGGGACACACGAGCTATTTTCAGGAATTAAAAATGCCAAGTGACTACATAGCCTGTTCTCTGGCTACAGGAACCCACTCAGATATTGACTGCTTTGTTTTTAGCTAGGATCCTATCAGGTCAGTGTGGTAATGTCGTTACTCTAACTAGATGTTCACTGAGTGGTGAAAATGAAGACACTAATTGTTACTTAATAAAATTTGCCTTAAAGGCAAAAATCTTTTAAACCCATGTGCCCATGAGCGAAGTAAGATATCAAAGGAATTCTTGCTGGAGGAAAGGTAAGAAACCACTGTCCTCTAATCTATTGCATGCCTGTGGGACAGAGTACATGCGTTGGGGTTACAGAGCCCCATGGTGTCTCCTGACAGACACAAACTCTCTCTTTGTTAACTTTATAGCATGCCTCCTGGAACAAGCAGCTACCATATGGTAGGAAACCTAAGGAAATTCTCCTCCGGGCTGGGAATTCATCATGGGTGTAGGCCCAATCCCTGTAGAAACTAACTAAAGTTACAGGAAGAATTATTGTGCCCTATGAATTCCATTCTGGTCGTAAAATGCTCTGAGGGGTTAGGGAGCCCTGCATCGGCTGTGCATCTACAGGGCACTGACTTTTTTTATTCCTAATGCTTCGCTGAGAACTGCTCCTGGCTGGCTGGCTGAATCTCCATCCCCTGTGACATTCTTATCTGCATTCTTCCCTTGGGGTTAATATGCACCTTCATCCCACCTTGTCCCCATTTCTGAGACCTCAGAGGCTCCAAGGATCTTACTACAGGAGAATCTTTGGGCAATGAGCAAACAGAAAGAAAGAAACTTCTGCCCCTGTCCTGCACCAATTTGAAAACTGTTCCCCTTCTCTCTACAGCTCCAAGGTCAAGTTTCCCTTGGGAGCAGTTAGAGAACTGAAGGTCACCGAAAGCTGGCAATTCATTGCGCCTTGGAGGGGTTCCCAGGCAGCAAAATGAAAATGAGATTGTTTTCACATAAGACCTCTGGATTGGAGAACAGGATTCAAACAGTCTGAATTTGCAGTTTCCCTGTGTACTTAGATAACCCCCACAAAGCCTAGTAATTTTTTTTTTCTAAAGCCAAAACAATATCAGAAATACTTCCTGCAGATAACTCTAACCAGGCAGAATTCCTTTTTGTCATCACTGAGCTGATGTTTTCAAGGATTCATTTTTTTTTTTTTAAGATAAGCCTTATATGGCTCACTTAGTTGGAGCTCTTGAGTATTTCTGTGTAATGATGGCCTTCATCCATGGGGCCTGCTTTGTGGTGATGTCATTAGATTTCATAAGGTAAGCAGCTGAAAACTTATGGTTAGTATGTGAGCAAGTTGCAAGAGAGAGAAAGAAAACCCAGAGGCCAAACAGAGATGTTGCGGTGAATGAGCAGGTAGCAGGCTTCCCTATGTCCCAAAGAAAACCAGCACCTCAACCCGATTCTACCAGTTCTGAGGAGATGTACCTTAAAGGTCAAACATATAAACTTTGTTAAATTCAGCTCTGCTTCCTGGGTAGGAATCCCGAATAGAGGTGAGAACCAATGGCTAGATTTCTCAAAACCTTACTTTTTTTTTTTTTTTTTAATCAAAATTTATCTCATTTTGTTTCTCTTTGCAAAATGGAAATGGCCCTGATAAGAGGCACTGTTATAAAACATAGTTGTGCATAGTTGTGTTACAGAACATAGTTGTAACTTGCACTCCAACAAATAGAACATAAAGCATAGCCCAAAATAGGCATCCTAATCCTGACTCCACCATTGTCTTGGTCTGTGAGTTGGTGCCAGTTTTTAAAATTTTTGGTGGTGACCCAGTTTGGAGAAAGAATGCATTTTCACTGTAAATAACCACAAACATTTGTTGATGAGTCATCCTCAGTTCTGCAATAGTCACCTACTCTTTCCCAGAAACATGCTAGACACTGTTTTTAGAACAGGGATAAATAATCTTGAAGGTTTTATGGGTACCAAGTGAACTAAACCATACTCTCCTTAGAGTCCCCTGTGTGTGTGTGTGTGTGTGTGTGTGTGTGTGTGTGTGTGCGCGTGTGTGTGTTTATGTACTCCTAATTATAAAATATCTTGAGGATAATGAATTCTCAGAAATATTCATGGGTGATAACACGTTAGTAATTGACTATAAATTTAGTAGAGAAAGCGATTTTAAAAATGGCCAGGAATGACTGAAGAAAGCAGTGTTAAGCTGTTGTGCAGAGGGAATGGTGCATTGAGGGTTACGTGTTCTTCTGCCATTGGTAACAGCATGGGACAGAAAGTAGGAAATCATGGTTTTGTTTGACTCTGCTACTACTACATGCTAACCACATAACATTGAGCAAGTAAGTCACTTTGGCTCTCTTGGCCTCAATTTTCTCTTCTTCAAAATGGAGATAGGGATGGTTTTATTGTGTTTAAGTTCTCCTCTAGTTTTGATACTCTGTCTTCTGTGAAAAACTAGAAAACTTCAGATCAGAATGTTCTTTTAAAAATTAAACACAGAAATGGTTTTTATCTCTCTGGAACCACCATCCCTATCTTTTGTTGAGTACAACAAAAAGTCTGGAATAAAAAAACTGCTAAAGAGATCTCAGACTGTAACCTTGAGGTTATTATAAACGGAGAGGCTAGGTATCAATCTTCCAGAGAAGGATCACACTCAGCTGGAAAAATGCAGGGAACCACATCAGAGTTCTCTTGTTCAGCAGCAACCCTGGCACCAACACAGCTCTGCCACACCTGCGTATCACTAATGCAAGCTCCAGCCATCAGGCGGTCATGACTATTATCCTCTCTTGCGAATAAACAGAGGTTCTTAGAGGTGACTTGACTTGCCCAAGGTTAGAGTGAGTCAGATGGAACTGTGTGTGTTGGATGGGGGAAGGTGGAGTGGTGACATAAGCAAAAGGCTGAAGAATGAGGGACAGATTTGTACTTCCTCTGAAGTTAACGAAACAATGGCCAAGGGCTATGGAGGAGCTTTAAGTTTGCTTTGGATCCTGGAAGCATCCCTGTCCTCCTCCCCACCACCATCCCCGCCCCCACCCCCTTAGGTGCCCCGCCCAGGGTTACTCACCAAGGTAGTTGCAAATTGGGTGCCTTGTTCTCTTGTCTCTTCTTGTTAGCTTCATGAAAGAGGCTATTTGTAAAGAAGAGAAGGCACAACAAGGAACAAGAATGCATTAAGGATCTTCCCTGAGGCCCTGAACTGAAAGGGCAGTTGTCTTTGATTCCTCTGACTTCCCTCTTATATTTTGCAGAAATGAATGAACATCAAGATGACTGATAGCATTATTATGTTCCATTCCAAGCATAGGCATTTTTTATTTTTCACCTCTGGGGTTATTTCACTCCTCTCTGCTCTACTTCTCCCATAAAAAGGAAAGAATAATGCTTGCTCACTGTGTATGAGAGAAAGCAGCCCAGGGCAACACTGTTCAAAGGAAACTGCTAATTGTACCAAGCACTAAGGCCTGACTGGGAGTCTAGTAAAGAAAGTATGTAGCATCATGGCCCACCCTAGTCTACTTTATCTCTCCAGACCCATGCCCAGGGAGCTCTAGGCCCTGAAGAACCACACTCACAAGTAACTGCAAAGAATCTCTGGTCCAACAAGAAAAGCGCTGAAAGAAATTGAATATCAGTGGTCTTATGTTTCAGTAGCATTCAGAGGCTGCATCACCTTGCCGCCCATTTTGTCTTTTTTTAAAGATGAGAAAGACAATATTAATTATTATTACTAAAGGATATTTGGTAATTTTCCAGGTGACAGGGGAATGCCATGAATTCAGTAAGAATAGGTTGGTTTCCTGTCAGGGTCCTCAAGAGACTTTTTATTGTACTCAACAAAAATCTTACAGACTTTTCGTATTCCTCAGTTTTGACTCTATTCCTAATATCTAATCAACTTCTTCTTAGGTAGTACCTTGCGGAGAGGGATGAACAAAACAAAAAACAATGCTTAGTCGATACTCTTAAACATATTGGCTACACTCACTTCCTAGAGACCACAAAACAAACAAACCACCACCAAAAGTTATCCTTGGGTTGCCCACCATATATATTCAATTAAGGCAGGATAGGAAGGGGATAGGCTTATCATTCAACCATGTAGTACCTCTAAATGAGGCCTGAGAACCAAAATGGCCCATGGTTCCATTATTATCAATGTCAAACTTAACTCAAATACAGACCTCAATGTTTTCTCATCAAGTTAAAAAAAAAAAAAGAAAAAATGGGTAAGGTACTGAAATATGGGACAATCTCATACATACTCTGATGCTGATGACCAAATGACCAAGCACCAGTTGGCACCTTCACAGCTTTTTCTATGGGGCCGGTGAGCACACTATTGCTTCTTGAATTAAACGGAATTTCTAATATTGAACTGGATCCTCTAGCTTGGCATTTTTTCTAGCAGGGAAAAAAAGCATTTCAGAGCATGAGGCAATATGGAACTCTGTTTTTCTACTTTCAAAACACCATCTGGCCACATATACTTCTACCTATAATCTTCCCTCTGCCCATTGATAGTCAAGGGAGTTGGAGTCCATAGGTATCTCATCTTTGCCAGAGAGTCTGCCAGACAGTGAAGGTAAAGAGAGGCATATCTAGTAGAGGCTTTGCAGAAGAAGCAGGACTGTTCCTGATAATCCCTGCCCACTTTTCACTGCCCACTAAGCCAAAAGAGAGGTAGGCAGAATTTTGAACAGAGGCAATTTTATATCATAAATCTTAAGGTATTTGGGGGCACTGAGTGTTTTGCAGTAATTTCAGTGGAACTAAAATAATTTATAAGTTGTGTGTGTGTGTGTGTGTGAAATGCATAAAAAGAATTTTAGTGTGAGAGAGATATTAGATCAATTTTGTAAAAAGAAACCTTTTGTGTGGACTATTTCTAGGCATGGGTTACACAAAATCTAGACACATTTAATTTCTGGAATTAATTCAGCAAATATGTATCCAAATCACAGACCTTAAAGACTTCTATTGATAGCATACCCCATTCTCTAAAATTGCTACAAGATATTTTGATCATTTTTAGAAAAGGCAAAATACAAGAACCTTTGGCATGTAAAAAATTCTTTTGATATGTCTAAATAAATCTCCGGATCAGTTAATTATACTGAACTTTAGATGTCTTCAAGAAACTTTTGGCATACTAAATTTCATATCCTATTATCATCTTATTTTATATGACCTTTTATGTAAGATTAGCCAATGAAATTTGAGTAAAAATGATCACTGGATACAGTGGCCTGAGCCCTATTTGGTTACATTGTGGATTTAGCCCACTCTCCAAACATACTTTTTTCTCCTGTTCTATAGATACCCACTCTGACCATGTATGGTTATGCTCAATCTTTGGCTGTTCTCCTAAGGGGATTATCAGAGAGTTACCATTTTCCTCTTTGAACTGCTATTTCATATGCCTCCAACTGGAATACTACTATTTTCCACATGCATTTACATCAGAAGCTATTAATTCCCACTTACCCCAAGCCGAGGTCATAACAGCATGTTGGAATAAAATATTTTCCATTGTTCTAACATAGAACCAATAAAAAAACATTTATGAATTGCTTAATGTATGCTTGACACTATGCTAAGTGCTACAGATATAGAAATGAGTAGTTCACATTTCTGCCCAGAGGAAGATCAACATCTTATAGAGCAGATAGACCAATAAAGGAGCCAACGCAGCATTGCCCGAGGATGTAAGAACAATGAAAACTGAATACAACACAAAAAAGTTCTAGATAGATGCTCCAGAAAACTTTCAGAAGAGTTGAGGTCCAAATGTTTTTTTAAAAAAAAAGGAAATTAGGATTTGCTTCCTTCCTTTTTAAGCACTCAGATTTTGGAGAGAAAGCTGCTTCCTTTTAGGAATGTGTCTGAAAATCCTAAGGAGGGGTAAGTACCGGAAGAGAGACAGTTGTGGTAAGCATGGTTGAAAAAATTTTGATAGCCTAGAGAAGGCAAGTAGCAGAAGGATCCAGAGAGACCCTTCCAATTAAAAGGTAGGAGCAGAAAGAACTAGAACTTTACCCTGAATCAGAGCCTTTGCCTAAACACAGCCCTTAAACCTGAAACCTTAATTTAGAACCTTTCTCTACAGCCCAAGCTTCACGTGCTCTCCCAAACCCTGGTGACTTTTGCCTGGAGAACAATCTTGTTAAAAATCTCATCTCTGCTCAGTTATGATTTAAATTTTCTTTATCCTGGGAGCAACTTTAAACAGCCATAAAGAACAAAGAACAAAACACTGGAGAAATTAGAGTGAGGTCTTTTGATGTTAGCAGCTTGCACCAATCAGAAAGTTCAGAGTTAAAGAACAGGGCTGACCCACCTAGCACTCATGCCAACAGCCTCCACTAACAACCAAGTCCAATTCCAACTTTAACACCACACATTTCAAGCAGGATACAAGCTGGTAGAGCAAACTTAGTAGCTTTGGATCTAGTACAGTTAGAAATCCTCCTTAAGTTGGCTTAGGTAAATATTTAATGTGTAAGTAAAAACTTTCATCATCTTAAACAATTCACCTATATCCTGAAGTTGGACCAAGAGATTGTTGAACTCCTAATGGACCCACTTTCATGCTGACTTCATTCTTTCATCCTCTGAAAGGAAAAAATATATATATCTAAAAGTAAAGTAAGATAGATTTAACTACATAAATACTTAAAACTTCTTTTACAAATACTAAGCAAACATAAAAATAAAAATAGTGACCCCAGAAAATGCAACATAAATAACAGGCAAAATGTTAATATCTCTAAAGAGAATTTACAAATTCATACCAGCTAGAGCAATACCCCAGGAGTAAGGCAGAAAATGAACTGACAATTTACAAAAATAGAAAGGTAAACGACCAGTAATCATATGAAAAACTGTTTAACCACACTAAAAATAAAATAAAAGCAGACTTAAATACTGAGATAATATTTCCTTTTTATGAGATTGGCAAAAATTGGGTAACTGCAGGCATCGGTGAGCATGAGGGGAACAGTCAGTTTCACATACTGAGATGATGGAAGTGTGAATCGCTGCAACCTCTTTTATAAGGGCAATTTGTCAAGCCATATAACAACGTTTTAATGTGGGTAATTTTGACTTAGCAAATCCACTTCTAGGACTTACTTTAGAAAATTAGAAGAGTGCATTAAAATTTTCCCATAGTACACAAATATTTATGTAAGATTTGTTTATAGTAGCAAATTTTAAAAGTAGTCTAAGTGTTCATCAGAAAGGAGTTGAATAAACACACACACACACATACGGTTTCAGATTAGAGCCTGGAGTGGGTATTTTTGATTTGGAAGGTAGAAGAGCAAAGGTCATTTCTCCAGAATAATGGAGATAGTTGCAGGCAAATGCACAGGCAAAAAGTTCATATGAGGGCTGAAGCAGCTTCCTGGTGAGCATCTAGAGACTCATGCACATTGGGATGGCAGACAGAGCTAGTCTGTGATAGTTCAAGAAAATTTCAATCCTCCAGCCCTTTCAATGCTTATTCCATGTATTAAAACACTTTCTACTGATAACACACAGAAAGCTTTAATTTTGCTGACTGATAGAGATTCCAAACACTGATACCCAATCCTGGAAGTTCCATATGTAACTAATAAGTGTCTCAGAAACAGCACAGAAAATTGAAGGGAAAAAATTATCAGAAAGAATCTTAGCACTCAAAAGTCACAATGTTTAGATTAAAATGGCTCATGTCCAACCAATTAAATTAAAAAGTAAAACAAACAACTAGTGAATAGTATGATATTTTAGAATGCCAAAGATTAAAAGAACATAAGAACTTCCAGAAGGGAAAAAAGGTAACATACAAAGAATGTAAATTAAACTGGCTTCTGACCTCTCAATAATATCACTATATGATGTTAAAAGATTTGGGGGAAATGCCTTCAAAGATTGGAGGTGGGAGGGTGGGGACAGGACTTCACCATAGAATTCTATACCCAGCCAAACTATAAATCAAGGGTTAGAGAAAAATAGAGACATTTTCTGTAAATTTGGGCTCCAAAATTTTAACTTCTATGCATGATTTTTCAAACAAGGACAAAATCTTAGTTCACTTGATACATTTTCTGCAGAATGCAAGATGATGATGTAAAATCATTTTAACACTACAGATTCATTTTCAGGAGTGTTAAAAAATATGTAGCAAAACAAACTTTCACATTCACATATATTATTTAGAACAAAGTATTGGAAGTATTTAGGTATAAAAATATAATAAAACACAAATATATGAATATGGCAAGATTGAGAAAATAGTACATGAATGACAGAAGTTTGGGAAACACTTTGCTAAAGTAAATGACTAATGTGTTATCTCTTCCAAATATATTTACATTTTTAAAAGAGACTTAAAGAGCATTGCAAAGCAAAAAGCAAGAACTCATTAGCCACAGAATGCCAGGGCAGAGTACTCCAGGGACTGTTATTTGGTGATTCGAGCCCAAGGATAGTTGAGTTTCCTTTGCTTAGACCTACCACCCTCACCTCCATGGAAGCCTCTGACTGTTTTAGCTTCTCAGGAAGCTTCTCCTACAAGGGAGAGAATGTTGAACTGAGTGCTCTCATGTGCCTACAAGTTCTATTTCTCATTACAAAGTAATACATTTAGCAATCTGATTCATGCATCAGTACCTTTACTTTTACATCCTCCTATATCCCTCTCCTATTTTTAACCCTTGTTGGATTGTGTCTTTCTGTGTAATCTCAAATCTTATGTGAAGTGAGGAGGAGTTTATCTAAGCAACATTAGTGACACCAACCTCAGTTTCTTGTGAGTTGCACAGCCCCTAGAACCTAATCACCTATGGGCATATGGATGCACAGAAGTTTCTGGTCCTAAAGAGCGGGAATTAAAACTTGGTGTTGTAGTCAGAATTCTTGGTTCCAAAAACAAACACTAATTCTGAAGCTTTTAGCAGAAAAGGAATTTATTGGAAGGATGTCAGGTAACTCACAGAATGTCTGGAAATGCTAGAGAGAAACACAGGAAGAAAACACTGAAGGCAAAACAGAGCCAAGATGGCACCCCTGAACAGTCTGTTCAAGATGCTCCCACTAGCATTGTCATCACACATACCAGCTACAGTTCCATACCTGGACTCTACCCTCCATCAAAGGCAACAACCATAATCTCTAAAGGCCCCTGAACATTTGCATTCCTCTGTGAATACTCAAAGTCTCAGGCAAATGTAAGTGGTGGCCTGAGCTGTCTAGAAACTGAGAATGAAAACATCTGGACTTTTGGGCTTGGGTCTCCTTATTGAGACTCCCTGACACAGGAAGGCAGGGCAGGCAAAAATGATGAAAGTCCATTTCACTTGGTGACCTTGTGAAGCCCTACTAGAACAGCCAACTCAAATCTCTCTTTATAGTCACCTCATTTTTCTTGTTAAGTTAAGCAGTTTGCAAATCATAATATCTGTGTTACATTAATTACATTTACATAATGTATATTTCTCATTTCTTTCAAAGTCAGACTTTAAACACGAGTTTCTCATTTAAAATTTTAATCTTTTTATTTGTACTTCTAAATAAATTTGGACAAGACCGAGAAGTCTTTTCTGTTAAATTCTATTGGTATGTAAGTTTCAGATTACCTGTGAGACTTTTTCATTAAAAAAAAATATATATATATCTATTTTAAGAATAAGTTCAAAGAGACTGAATGTTCTAATGTAATTAACCACCAACAATGTAAGATGCTTATTTCATGAATTCTTGAAAGAGATTTTAAACTGTGATACTGCAAAAACACTAAACTGCTTAATTTAAGAACCAGAAAGATGTCTCTGGTAAATCCTGGTTAGAAAAAAAAATGTGTGGAGAAACAAAGACATCTGTTTTAATGGTGTATGAAAGATGATGGAGGTATATATTTTTAAAAAATTAATATCAACTGTTTGTTGATACTTTTTGCACTAAATTATATTCATAAGCAAGATTACTATGTTTTATTAGATCTGACTTTACACTGCCCTGTTACGGTAACATTTCCCATGTTTGTTTTAGTCTCCTTTACATTTACAACGTCCTGGAGGGTGGTGATGTTAAATTTAATTTGTCAACCTACGTTTAATTTTACAAGAACCCAGATCAAACTGCTATGTAAACAAGAACTGCCTTGCAGAGGCTTTTTGGCGATTAGGCTGGAGAAGTCACAGCTGAATTAAAAAATATGCTGCCAAGGGTATTTTTTCATTCCCCTCCCTATAATTTTAATGGCTCAAATGAAAGAGCTGTTTTTCTTTAACAATAGTATCCTTGTTAAAAGTGCTTTAAAGAGCTGTTCCACTACATTGAAACAGTCTAATTAAACCATAAATATAGCAAAGTTCCAACGGTTGCTAAATCCAAAGAATATACTTCTATCTCACGGTAAAAATTAAAGGTGAGCTTTTCAGTGTGTAGCTCAATTCCCCAGTTTTGGGATTTCCTATCCATTAGACATTTCTTTGCAGAGAAATATCATCAATCTATGAGACATATTACAATGGGATATTATTTTCTTCAACAGAGGCTGTTATTGAAACTACATATTATCAAGGCAGCTGTCCGATTAAGTTTTTATAAAGGATTAGGGGGTTATTTGAGTACCTAACAGCTGCACCAGCTAGGATAAAACTTAGGTTCCCAAATCTTCTGCCTCTTACTATATGAAATGAAATAATATAGTCTCTACCCAGGCAGCAAGATATTAATATTTAAAGAGAAAATTAAGTTAGAGACAAAACCTCATCCATTTGATCTCAGAAAATAAAACATTAAACGAGTACACAAATGAAGAATAAAAAGAAATCCAGAAAATATTGTCCCTCCTCTAGAGGAGTCTACCATAGTTTCAGTAGATATAATGAAAAACTTCAAAACATTAAATAAAATTTAAGACTTAAATAAAAGTGTGAGGCATTGAAGAAATTCTGCAAAATAGTGTATGAGTAACTGCTGAATAATGCAGGCAGTTATAATGGAAGTTCAGGAGGCAGGAACACTTCAGGGCCAGAGGTTAAAGAAGAGAGTTGGTGTAATTTAGCAATTAAGACCTCTGAGAAAAGTCATCAGGATTGTCTGAAGTATAATGTGTCAATGTTGGAAGTGACCTAGGAGGTCATCTCCCTCTCTGGTGTTTCCTAATCTTATCTGTTGAAAAGAATCATATGAGAAACCTCCTAAAAATAAAATTTCTGATTTCTTCCTCAGCCCTGTTGAATCACATATGCTAGAGAATATATGGGTCTTCTTCTATTTATATTTAAGTAACTTTAAACCAACTTAGAGAGCTCAAGAAAGTATATATTTTTTAATGTCCCAGGTGATTATTTTCAACTGAGAAGTTTGGAGAAAATTGTTCTAAGTCAACCTTGTGATCACAGAAAATAAAACATCAAATAAGTACCAAATGTTAAAAAAGGGTGGGTGGATGGGAAGAAAGCAGATGGAGACAAAGTGTGTATGCTAGTGAGTGTATGTTCACATGTGTGCGACAAATAGTAATCACCTGGGGGTAGAGCAGGGAGAGAAAACTTGTGCAAGGTCCAGGTCCAGAGAGCTACAGCCCACTGTCCTTCTCACAATGGACCCTCAAGAGATATCTTGTGTTGACTGAATTATAAATGAAGCAGAGAACAAAACAAGCTGTAACTCTCAAGCATTGATGACCTATTTATTGCCACCTTATGGTCAATTCATTTGTAAAACCTCTAGTTAGAGACACAGACCATGAATCTTAAAGAGTCTCTTGTGGATTGTGTAGCAAGACTGAGTCAAAACACTCAGTGCCTGGGAAAAATTTAAACACCAAGGAGATAAAGAGATTTTGCTGCAATGAGGTAAAAAGTTGAAATTTAAGAAGAGGAGAGGCTAATCTGCCTCTCAGAGAACATATCCAGATGCTTATTCGATTGTGGTAGATTTTGCTGAAGCATGTGATAGAATGAATAGTTTACAAAATAATTTTTAACTGGCTTAGAGGACCTCGAAGAAAATTACTTAAAACTAGCCCAAGCCCTCAGCAAACCACAGAAACATAAACTACCATATGGGGGATAATCTCACTGTGGCAGGGTGGAACCTATGACCTAATGCATTTCTGCATCAGCCCCCACCATTCACAAGCTGGTTCTTTCTGCATTCCTCCGGTCAAAGTTGTCAAAGTTTCGAAATTGTGTGTGTGTGTGTGTGTGTGTGTGTGTGTGTGTGTGTGTGTGTGTGTGTGTGTTTTAATGAAAGAAATGCCTGTACTGGTATCCTAATACATTCTAAAATTTTACCATCCTCTTTTCTCAGAAGCTCCCCACTTTTTTTCATAGCGAATATGTAAGCACCTTAATAATAAGTTGATTTACAAACGGAAATAATAATATTTTGACATTCATAGTTTATTTCTTGACTTTTTGAGTGTATTTATTTTAAACACCAGAATCAGAGTTTACTAAAAACATCAAGACGTCATTAAATTATTTTCTAACAAAATATTCCAAATGTATTTTTGCTGTGGGTATGGCCTGGAGAGTCCATGGCTTGACTTTTTCATGGCATTGAATCCACGGGAGGGGAGATCAACAACCATAATGAAACCTGGAAGTGGTTTTATAATCTAATAGACGCATGACAGACAGATTAATAAGGTGTATTTTGCTAACGAGTCCTATTGATGTGGGGCCTAGGCCATCTTTAGCCTGTGAGAATCACTCAGGATGATAGAAATAAGTCTGTAGAGTTCAGTGAAGTTTAAGGAAAGAAAGAAAATGTACTGCTTTTCAGAGCTAATTAGAGTAAAACTATAATTTTCTATATATATTTCTCAATTGCACATAAATATCTGCCATACATATGCACATATATGTATGCTTATATACAGGCAGCAGGAAATCTTTGTTTCAGCATGTAAATTTACTGTTTGCACCAATTAAGTTTAAGACGGCAAAAATATACAGCAATAAGAGCTACTAAATGCCAGCACTGGACATTATCCAAATTAGTCTTCATAGCAACCCAAGAGTTGATCATTTTTATCCTCAATTTGTAGGTGAAGAAACAAATCTCAAAGAGGTTAAGTAACTTGTCCAAGAGCACACAGTGACTAGGAGGTAAAGTCAGATTTCGGACATGGGTTTGTCTCTCTCCAAAATTTTTATTCAAAGTTTTATGTTGAGATAAAATATTTATTGATGGTTCATAATAGCAACAACATTTGTAAGGCAAGGATCATTAGGGGCAGAGAACTTGGTATATCTGTCACATAGGAAAGGTCATGTGATATCCTGGGTTTTTCATTTTCAATTATTGAATCTAGGCTGTAGCCACAACACTTTTGCAAAAGCATCTCAAGAAAGACATTGCTAGGCAGAGTCTCCCCTTCCACTAGGTCAGAGTTTAACATCCATAGCACATTTTGCCTTCATTTTCATGTTGCTCACCCATGCTCAAGACTGATATTCTTTCAGTATGTCTGCAGTAAATTAAAATAAGACCAGATAGCAACACAAAGTGCTGAGCAAAGTTCTTTCGAAACTCAAAAACAGTTTCCAGCAACAGAAACCAAGTTTACATTTTTTTAAATTATTTTACCTTATTTGGAGATGCAAGATGTACTCCAGAGACCCCTGAAATCAGAACTTAATGTTAGTGAATCTTTATTAAGGTAAGAGAAAATGTCCTTCTACTGCAAAGACAGTAAATATAGCTCACATCAATAACTATGGTTTCCATTTTCTGGCAAAGTTGAAAAAAATTCCCACTTTTTTTTATTAGGAAAAGCAGCATCTCAGAAAACAAGAAAGGTTTTCCTAACAAACTAGCAAACCTGGAGTAGATTTTATTGAAAATTATGTTTACAGGGTTATTAAAAGGCAGATTTGTGTTAGACAGGGGACCCATTTTATACTGGTCTCTGGAGAAGGAACTAGAAAAAAAATGTGCATTCAGTCTGAGTTTTCCACTGAGTGACACGTGGGACTAGTGAGCCTGAGAGGCAGACAAAGCTTAAGTCAGAGCTTACCTTAAAAAACTAAAGCAATGATTTTCCCCATTTTTGGCTTTAGTTGCTTCACCCTCTGTCATGAATTTTAGGTGTTGGGGAGAGAAGAAAGGGGGACAGGGTGCCCTGTGACTCATGCATAGCTCCATTCAGAACCTTTAAAACTGAGCACATCTAGAGAGCTAACCTCAATTCTGTAAGTGTTCAATTCAATCTAGAACCACAGTTTTATTAAATCTTATTTTTCTCTTCTGGCATGTAGGGTAACTTGAAGCTAGTCATCCAGACTAGAAAACGAGCCAGTGGTTCCAAAAACAGAAGTGGGCTCTGCATACACGTGGGAGTGGATAAAGCTCAAAGTCTCCTTATGCACATTGATTCAGAAAGGAACGACACTGTTGATGAAATTTATCACACAAGATGGGACTTGAGCAAATCCTTCATCCTAAAAAGGACAGGAACCCAGAAGGGAATGACTGGGGGAATGAGTCACTAGCAGCTGTTAAGAATCATAGACCTTGATTCCTGATTTAACTCTCTCCTTTATCTACCCCAGAGGCTTATGGTTCTTGAACTTCAGCTGCATCAGAATCAGCTCCAGGGTTGGTTAAGAGGGCCGAGTGACCCCCTCAGAGTTTCTGATTCAGTCTATTGGGATGGAGCCAGAGCATTTGCATTTCTCACAAATTCCCTGGTGATACTAATGCTGCTGGTTGGATACCTAACTGCAGGAACCACTGCTCTGGGTAATAGCTGTTTCAGAATCAATCCGGAGGTGCTAAGACCAGTTTATTTACCTGGAAAACATGCCCAACTTCTCAACTTCTTTTTTAAATAGGTGCTTCCATGTTAACCTGAAAGGGGCACTGCCGAAAGATAGAACGAGGGGCCAAAGGCACAGATTGTCAAACAAATGATGTCCAGATTCATCCCAGGACCAGAGCAGTGTGAGCCATGGTTGGCCTGTCCTCAGCGACGTAGAGTAAAGTATCAATTTGAGACCCAAGTCAACCACTTAAGGTTATAAACTTGTTCCTGTCATTAAGCTTTTCTAAATTACAGTTCCCTCATATGTAAAACCAGAAAAAGAATACCACTGATCTCATCGAGTTGTTGTAAGGATTAAATGAGGTAATGTTTAGAAAACTTTAACACAGTGGCTCAGTCATAGTAAGGCTTTAATAAATGGTAGCTATAAGTATTGTTTAATAATAATCTAGCATTATTATATCATTTTACATAGCTAATATGTATAACATTTTCACTACTCTCAACAAATTCAGATATTGGAAACTGAGGCACTAAGAAGTTAAGTTTCTTGCTCAGGGGCATCTTAGGGAGCTGTCTGAAGTTTTGCCCCACGATACTGCTATCATCATCATTCTAATCCCAGACGTCTGAGTGATCTGATCCAGACCTCTGGGCAGCCCTCCTCAAGAACCTGGCTGCACTCTTCAAGATTAAAGAAGGAGGTATTATTTCTTCAGGCCCTCCTGGAGTCTCTCTCAGCCTTTTTTTTTTTTTTTTGGCTCACATACTACTGTACGTAGTTTGTGTCTGAAATGGAAAATTTCTGTAACACAATACCCAGCTCTGATCCCCACAGACTCTCAAGTCTCTCTCTGTCTCTCTCTCTGTCTCTGTCTCTGTCTCTCTGTCTCTCTCTCTCTCTTTTTTTTTTTGGTTTGTGTTAAAATATGACTTCATGTGCGAAATCAAGCCTCGTTTCCCAGTGCTCTCAGCAAGTTCGTAAACATTACAGATTTAAAACCCTTCAGTTCCTAAGAATTCCAAAGAATTCATTTCACTTTTCTGGAAAAAGGAGAGCAATGACAAAGAAGTGAGAAGAGAAATGGAAACAATTAAAATACTTGACCCTGACCGATGCAGGAGATATATCCACTTCTCCCGGGCCCCTCCCCCAGTGTTGTGTGATTCCCAGCGCTCCCGCAGGTACCCCCAAGGAAAGACAGCTGCCCTTGGCTTTATGCCCTGGCCTGCAACTGAGTGTGTTGGTCAGTCAGGCAATAGAAACTAAGGAGTTAAAGGTTCAACTCATTGACTCACCAGCTTTCTCCTCTCCTGGAGTGTGAATGCCTCACAAACTGTATCTAATGTGGGCCTGACCAGTCTGAACAGTACAATGGGTTTCCACTGAGTGACTTATCTTTCTGACAACCTCTTCTAGTTTCTTGGTGGCCTGCACAGGCTCTGGAGCCCAACTGTCTGGCGTTGATTCCCAGTTCCACCCCTTCCTAGCTAGCTAGGTGACTTTGTGCCAGTTTCTCAACCTTAGTTTGCTCATCTAGAAATAGGGTACAACCTTACCTTGTAAGCCATTACAAGGAATAAGTTATTTAATACATCATAAAGTGTTTAGGACAGTTCCTGGCACATAATAAGCTCCACATGTGCTGCTATTATCATTATTATTACTTCTACCCTACTGCCAGTAAGGGAGCAGTTAGGGCTATATTTGCTCAAGAAAACATAACGCTGTAATAGAAGAAAAATAGTTTGATATTCTAGTAAAGGCACACCTTTAGAGTCAGAGAGATCTGAGTTTGATCTTTGACACTGCTACTTAATTTGTGTGACCTTGAGCAAGTTATGCACCTCTGAAATCCAGAAATAAGAAATCTTATTTCTGTAAAATAAGAGATGATAACACCCGGTGACCATAGGATTACCAGGAGTACCCAATGAACTAATGTTTGAGAAGCACTTGACCCTTGGTGGCAGCCAGGGTATGGTAGTTATTATACTGTAAACTGGTCACATGAACAAAGAAAAGCATTAACACCTGCAAGTTACACACACACACACACACACACACACACACACACACACACTTTCAAAGAGTGCAGAGTAAAATAGCACAATCTTGTACATTTTTCTGTCTTTCATGTTCAACTTGGTTTGCTGTCTGGATTTATAAAGTACTCATCACCCCTACCCCCACCCTAACCTTTCTTCTTTATTAATCACATTTTTGGCCCAGCGTATGCATGTTGATATGGACTTTTGCCAGGTTTCATGAGGGAACTATGATGAAAGTATTCTCTGGACTTTCCAGATGATACAAAATGCTATGTGATGAAATGAAGGTACTTGAGATATCACAAACAGGGAAGCAGCACCACTCAATTTCAGGGGGCACTGTTTCTAACTTATTATATTAAAACCGTGTTCCAAGGGGCACCTTTAACAAGTAATGCTTCTTGGAGTTGTATAACAGAATAGCTCTGATCCCAAAGCACAGGAAATAAGGCCTACTTACTCAGACTTGGACTCTAACCCCTCTTCTTTCTCATGAGTCAGACTCTGTCTTCCAAGCCTTAATTCGTACTTGCTGAGTGAGAAAGTGCTAATCCCCACATGATATAATTGTGAAGAGGAATTACAGTCACCAATTCTGAGAGTTGAAAGACCTACACAGGTCATCGGGCCAACCCTCTCCAGTGCCCTAGAGCAACATATCAGCTCAGTTCTGATTTGTCTTTTGTCAATTAAAAGAGAAAAAAAAAAGCTTCAGGCAATGGCTTAGAAGAAGTGTTAGAGTTCACCAATCTGCCCTTTTCACGAATGACAGTGGGGAAAATAGGCAGACATGAAACACCTTTACTCTTGGCTTGCTGCACCAGCACCGGTGTTCGAAGTGCCTTAGTGTGACTAATGGGTTTCCCGATGAGGTGGGAAAAAGGAATGATGTTGGCACTCAAGGTGTAGTGAGAAAAATGGATAAACCCAAACACCAGTGGAGGGAGACAACGGAGGAAGGGAAGGACTCCAGGAACCCTAACCCAGAGGCTATTCTTTTACTTTCATGCTTTCCCTTCGCCCCACCCCACTCTCTTCTACCATAATGGAAGGAGTATTTTAGGGCTAAAAGTCATCCACGAAATCATCTTCTCCTAAGACCCTCAGTTTTCAGATGAGAAAATAGGTCTCAGATGTCAGACAGTACCAAGCATCCAGGATAGATGATCGATCCAGAAATCCCTTGGCTTTCAGCCGATTTTGAAAGTAGAGAGAAATGTATTCAGGTCAGAGTAAGTGGTTCTTTTTAACTCTGTTATATTTATAAAGAAGCTAACACTCAAAAGTAAATTCTGATGCATCTTATTCCTGATTCTTAAACTACTCTGCTGGATCAGACAATCTATGAAGTCATCAAGATTTGAGCTGAAGACCAGAGGCAGCTTTACCGAGCAGCTTCCTGAGAAATGAAACTGATAGGTAGATGAAAAGACATAGACCATTCTTTGAATCTTGAGGTAGCCAATCACCAATCGATCACAAAAAATTTAGTTTAATATTTTATTGTTGTCACTTCTTCCTCTGCACACACACACAACAAACACACACACACACACACACACACACACACACTGAAAATGGGAACAACAAAGTCTGGAATCAGGACACCAGATTTTGCATCTATGTTCATAAAATATTGGCTTGTAACTTTTTCTTTTCTTTTTTTTTTTTTTTAATGTCTTTGTCTGATTTTGGAATCAGGATAATGCTGGCCTCGAAAAAAAAAAGAACTTGGGAGCCTTCTCTCCTCTTAATTTTTTGGAATAGTTTAAGAAGTATAGGTGTTAATACTTCTTTGAATGTTTGGGAAAATTCATCTGTGAAGCCACTGATCCAGGACTTTTGTTTGTTGGGAGTTTTGTTGATTACTGATTCAATTTCATTAGTAGTAATTAGTCTGTTCAGATTTTCCGTTTCTTCTTAATTCAGTCTTGGAAAATTGTATGTTTCTGGAAATTTATCCATTATTTCCAGGTTGTCCAATTTGTTGGCATATAATTGTGGTGATTTCTTATAACTCCTTCTATGTCTGTGATGTCCATTGTCACTTCTCTTTCATTTCTGATTTTAATTATTTGGGTTCTCTCCCATTTTTTTTTCTTGATGAGTCTGGTTAAAGGTTTATCAATTTTGTTTATCTTTTCAAAGAACCAGCTCTTAGTTTTATTAATATTTTGTATATTTTAGACTCTATTTTATTTATTTCTGCTCTAATCTTTATTATTTCCTTTCATCTACTCTCTTTTGGTCTTATTTGTCCTTATTTTTCTAGTTCCTTTAAGTGTAAAGTTAGATTATTTATTTCATTTAGTTTTAGTTGATTTTGACTGAAAACTGGAATGCAGGAATAAAATAGAATATCTTCATGGAGCAGAATTAGGAAGTGGTGACATATGTCCAGGAAAACTAAGAGAATTTAATATAAAATCCTGTTAGTCAACCTGGATTCAATGGCTGAGTTACCTATGCATGCATGTATAGTCCATAACAAATGTTTTTCACATCAAAGTTAGGTTATTGTTTTCTGTAAACAGCAGACTAAGATTATGGTTCATTTGTAGAGGAAGAAAATGTAAGAAGACAGTTGGTGGGAGATGCGATGCTAAAAACATGACCTAAAGAGATCCTTTTCTCTCTTAGACCAACATATAACCTGTGAATGAAAACAATGAAAGTGGTCAGCCACAAGAATTTAGGGATTGTTGGGGACCTCTGGAGAGCTGTATGTCCCATCAGCTGGCCAGTCAGTCCCTCACCCACACCCTCTGATTTGGCCACAAACACATGAATCACCACACATCAGTGTTAATGGATCCATGTTGAATAAAAGACCATACAACCACCAGGGATTGAAATGTCTTCCTGCACACTCTCATCACCTAAAACCATCTACATTCCTAGAGTTTGCTCTGCCTTGCCAGCTTATTTTGCATCATCTAGCTGGGCCTACGTGCAGAGGTCTTCAGAGACAATACTAAGATTTACGTCTGGAATGTTTTAATATACCATCAAACCACTCCCATTCTCATTTTCGCCTGAGGAAGAGATTCACAAATGCCCAAGGAGCCCTCTGGCCACCAATAATCAATTTCTCGAGTCTTTAATTATGAGCCAATGAAAACAATGCTTTTAGTGAACTGTTACCTCCCTTTCACCTCTGACCCGTGGTCAGACACGTGGCTGTAAGTATTGCCAGATGGAAATTGTTAGTGAATATCTACATTTAACAAGACTTTTATATGACCTGAGAGCAGCACTCATCAGTTATCCTGTAGGCTTGAGTTGTGTTTAATACACAAAGTAAGTGACTTGAATCTTGTGTGTGAAACTCTATGTGTTTAGATGAGGCTTGGTCTATGGAAAAGAGAAAATTTTGTCCCCTCCAGGTTCCTTTGCCAGGGACCAGGCACTTGGGCTGAAAGGAGGATGGGGAAGCCAGTCCAAATTATTAGGGCCTAATGGTTTGGGAGGGAGCCCAATGCACAAATAAACATTTCATTTAGGTCTAAACTTTGCTCAGTAGCACTGTCAGACACCATCTTCTCTCATATTTTAGCAACCTAGAGATTATAAAGACAAACTCTTTTACCTCACAAGCCTCTGCCAAGAAAGTATTCATCATCTACCTTTCCCCAATCTAAACACTTTGTGGTTCTAGATCCGGCTTTTGTTGGAGTCTCATCAATATATTCCCAAATCATAGAGCATAGGTGCAGGTGGTATGCTTACGCATGTTCAGCCTCAGAGTAGAGGAATGTTAGTTGGATTTCCTCATCCCCAGGGTTTCTCAGGCTGAAAAATGCATTTTAAAAACTGTAGATATACTCTTAGCTTTCTGAATGGGTAATACTGTCTGTAACCTCTGCTTTAGACAATTTTTCTGTCAATTCCCTCTGTTTTGTTCCATCTCTACATTATACAATTTTTTTAAATTTATTTTTTATGGTGACATTTAAGGAAATCCAATTAATTTCAGCTGTACACTTTAACAGTAAGGCATATATATATTTATACTGTGTGTTTACCTCCCATATAAACAATACAATTTTTAACTGTTCTGTTTAGTAAATGTTTGGGCAGATGGATGCAAACTGATGAAACACATATGGTTTAGATGGATAGAGATTAAGAACCCTGCTGGGTTGGGTATATTTGCCTAGTAATTGCCACAAGTATCTTAGCAGTTTAGAAAACAGAGATAAATTAACCCATAGAATCTATTATTGAATTTTAGTTACTTTATTTTTTGCTTCTGTATAATTTCACAAAATTTATTTCATTTTCTGGTATTACTAGATAGTATTTTAGAGAAAGAAGCAGAATCACCATTTCATAAATGGAAAATGGAGGTAATGAGAAAGACACGCCAGAGCCACACAGCTGAAAATCTTTGGCTGCATCCAGAGGCCTATGTTTTCTTCAGTAAAAGGTGCTTCCTCTGGGAAAGGTTCTCATTACATCATCAGTGTATTTTTCCAGATACCAGGCTCCTTTGGGATGTAGAAACTGTCTGGGGAAACATTTATCATCCCTAACCAAGTCTTTAGATCTTTATTTGCTCATTACTTTCTCTCTATTTCCTGGTGTCTGCATATAATGTGTGTGTACCCTTTTCCTTAGAGGTTCCAATTAGTAAGACTTTGAGAATTTAGTTTGACATTTAATTTCTTTGTTACTACTTTTAATGCAAATGTTGAGTGGCTGTCCTCTGAGGATCTGTGACTTTCATGCTATTTTTTATTCCAGAAACAATCCTCTTGGCTCAGGCGCGCGCGTGCACGCGCTCGCGCACACACACACACACACACACACACACAAACACACACACAAATATACCAGGGTACAGAAAAATATTTGTGAAAATTCCATACAGTATATAAAATACTTTAACATATTATTACAAGTATAGTATGAGAGAGCTAATGTTACTGTACCCATTTCACAAATGAAAAAACATTCAGAGATGTGAAGTGATTTGCCAATATTATGGTTTTTAGATCACAAAAATGGAACTGAAAACCAAAAGTAAAAATCTGACTTCTTAACCCAAGAATTTGCCAGTATATGTTATGTGGCTCCTCTTGAAGGTGAGCAAAGGGAGGCAATAATAAAAATCCTAGTCCCAGGGGGCTAGTGATCACCTACAGAGAAGGGTGAACCCAGACCAACTGGTAGAAATACAGGAAGCTGGAGCAAAGGCAGATTCAGTGGGGTTGAATAAAGAAATGGAGTACAATGGCCTCATGGTACCCAGAAGCTCCTCGCATGCCAGTGTGCTGTGGTCCCTTTTTCTGATGGCAGTTCTGGTGTAGCTCAACACACTCAGATTGGCATCTTAGCAATCAATGGAACTTAAGAAAAGGTGCTGTGTCTAGGTAAAGGTACTAGTTTCCTAAGGCTGCTATAACAAAGTACCACAAACTAGGCGGCTTAAAGAACAGAAATTTATTGTATCACAGTTCTGGAGGCTAGAATTTCAAGATGAAGGTGTAGACAGGTTGTTTCCTTCTGAGGACTATAAGAGAGAAACTTTCGCATGCCTCTCTCCTTGGCTTCTGGTGGTTTGCTGATAATCGCTGGCATTTCTTAGGCTGTAGTGCATTGTGCCAATCTCTGCCTTCATCTTCACATGTGTTCTCCCTGGGTGGGTATGTGTGCAAATTTCTCCTTTGTACAAGGATACCAGTCATATTGAATTACGGTCCACCCTAATGACCGCATCTTAACTTGATCATCTGTAAAAAACCTATTTCCAAATAAGGTCACATTCACAAGAATTAAAGGTTAGGACTTCAACGTCTGCTGGGGGATACAATTCAATGCCTAACAGTTAAGAAAATGTTTCTTGAAAAGCATCTGCTAATCCAATATCAGTCATTTTTGATGAATTTATTCTGGTTTTATCTACTTCAAAGATAACGATTAACGGTTTGTTTTGTTTTTTTTTAATAAAGATAAAATTTTTCCCACGAGTATTTTTTTAATTAATTTCTGCATTTTGACAAAAGACCCTTTGAATTTAGGATAGAATACTCCTACCCCCAAGAAGATAAATGCTCTACTATAATAGAAGTTTACCAACATTATGAGAATTATTACTTCTCTTAGTTGAATTATGAACTTCCATCCATTCACTTTACCAAGAATAAGAATATAGTTAAAAAGGCTCAAAATTTATGATATTATTATTATTCAAAATAAGAGGAAAATCTTTTCCAAAGTGATACTGAAAAAATTCTACAAACTGTATTTTCCAAATGATTTAATTTTATATTTTTTGATTTATTTTTAAAAATAAATTAATTTTATATTTTTTTATAGTAAGAGGAAGATTAAAAAACATTAATAGCAGAGAAGAGGGAAGGAGTAAGAAAAAGGAAGAAAAGAGGAAGAAGAGTAAAACCATGAAAGGGTATAGCATATAAGTGACTAAGGTTTCTGCCACAGGGGGTTCACCCCAAAGCTTGAGAGATCTTTTAAAGATCTGTCTGCTTTCTGGTTTCTGGCCTCGGAAGTACCTAGATCCATCCTCTCCTAGCTAGACACTGGAAATGACGTGCTTCTTATAAAGCAGCTATGCAAGGGGCCCAGCCTAGTCCAAATTCTCTTGTTAATTTGCCTTAGCATTGTTATTGGTTCAAATTCACAGGTAAAAGTAATCACAAGAGAACATCCCAAGGTTGCTTTCTTCATCAAAAGGCTTCCCTACCCCCCACCCCACAGAGCTTATCTGTTTGCCTAGTATGTCCCTATGCCTCAGGGAAAGACAAGATTTCATAAAGAAAACACCTTACCCAGCACCTCCCTGAGAGCTTTCTCCAGAGGCCCCACAGGCCTGTTCCCCTGAAGGGAAGCTAGGATGCTGAAGTATGCAGTTGGGATTTTCTCTACAGAGAAATGAGAACTCTTAACTGAGGTCAAGAACCCCTACTCTGTTCATTCCCATTCAGTGCAAATCAAACGCTCTGATTCCCAGCATACCTTTCCTGGGTATAAGCACAGAAGCAAACAACCACAGTAAATAGATGGGTTGAATCTGTAAAGGCCCGAGAGGAGTCTTGGAGAAGGAAACAAGCAGGAAATCCAATGTTCTGACAGTGTCACTCCAAGTGTAGTCTGAGAACCACTTTCAGCAAAATCACCTGAAAAAGCTTGTTAATAAAAATTAACAGGGTTTCCTAGGCTCTGCTCCAAACCAACAGAATCAGAAATTCTTGGAGTGGGGACTCAGGAATCTCATTTTTATCATGTTTCCCAGATGCTTTCAATGCTTACTATGAGAGCCACTACATGATCCAAATGTATGTGAGGACGGCCGAGGGTTATGCAATCATGAATCCCAAGATGAACTTGAGGGTCCCCTGAGGACCAATAAAATCAGTGATTTGTCCCACCAGCTTTAGAGAAAGTTGGATCTTAGGGTCATTTTTGATTGCTGATATCTCTGCAAAGTGTGTTTCTATGCCATTGTGCTCTCTCCAGCACTTCTCATATCATTGGATTATCATGATTGATTTACCTGAATTTCTCTTGCAAGCAGAGACAATGGCTTATTATCTTTATGTCTTTACATATCCCTTGCTTGGCAGAGTGCCTGCTTAATAAATCTTTGCTGATTAAATAAATAAACACGGCAGCTTTGCCCATCAGGAACTTAGCAGAGTTTATGCTTGTTCTCAATAAACTATTGAGACTTATTACAACACAGGTTAATATGAGGTCAGGTCAGGTTGAAACTTTATCTTTATACCTAATATCCCAAAACAGTAGAGTTTCATCACAAATGCTGCCACATCATCTCTTGAGTTAGAAATTTGTTTATGCTCTCTCTTTTTACTCCTCACTGGAAAAGCTATGCTGACGGCAGATAGTAAGAAGGAGCCAAACTGACCTAATGAGAGAAGGAGTTGCTAATGGTGTTTAGCTGATATAATTCAGTACTAAAATGACCTCTCCACTGAGCCAAAGTCTAGGGACACCTGTCAGTGGGGGTTCAGCCATTTGCATATTGCTGCTCCATGTACGTAGGAACTATAGATTCAGCAGAGAAGAGAAGCCAGTACCTGGGAGAGCACCTTCATTATTTATTTTGTTGTTGTTTTCATTTTTTTAAAATTATAGTTGACATACAGTATTTTATTAGTTTCAGGCATACAACATTGTCATTAGACATTTACACATGTTATGACATGATCACCATGATAAGTCTAGTAACCATCTGTCACCGTAGTTATTATAATATCGTTGACAATATTCCTTATCCTGTGCATTACATTCCGTGACTAATTTTACATAACTAGAAATTGTACTTCTTAATCCCCTTCACCTTTTTCGCACATCTCCCTCCACCATCTGCAATCATCAATTTGTTCTTTGGACCTATGAGTTTCTTTCTATTTTGTTTTGTTTGTTCATTTTTTATTATTATTATTATTATTATTTTATTATTATTATTAGATTTCACATGTAAATGAAATCATATGGTGTTTGTCTTTCTCTGTCTCACTCGTTTCACTTAGCATAATATCCTCTAGATTCATCCATGTTGTCACACTTGACAAGATTTCTTTCTTTTTTTGTGGCTGAATATATTCCATTGTATATATGTATCTCTTATTCTTTATCCAGTCATCTACTGATGGACACTTGGGTCACTTCCTTGTTGACTGCCCTCCCTGCTTAGTCCTCTTGAAGTTCTCAGTTTCGGTCTGTGAGAAGCTATAAGAGTCATCTGGGTGATGTGTTGCAGGAACACATTTCACGTCTCGTGTTTCTCCAAACTTGCTCTTAGGCTACAGAGTTACCCTCTGACTAGCAACCTTACAGGGATAGTTTAGTGGTTTAGGAAATTAGCCTATAAACACTTTATCTCCAGGAAATTAATGAGATCAGACAGTAACATGGTAGAGATAAAAGCTCTGAGTAGTTTGGCACATCTGGTTTGACATGTGCTGAATGAAGAAATGCCATGACTAGAAATGAGAGAAGAAATACAGGGTCCTGGGAAAGGGCAGTGACACCAGAACTTGGGGTGGTTTTCATGTTTCTGTTTTTGTTTTTTGTTTTTCCTATTTTCATCCTTTTAAAGAAAAAAAAAAAAAGCTAAAATAAAGCTGACTTGAGTAATTTCAGTTATGTATATATCCTAACTCTGGCACATTCCTGGTCATGTTAACTTCTTTTTATTTCAAAGAACAATGTTAACTTACTAGGCGCAAAGTTCATGATGTTTTTAATTTTAACATAGGGTTTTGCCAAACCTAGCCCAAAGAAAAATATTTTTATTATCCAGCTCTTTTATCAACTCCACAGCTCGGGTGTGGTTGCCACCCCAGTTCAGCATCCCTCTGTGCTGCTGGGAAACCTAACACGATGGCCATGAAATGTGAAAATACTCTTGATAGACTGGCTTCTGCCTGCCTCTGATTTGAGGGACATGCCATATGGAATGAGTTGTAGAAACAGGGTGACCAAATTAAGATTTATATTTAATAATGTTTAATGTGATATCAAGAAAATATGAAGGATTTATTATAATAATTCCTAATAATTATGATAATCATAGCTATCAATTATCAAACACTGACTCTATTGCAGAGTCCTACTCTGGTGGCTTTATAGATATAGCATCCTCCCAACAACTTTATGATTAGATGTTATTATTATCATCATCTTCATTGTTTATAAATGAAACAGAGGAGCAGACAGATCCAAGGCAGATGACTTGGCCTATCTTTTTTCCAGATGCATGATGGGTCCACACCCTTAGAAAACAAACCTGAAGAACCCAGGTCTAATCTATTCACTAGAGACAATTTCCTCCCATAGATTAAAAAAGCGAGTAACCAGAAAAGAAAATCACATAGAAAGGCATGCAGATAATATTTTAAAAAGACTAGTGAGTCAAGAAGTAAGAGTGAGAAGATGCAGACTATGGATATGGAGGGTGTGATCTGAATTTGTTCTAACCCAAAGCACTCCAATAGCAGAAAAGATGTTAAAAGGGGGGTTGGAAGCTCTTAAATGATAGCTAATCCAGATTTTTGGCACTATCTCCCAGACCATCTTCTAATGGTACATTTTTTTTAATGTCATGCAATTCATGTTCATGGCATCTAGTTTATTTTGAGCACTAAATAAAAAGGAAAGCAGAATAGAATGACCAAGAAATGTAATTATAAAACTAGATATAATGAAATTTGGGCTTGAAATTTAACCCGGAGAACAATATTTTAGATATGTTTTTCTCTAGTAAATAAATTAAGAGAATTCTTATACTTTTCTACCACTGCATGTTGAGGAACTCATTTATATCTTATTACTAAATTAATGAGAGGCCATAATTTACAGAGTTTTTGGAAATGGGCACTCATTTCTCAAATAAGGTATTTAAGGATGTCTCATTGCTTTGCTACAAATTTAGCCCTGAAGAAGTCTCACAGCTGCCAGTGCAAGCTTCGGGAAGTAATATGCTCTTTTTTAGGATATATCGAGCTCCCCCGCAGCAATGCCAAAGGCAGGAGATCCCAGTGTAAACACAGTGTAAGAGCACAGAGCAAGCTCCTCAGCTGATGCTTATGAATAACTAAAATGAGAAACACTAATAACGAATTACCATTTGAGAAGGAGCTGTTGAAGGATAGAACTTAATTAAATGTGGACTTGATAATTACCTATATAGTTTGACTATGAATGGACCTAGGCAAGAATTCTATTTATTATATAAACTTTCCTGAGTTTTATTCTAAGTCTCTCTTTGTCAATTAAGTAAAACTACAAACATCTTTCTTTAGCATGGTGCAATAGGGCAACATTTTGATTTAGGGAAAGTCCCTTTCTACTCTTATAACATATTTCCAAAGTATTTATGATTTATGGGCTTTGATATCTATTTTATAAACCAAATGTTAATTTACTATCTGAATACACATTCCTACAATTATGCCTCACCCTCCAAATTGATTCAATTGGGATCTCCCAGCAACACCCTGGAAAGTCTAGCTTCCTGAGGGCAAATGTTTCCCTGCCAAAATGCCGAATCAACTGTACCCTATCTTAGAAAACTGGGAAATGAAGGAAGAGATTTGTAATGATTCATACACTAGAATTCAAGAATCTGGGCCAGCATTTCACCTTGGATGTTGCATGTGACCTTCACCTTCCTTTAGTCATGGGAAGTTTAACAGTATACATTTCCTCGAGATTTGAAAATTGCCATGGAGCCAATGGTAATTATTATACTTGCTCATTTTAAATCTTTCTCGAGTAGAGAAGATAGAAATACATTCTATCCGAAGATACTTAGGCTGAAGACATTCAAATATGTTGCTAAAGAAATAGAAGATAGATTCTTAGCCTTAAGGAGCTTATGGTCAAGCTATGAATATTTGGAAAGCTTGTACAGTTTTGGAGCCAAAAGAATAAAAGCCACCAGACAGCATTAAAAAGAGAAGACAAGATGATAAGCCAAGAGGCAGTCACATGCAATGACACAGGAAGCCAATAGAAGGGCTTTGATGGGAAGGCAGTATCATTTGCCACAGGAAGTTCTTAGAAAATGAATACTCTGAAAATAGTAGTTCTTGCTAGTGAAAGATATCTCCACTATGCAACAGTAATAAGGAATTAATTATTAATATTGAACAACATGACTTCCTAAATAAGGATTTATGCTTTCATTTCTTTCTCTTTCCTTCCTTCCTCCTTCCCTCCCCTCTTCTTCTCTTTCCCTTCCTTCCTTCCTTCCTTCCTTCCTT